>NC_056745.1:1291411159-1291543020 GCF_019279795.1 Protopterus annectens
TGACATTATCCTGAGCTTAAAACTCTTTGCAAGGAAAGTAATGCTTAAATTGTTTTTTCCATCTTCTGATGTGAACAATGTCTGTGGTTTTAGAAAACCTGGTACTTTTTTGCCACAGTTTCAACCACTTGTTAAAGCTTTTCTTAAAGTCTGTGAAAATGATGTGTTTAATGAACTTAATTCTAATCATGCACAGAAGTTCTGCAATTTAACTGAATGTAAATGGTTAGCTCTGAGGGAGCTATAAGACAATTCTAACATTTTTACACATCCCTCTGACAAGGAGGGGCTATTGTGGTTTTTGATATGGCTTTAGGCATTGAGTCTGTCAGAATCTTTCTAAGGATGAATAGTGATTATGACAATGGACACACTGAACTTATATGCACTTCACTGGATCTTATTCTTGCAAATATTGTTTTTTTTTTTACTTATATATTTTACTTGCAAAACCTAGGTGTTGCTATGAGCATGTCATGTGCCCATAGTTACACCAATTTAATGATGGCCAGTTGGGAGGCAGAATATGTGATGGATATTTCAGTAATAGATTTTTTAAGCATGTTTTATATTACAAGTGCTTTGTCGATTATGTTTTTATGTTGTGGAATGGCCCTATTAATTTGCTTTATGATTTTTGTGAGGTATCTTGAAAACAACTCTTATTTTAAATTTACTGTGAATTATTCCAAGCAGTATACAGACTTCCTTGATGTTCATTTCTCCTTCAGAGAGGATGGGAAGGTGGATACATCCTTATTTAGGAAGAAATGCAGGAAAAACACCTCGTTGCATAGAACAAGTATGCATCCACCCCATGTACACAATAATTTCCTTAAAGGACAATTTCCTAGCATTTCCAGACTGCATACTAGTGATGTTGATTTTCTGGAAGCTACTGAGAGCTTGGTTAAATAATTTTTAGATAGAGAGTATCACCCCAAGGAGATTGAGAAAGCCCGCTCCAAAGTTAGTAGACTAAGAACAATGAAACATTAGCCTTATCTCAATAAAGCACTTCAGATTGTGAGTATACCTTCTGTGTCATATAATACTGTTTATAATGCCACTTTTACCAATAGATTAATGTTAACATATAGTAGTCATTGTGGGAAGGTCTATGATGGTTTTAGGAGAAATTGGCCTATTTTGCTGTCCGATGATAATATTAGGCACATTGTTGGTGATAGACCCTATTTTGGGTTTAAGAACTATCCATCTTTAAAATGACAGATTTGTTCTGCACTTAGGATAAAGAAGAAATGTCTTTCCAATAGGGTTGGTACTTTTCTTTGTAGAGCGTGTAACGCTTTCAGTATTATCTCCACCTCTAATTCATTTGTACATCCTTTAACAGACACCATATATAGTTTAAAAACTTATGCTGCTTGTAAAACTAAGAATTTGGTCTATTTGGCTAGTTGCAAGGTATGCAATGGGTACTACAGAGGAAAAACCAATAAGCTTTTGAATGAATGCATTTTGCAGCATATCAGTAACATTAGGAATAAGAAGATTTCTAATGCCTTATATAAACATATTTATAATAACCCAGGGCATTCTTTCACCTTCATGGTGCTGGAAGTAATAGAAGAAATTTTAAGAGGTGGGAACACTGGGAATCATACTGAAGTGGCAGAAATGAAGTGGATTGCCAAATTACAAACTGACAAAGACCCTAGTTTAAATAGGGTTGTACCTTTAAAGCCTGCTTTTAAAGCTCACAGGCTTTCTTATCAGGGTTAATTGATTTCACTGTCCTGTTGGCTGTTGGTCTCTTTAAATTAGGCTAATTTTCTTGAAGAAGCAAATACTGTGTGAAAGCGCTAACCTTTTCTTTTAGGCCTCCATTGTATGTCTTTATTTATTTCTTTACTGGTTTAAAGTAAATCTTTTAGCTGTGGTGGTCACCTTGATTTTTACTTTGTTGATTTTGTTTATGTAAGATTGACATTTGGCTGCTTGTGGTATTGTTATGGTTGTTTTGTTATTGTTGTTTTTGTTGCAATCCCTATTATTCCAAATCACAGTTCCAAACCCATTGTGTACCATTGTAAAAATTATATTTTCATTATTTGCAGACTGATGAGACTCCCTAAGGCCTTGTTAAAGTGCTGTGCATTTTAATGTGCAAATGGCTTTAAACCAGTGATAGCACTCCCACTTTTCCTGAGATTAGTGCCTGCCATAATTTCAGTCCTAATGACAGTTGTCAAGGGTATCATCACCTCATGACAGATTCAGCACAACACCAACTTTGAACTACTTAATAACTAAATCAGCATAAGCAAGACTAACTACCATTTTATAGTTAGATATAGAACACCATGTATGAACCTTCTATAAATGACAGTTATTCTATCACCTAAGCTAAAATCCCTTTAACCCCAGCACATTTTCCAGTAGATGACTTGAACTACTCATCAATGAACTGGCTGATTTCCACTGCCAATGGTTGGTATGTACAATGCTTTTTTGACATTATAAATGCTAACTCCCTTTTACAGTTAACTATTCAGCTAATGGCCAAAATATCCAAAATCTATCCTCAAAATATGTCCATTTCATGCTCGCTTCCATGTATCCAATCCTCCCTTGTTAACTTAGACCACATACCAGCAATCTTTTCCTTTAAAACCTGTGGTACTTCCCTAGGAAATACCTATGTGGTTAGGGACTTCTTAAAAGTAAATATATGATGATATAAATAAGTTCCACTGATGTGCAACTTTACTAAAGCTCTTGCCTGTGCCTCTGACTTTACTCCCATTTAAATAGTTTTTGATAAGCAGTCACTGCCTACATCAAATATGATGAGAAAATTATAAATAGACATCTGTGGTGGAATACCTGTATAAATAAAATAAATTAGATGACAAGTGAAGAAAATTACTTAATGCTTATAATAGGTCTCATTCTACCTACCTTGACAGCACACCTAAGCAAACTAATAAAGTGCTTAAAGGAAGCTCAAAGCTGAATATGGGTTTAACATAGCTAAAACATTTTCTTTAACCATTCAAGAAGTTAAAAATGAACACAGAATAATGTTGAGAACTAGTCCACAATAACATTGCCCAGTCTAACCCAGAGGAAGTAGTTAATATCCTAGCTGACAAACATAGTGAACAATTTACTCCACCTACAGCTATAATTATTCCTCAGATTCTACAATCCCAAATATTCCCTTTAGTTACTATGGACCATCCCCTCTCAACACTACTAAAAGTTAAGAACACCTCATCCAGTGGCCTTGATATTTTAGCAGGTGACTGATTATATATAAATATAAATATGGCCCATCTTAAGCCCTACATAGCCTCTTCGATCTAAGCCTCTCTACTGATTATGTTCCCAAATCCAGAGAAAACAGCCATTGCAATTCCATTATACAAGGACAACCCAGATACAGACCTGGTATCAATAGATCCACTTTTTTGTACAGCTTGTCTTCCATTGATATAGTTTGTGTGGAATTTATAGATCCATTAGTCTCAGTTCCCTCATTTGTAAAGCAATAGAATGTATTATTTCATGCCTCATTAATTGGGGCATTAAAAATCTTTTAGCTGTGGATCCTCATCAGTTCAGCATTGTCAAAGGAAGGCAAAATCTCTTTAGCATTAGTAATTTCTTTGAAAAAGTTGCCAAAGCATTTGGCAATGGCAAAGTAGTGCATACAGCCTACCAGGACCTGACCAAGGCCTTTGACAGTATTCTGCATACAGGTATTATTGACAGTTGTAAAACTGTATATAAATCCTTTCATTACATAGTTGATTGCTAGTTGTCTGATGAAATACTAATGTGTTGCAGGTTTAATTTCTGAAAGCAAAAATGTTGGCATCTATTTCTAAGATCTTCAGACCAATATGCCTGGCTTATGCTTATCTAATTTTGCAGATGACTATAAATTGGATGTTGTTTCCAGTGACTCACAATTGCTCCAACATGGGTTAGATCATACTAGCATATAGTTCACAACAATGGCGTAAAATGAAATGTGAAAAAAATGTACTATAGCATATTTTGGTAAATAAACCTTTTTCACATTCCATATAGATGCCACCAGTTAGAAGCTGTCATAGTGGAGCTACACAGTCCTATTGATAATGTCTCATCGTTTGACTATCATGTCTCAGCTGTAGTTTGGAAAGCATTTTTGAATGGCTGTTCTAATTTCCAAAGACATCTCCTTTAGATCCAAAAAAGTCTTAATTCACCTCTCCTTATATCTCATTAAACCCATTATTGTACCTTCTGGCATGCATTTGCTTAAACGTATCACTCAACTTGAGAGAGAGTTCAGAGATTCATAACTGAAAGAAAAATTGTCTCTGCATTCAGTCTCTTATAGAGTCCTCTGTGGGCACCTTTTTTAGTTTCTGAACAATCTTCTTCTTCTGGATTTTCCCAGTTAGGGGTTGCCACAGCAGATCACCTGTTAGCTCATGATTGGCAGTGGAGTTTTACGGTGTCAAGTTGCCAGCCCGGCACCCAACCTTCCACAGAAGGCACACACATGCACATCTAGGGCCAATTTAGTGTCCAATTCACCTACAGCAGGTCTTTGGGATGTGGGAGGAAACCAAAGCACCCGGAGGAAACCCATGTGACCACAGGGAGGACATGCAGACTCTGCACAGAAGGCACTCCAGCTGAGAATCAAACTGGATAACCTCTTGCTGTGAGGCGGCAATGCTAACCACTGTACCATCGCGGCCAGCCAAAATCCAAATCCCTTTATCCCCCCATTCCTTTGTAGAATAAATGGTTCTTGAAATATCTGTTTAAAGGATCAAAACTTTCATCCACAGATGATTAAAAGAAGACAATATGATAGATTTAAATCCCAGTGTATCATCCACCTCTGGAACAAACTTCCACTACATGGCAAGCAGTGTAGCATCATTGCCAACTTTAAAGTAAACCTAGATAATTGGATGGACAGCTTCAAATTCTCTCCTGGTCTATCTTGTCTTGCCCTCCTTGTAGCTGGTGGGAACATTTGAATATGGGTTATTGGCTAGGTTTGTAATGGCCTACAGATGGGCTAGTATTACTTATGTATCTATAAACAGCCTTCCTGAAAATGTAAATCTCAAAATGTGGCTTCTCATTTGCTGTTATATTTATTCTGTGGGTGGCAAAAGTCAGACTTCTTAAACTTAAACGTAGATATGCTGTCTTGGCTATCTTCTGCCTTTGCATTATGTATAGCAAATAACTTTTAATTCAATTTTCTACAAAAAAAAATCCAATACCATTTATTTTTCTGGCACACAGAAGGTGAGCATAACATGTAAACCTTTATTTAACAAATTCCTTTCATCTTCATATAAAATATAAGAAGATTTTTTTAATTAAATTTTTATAACTTTTTGTGATTAGAGCCATAAATAGGGTGAGACAAAGGGGGTGGATGCCCTTGTGTAAGCAATCAGGTAGGCAGGATTTGCAGGTGCTGATGTTTGCACTGTGTAGCATCAACAATGATAAATAAACTGTGATATTTATATGTCAGCTGATGCACATAAATTGAGTTGTGTGTGTGGTAGATATTTATGTATTTGTATATGCATTTGCATTTGTTCACGGGGAAAATCTGACTATGCAAGGAACCCCTTTTCAAAGGAAGCCCAGAGTTACAATAAGAGATGAAACAGAGTCCTGGAAAGCGAAACATAAAATAACACATGAAACAGAATAATAAAACAAGTACATAAATCTGGGGCACTCACTGATGATTAATGTATACATTTTGATCCTATTTACCTACTGAGGAAAGAAGAAAAATAAAGAGGAGGGTCAGCAGAATATCAAGGTGAAACAAGTTTTCAAGGAATGATATTACTGTTGTAAGAATGGATGTTAAAAAGTGTATTTAAAGGGAGCATAGTTAATTACAGTAGAATTAGAGTAATAGAACATGGGGATAGTTGTTACTGCATTTAATTATTTACAAATGGTTTTATTATGTACAGTTTATCTACACAAGAAACACTTTTGATTTTGCCAACAAGCTTACCTATCACCAAGGTAGATGATGTCATAGAGAGAAATCAAAGGGGAGTTACTGTAACTTGATAGACAGTTCGTATGAGGACATTTGAAAAGGGTGCTGCATTTTATACAAGATGGAATTGACAACTCGTCTACAAATAGAACTGAGAACAAAGAAGGCAGTCATCATAACCAAGTCGACACAATTCTCTGAAATTCTGCAGCATGCCGCTTGCTAAAACTGTAATAAACTGTAAAAAGGCAGCTTTGCAGGAATGATCATTTCTCATTTTTTTTTTTTTTTGGGGGGGGGATGCACATGTAACATGATGAGTTAGCTAGAATTCTGCTCTGTTTGTTCATTCATTTTTAAAGCAGATTTAAAAAGCCTATACTGATTTTTGTTTCCATCAATCTCTCTCCATTGCTCTCTAAAGGGGTTGAAAAACTTTGATTGCCTCTTAATATTGCAGAAGAAATATGTTCTCTCTCTATAACCTGCCAGTGAACTCAAAGATATCCTTACAAGACAAGAAAAATCACACTGAAAGACTAGAGAAAAATTCCTTACACCAGAAAATCAGGCTTCTGACATGCAGCTTGGAAAACTACGCAAAAAGATCACCGGGTAATATAAGGCCAGCCTTCTCACTTCCTCTCAAAAAGTTTAAAAAAGTTGCCATGTAACATCTTTAGAAATATATTGAAACTAAAGGTGCATGTTTCTTTTTTAAAAAAAATGTTTATTAATTTAATGTATTTACAAAATATACACAGAAAGGAAGAAATTCAACATCACATATTGTTTTACAATGATGGAATACATTGAAACATTAAAGTATTTTTATACAACTAACAATAAACCTTGGTGTTTCAATTGCAACATTTCAATGCTATCTCAACGTCTGAAAGTCTTAGTATGATTTAAAGATCTTGTTCTTTTTTTCTTCTTTTTTTCAATTTTACATAGTATTACTGTTAAATTTAAAAATTATTTGCAGGAACTGAATTTGATTTCCAACTTTTTATAATAACTTTTCTAGCTACTGCCAAGAGACACCATAAGAGTTTTCGTTGTTTGGCTTTTTACACCTAAAGGAAATGGAGCATAAATTAGTATTACTG
Source organism: Protopterus annectens (assembly GCF_019279795.1). Classification (NCBI taxonomy): domain Eukaryota; kingdom Metazoa; phylum Chordata; order Ceratodontiformes; family Protopteridae; genus Protopterus; species Protopterus annectens. Next base: position 1,291,418,288 of record NC_056745.1, read on the forward strand.
ATCTAGTTAAAGAACAATTAACAGATCATAAGCCCTTAAAAACATACAAGGCATTCTTTAACTATGTCTGTAACCTCAAAAGCAATACGCAATTGTGTGCAGAGCTCATTGTAAACAGAGCCACCTGTACTGAGCAAGAAGATATAGCAAATGTACTGACAAACAAATTCAGGCTCAACTTTACCCCTCTCTTCTCATCAGCCTTCAACCTTCCTTCAGGAAATGCCATAAAATATAACTCCATGACTAGAGAACAGGTCCTTAATGCTGTCTCTAAGGCCAAGAACACTGCATCAATGGGTCCATACAATATCCCAGGATGCCTTTTAAATAGCATGAAACATAATCTAGCAGGCTCTCTGTAATTGCTATTTAACTGTAGCCTCCAAACAGGCTTTGTGCCTCATGAGTGGAGAACATCATAGTCATCTCTCTGTACAAAGACAGGCCATCTACAGCCCCTGGAAACTACAGACCCAAAAGTCTCACTAGTCTCATATGCAAGGCCATGAAAGGAATCATCATGGAAATTATAAATAATGGCATAGGAAAGCCCCAGACACTGGACCAAACTCATTTTGGTTTCATCAAGAGTAGGTCATGCCTCCTTAACCTGGTGGACTTCTTGAGAAGGTCACCAAAGCAATGGATGAAGGCAAAACAGTTCACACTGCCTACCTTTACCTGGCCAAAGCATTGACACAATCCCCCACTCTGGCAATGTTGACAAACATAAGAGGTTAAGCAGAAGCGCTTATTTCACATGGTGTATAGACAGCTGGCTCACAGACAGGAGCCAGGAAGTCAGAATTGGGGAGTGCCTCTACCTCTACAAAGTGGCCAGTCACCAGGGGAGTCGTCTGGGATTGGTCCTTGGACTGCTCATTTTTGGCATTTACTTCTCTGAAGACAAGGCCAATGTCAGTGGTCTCTGACTGACTAAATTTGCAGATGATTGCAAATTAGGAGCTGTCATTGAATCCTACACTGGCACACATGTTCCCCAGGAAGGACTGACACCAACAAGCAACTGGTGTCAGAGCCATGGACAAAAACTAAATGCCAAGAAATGCATAATTAGTATCCTTTGGGAAGTCATCCACCCCTGGTAACTAGTCTTCAACCATCATGTGTCTAGAGCAGTGAGGAAATCATTCTATGTCACGCAAATTATAAACAAAGATATGGCATTTATTTCCAAAGAAGTCATTGTTCCACTGTATTCAACATTCATCAGACCTGTCATTGAGTACAATGCCCTCTTTGGTATGTACCTAACTAGGCATATCCAACAATTGGAATGTCCACAGATGTTCCTCACTAAAAGAATACAGGGCATAAGAAGCCTGTCTTATGCAGACCGCCTCAAGGCCATATTCTTGTATTCTGTATGTTACAGGCTGTTGAGGGGAGATCCATGCCTGGCATAAAAGGCATTGTCAGACCTCACTCTGAGGGATCTCCTGCATATCCTCAAAATAAACAGCACCAGAATTACCCATTCTAAAGACATCTAAATTATACCTTGCCTGTGTAATAAATAGGGCTTGATGGAGAGGCAGTTATGTATCCCGGAGACTACCCCTTCTCTGAAACAGACTCCCCACTGATGTGAAGTAGAGTTCCTCCCTAACCCAATTCAAGTGTAATTTGGACAATTGGATGGGGAACAGGAAATTCATCCCTGCTTTGACACCTATGTCTCAAATGGACACAGGCAGACTGTAAAGGTTCATCTCACAGGCCCCTGCTTGTAAATGTTTCACATCCCAAGCCTCTGCTTATACTTATCAAGGGTACCAGAAAGTGTCAGAAATTTGGAATGCATGACTAGGCTTATAAAGACCCTTGTGGTTATTAGCCTAGTAAACACCTATGAACCTTATCTCTTCCTTATGTACATTCAATTTTTCACACTCCATAAACATGTATGTCCAATGAACTTTTGCACCTTTTCTACATCTCTAACAGACTGGAGAAGTCATTCCACTACATTTAGAGATTTTATAGGTAGTAAGAAACATTCTATGTGTATATTTCTGCATAAAAACTTTACAGTATAAACCTGAAAAAGGTTGACTCGATTTAAGTTGTAAAGTTTTATTCTTGCCATTTATTTAGTCACTCAATCCACTACTATCTAAAAAATTCCAGACTTTTATAATTATTATTATTATTTATAATTAACTTTTATAACCTGGATAAGCTACCTTTATAGGTCAATTTACCCTCAGTGATAGCATTCATATATTCATATAATGGGAAAACAGTGTTCTGTTCCTCTTCACTCATCCACAAATTCATTTAATTTTGTATTGATTGATAACATTAATTGTTTAACGGATTCATCCAACTTATAATATTTCATTAAATGTTCTGGGACTTCGTTTTTCCAAAGCAATCCAACCATAATACTAATCCAGTCATTTTTAGTCAATTCATTTTAATATTGCTCTGAGTTTCCTTAAATCTAGAGATGTGTGCAATGGGAAAGCACAACGATTTCTATTTTGATATTAACGAAGTTTTAAAAACATATCTCTTAACTGTTTTAAGAATTGCTCCATTCCTTTTTAGCAAATTATTTTGAACATTTTTCTGAGTTTCCTTAAATCTAGAGGTGTGTCCAATGAGAAAGCACAGCACTTTCCATTTTATATTAATGGATATTTAAAAATATATTTATTAACTGTTTTAAGAATCAATTTCATACATGCACTGCCTATGGAAAGAGGAAGAAGAGACCACCGTTGAAGAAGTAAACAAAGCGCTAAGTAAAACGAAGTCAGAGAAAGGCAGCTAGCTTAGAGGAAGTCGCTACAGATAGGACTTAGATATTGCATGAGTTAGGAGAGATACAGTTGCTGTAGGCAATCACTGCAGTATGGCAAGAAAGACGTATCCCAGATGACTGAGAATAAGCATTCTAGTGCCAGTGTATATGAGGAAAGGAGACATTCACATTTGTGGATAAGAGAGCAGCATCACATTCCAGTTTTAGTACACAAGGGTGCTGGAATGGGACTGGTAAATGAGTACACAGAGTAGAAGAAAGGAAATGGGAAATAAGCACTTCCAATTCAGAGGAGGATGCAATGCAGTCAAGCCAATCGTTCCAGCAAGGCACAAAGTGACGAAGAAATTGAGAGTTGAGGGAAATGTCCAAGTCAGCATTCCTAGACTTTGGAGAAAGCACATAACAAGGCAAGAAGAATGCTGTTCCATGCAGTGCTGTGATAGTCTGACATTCTAGAAGCACTGGTAGAACAAGTGCAGGCTGTGTACAAGGACCTAATGAAATGAGTGAGATCAATAATCAAACTCATTGAAGGCTGTCCAGTCAGAGCTGCTGTGCATCAAAGTAAACCTATGAGCTGTCTCCTGTCCATACTGGCAACAGACTAGAATAGCAAACAGATCTGTGCAGACTGCAATGCAGCTGGCATATACAGATTTGTGACACTACAAGCAGAATCTGATCAGGCACATCAGCACATTTTAATGGACTAAACTCAAAATTGCAATCACATGGGATGAATCTGAGTTCAGACAAAACAGTGATCATGGCAGCACATGTTGAAAGTAGAGGCTGAAACTGTGATAAAAGAGAAAATAGTAAGATGAGTTAATAGATGACGTGGGAGGTGAGGCCGAAAAGGAGGCACGTCTAAATGAGAAGGTGAAAGCTATAATCAGAGGTGCTACAACCAACTGGAGCAACATGCCATGGATATTGTGTGTGGCAGGAAACTGCCAGAGAAGCTGACAAATTAGGGAAACAAATCACTGGTGGGACCAGTGCTTGTTTACAGCACAGAAACATGGACAGTGAAGACATACCATTTATGGAAGATGATGTGATGAAGATGTGGTGCTTGACATGGGTAATAGGATGCACACTGTGAAACAGATGAAGAAATGATGACATCAGAGCATAAGCCAAAGTAGCCCCTCCATATTATTAACTCTGCTGAACTCAACATACAGTGCCAGACATGTGAAAAACTGCTCATGTTAAGCCCCTTCCTAAACACTCTCAAGCAGAAAATGCCTCCCTACACTTAGGAAAATACTTGAAAAAATAATCTACAACCGAATGTTCACTTACATCCAACAGTAACACCTATTCATTCTTAAACAGCATGGATATGGGCAGGCCAGAGAACAATGACAGCACTATGGACACTAGCAGATGAGATTCGTCTCAACATATTTAAAGGAAACCTTTCAGGAGCTCCCTTCACTGATCTTACCAAAACTTTTGACCCTACTGACCAGTTTCTGCTCCTATATTCCCTCTACGAAATTGGGGTTACCTAACACTGCCACCTACTTCCAAAATTAATTAACAAATATGTATTTTAGAGTCAAAATTGTTTCATCCCTATCACCTCCAGCACCTCATACTAAAGGACTGCCCCAGGGATCCATACTTACCTCACTGTTATTTTCAGTGTTTATTAACAAACTACCCTCTGATCTCCCTAACTTTTCTATCACTCTTTAGGCAGATAACATGGTTATTGTATGATTCAGTCCCTCACATTTAATATTCAAACCTAGCTTCAGTCTGACCTACACTCCCTTACTTCCTGGGTAAACAATGATGAGCTGCTATTAAACCCCACAAGACAAAAAGAAAAATGCTTAGAACCTCACAAAAACACTGAAAAGTGTCAACATTGCAGATCTCAATTGTTCCCCAACAGAAGCAACCAAGTCCTTAAATTACTTAGAATTATGAATAGACCAGTTAATTAACTTCCAAAGCCACATTGAAAATACAAAGGAAAAGATCAGTTCTCTTTTATTGTGTTCTGGGAAAATACCTATCTTTCTCTCCAGACCAGCTACAGCTGAAATAGGCAAATGAGTCCTCCTTGCTCATCTTGAATATAGGCTTCCCGTCATGGGCACAACCTGTAAAAATCCATCCACTCTGCAGTCTATTGAAAACAAAATCTGCAAATTCATTTCCACTTTCCCCTCTCAGGGACACCACTGCAATCACCTTCTCAAAATCCAAATGGCTACCAGTCTCCAACAGTTTTTAGCTACTCCTAGGATCTCTAGTTTTCAAACTACTTCATCAGGTGCCTTCCCACCTCTTGCAGCCAAACTTGATAATAAAATGATCCCTTTACAACCTGCACAACCTTTCTCAATTAAATCTCTCACTCCAGACACTATATACTAAGCTACAACGTCCAACCATTCATTCTCCATTCTTGCACCTCAACTCTTTCAGTCCCTCCCTGCTCACATAAAAGAAGCCTTTTCCCTACATTCAGAGATCAACTCAAAATATAACAGTTTCAAAAATCCGACTGCAAGAGCTTTTCCACAGGACACATAACCTAACTCTATCCTCACCGGCATCATTCCTACCTTGACCCACTTTTCTCACCTGCTGTTTCCCTTCCATATTTACTATTAAAATTATTTCACATTTTGTTTTGTACTCTGTTAATAAAATATACTTATTGTATCAATTGTCAATGGGATTATCTACCTTCTGTGATTACAAAGTCTGTGAATTTGTTCTGTTTCATCTTTTTGTGAATTTCCTCACTCAGACTGTGCCTGCAAATGGTCTTTTGTGATCAGTGTACTACTCCAGTAAGCGCAATAAATAAATGAGGAATACAGATCACAGAAGTTTTCCAGATGTGCAGAAAAGCAGAGGATAATTAGGCAAAACAGATTTGAGAAAGACAGCAAGAAGGCAAGAAGTAACAAGAATATCCAGCCAACATATGGGTGGAGAAAATCTGTGACAGATAGGCTTGATTGTCCAAAAGGGCTCTGTATCAAGAGAAGTATCAACTGTTGACAGTCAAAATACTGACCACATGTAGCAATAGAAAAAGAGGGTTATGATGATGATGTCTAACAAAATATTTAAAACAGACTGACTGTTCTAGTGACTGTATTTCTATCACTACACCACAGTTTTGCATATATGACAATAACATCAGATTAATTTGTAAAGTTATGCCTCAGTTATATTTAGAAATTTACATATACATTAAAAACATGATGGCAAGTAAAAATATGAAAAAGTGACATAGATATCTTGCTTATATCTTAATAGCAGTTGTTTTAAAAAATCTATGAATATATGCAAAAATATCTATAATATGATGTCTAAATGGAGAGCCAAACACACTGACAGAGTTTAGATTGATGTCCCACTTCCGATCAATGCACCTTGTTTGTTGACTTCCTCTTAATCAAAGGCAGTTTGTTGACAAGATCTTACATATATATAAATCCTATACTGCTTTTGCTGATAATACTACTGTTTATTTTCATTCTGCTGCAAGGGGGTCACCCTACAATTTTAGAGATTGTTATTTTTGTGTTAATTTTTATATTTGCTTTGCAATTCTGTGTATTTATATACTTAAACCAAATAAGTCTACCAACTTTCTACTTTATGATAATTGTAGTATACTTAGAACTTTAAAGTTTTTAGTGGTAAAACCTCCATAAAACACAAATATCTTGAGATAAAGTTTATCCAGAATAATTTAGGATATCACCTGTTTAAGGTTTGTAAAATATTCAAGCACAGTAAAGCAACATCCAAAAAGCTGGTCATAAATAATCATATTATATTTAATTAAAACAAGAAAGAAAAATAACTTATATCTGATCTTTCATATAAATTCTGCCTGCTAGACTACATACACATCATTTCCTAAATCTAGTCATTTTGCCTATAAAATATTGTTCCTCTCAAATTATCAGGAGGCTTTCAGAAACTGATTTTCTATTATTAATTATTAGGAGTAAGGTCATTTAAACCTTTTCAAGTCATTGAGAACTTCTCCATTAAAAAAGAGTGGATAACAACTTGACCTAATATTGGGAAAAGTCATCATACTTTGTATTGTAATATAAATATATATGTAATATAACATAGATGTGATATGGCATTGCATTATTTGAATATGAAAACATTAGATGAATTCAAATTTCTCAACATTTTGCTTGAATATCAAGCAATCTTTGAGATAAATTCCTACTTCCTAAACTATTTAATTGTATATGATTGCTTTAGAAAGATTTTACATATTCTGTTGAAATGTGGGATAATTATAAATTGCCAACAAGGTATTTTGCTATTATTAATATTATTTGGATCAATAGTAAGTCAACATTTTTCATTGTAATAGATAAAACATGCACAATACAAAATGTTAAAGCAGGCATCATTTTGAGTAATTTAATTTTTAAGATTAATGTTTTAACTTTAAAAATCAAACCTGGCAATATATCTTTGAAACATAAAACCTCACCATTTCATTTGAGAATGAAACTGTACAGTGTGTATTTTTGGATTTATTTGTGGAACTAGATTTAATTCAGTAAAGTACTTAGTACACAGTATATGAATTATCACAATGCTAATCTCACCTCCTATAGCAAATAAATGTTTAGACTTTTGTAAGACTGATGGGTTATTTTAATATCTTTTAGTTTTATATAATTTGATCATAAATTGTAAGGTAAAGCAATATGCAATAGCGAAGATAACTTAATGTGGCAGCAGGTAATTCAAGGGAATTTCTATTTTGGTTTTGGTAATGCGATACATCTTACTATGTGCATGATCTGCTGTTCTTTAATTCTGTATTAGCAGTCATTGGAACTACTCTGAAAGCAATACTGGAGAAGTTGTTGACCGCAACTGAGCTGGAAATATAAGTATCTTGATTTTTTTGATTATTTTTACAGATTACTGTTTTTAAAATTTAATATATATAAAGCACTTTGTCTATTCAGTATCTTCACAAATCCTTATCTGTTTAAAAACTTTCATTTGTCTCTGTAGTGCTTGCTGTGTCTGTAGGCAATTGTGTAAACTGAAACAGTTCCTCTGTGTAATTATCTTTTGGCTAGTGGGGGCTGGTTCTTTTGTGTTCTTGTAAAAAAAAAAGAAGAAGCTATTCTGGTTTTTAAGCCCTAACTTGGATAGGGTTTCTGTCTTTACAAGACTGGAGAAGTTGTTGACTGCAACTGAGCTGGAAATATAAGTATCTTGATTTTTTTGATTATTTTTACAGATTACTGTTTTTAAAATTTAATATATATAAAGCACTTTGTCTATTCAGTATCTTCACAAATCCTTATCTGTTTAAAAACTTTCATTTGTCTCTGTAGTGCTTGCTGTGTCTGTAGGCTATTGTGTAAACTGAAACAGTTCCTCTGTGTAATTATCTTTTGGCTAGTGGGGGCTGGTTCTTTTGTGTTCTTGTAAAAAAAAAAGAAGAAGCTATTCTGGTTTTTAAGCCCTAACTTGGATAGGGTTTCTGTCTTTACAAGACTGGAGAAGTTGTTGACCGCAACTGAGCTGGAAATATAAGTATCTTGATTTTTTTTTACAGATTACTGTTTTTAAAATTTAATATATATAAAGCACTTTGTCTATTCAGTATCTTCACAAATCCTTATCTGTTTAAAACTTTCATTTGTCTCTGTAGTGCTTGCTGTGTCTGTACGCTATTGTGTAAACTGAAACAGTTCCTTTGTGTAATTATCTTTTGGCTAGTGGGGGCTGGTTATTTTGTGTTCTTGTAAAAAAAAAAAAAGAAGAAGCTATTCTGGTGTTTAAGCCCTAACTTGGATAGGGTTTCTGTCTTTACAAGACTGGAGAAGTTGTTGACCGCAACTGAGCTGGAAATATAACTATCTTGATTTTTTTGATTATTTTTACAGATTACTGTTTTTAAAATTTAATATATCTAAAGCACTTTGTCTATTCAGCATCTTCACAAATCCTTATCTGTTTAAAAACTTTCATTTGTCTCTGTAGTGCTTGCTGTGTCTGTAGGCTATTTTGTCCCACCCTCCCTCCCTGTTGGTGTCTTACTCTTATACTTGGTGGCTTTGCAGTTGCCCGCCCCTACTGTGACACACCTCCCAGTCTAGTGTCATTAGCTCATTCTGCCTAATACAGAGAGAACATTTGATAAGGCCTTCTGTTCCTCCTTTTTCCCTTTCTAAAAGTAAAACAAAACTTTCTTTTTTTTTCTCTTTCGCCTGAACCTTCTTGTGTTCTGACTGTCCTTCTCAAACATTTTGGAAATATACAGTATATTTCAGAGCATTTGTTATAACTGTATTTGCTATAACTGATTTAAGTATTTTTGTCTGGCTTTTTGATTATTTACTGCTTAGCGACTGCATTTTTGCCTGTTTATACAGCTCTGCATTCTATTTAAACTGTTTTTGTGTTGATTAACTGTTTTGCACTTTTATAAAGTTATTTGTTGCTTAATTTTACCTGTAGTGCTAACACACTCAAGTGTGCTAGCCGTTTAAAAGCATTTACTGTCTGTTTTTCCTCTGTTTTCTGCAAAAAAGACAAAAACAAAAAAAAATCTTGTTTTCCCGCCTTACTGAACTAGAATAGTCCAGTCTTCAGAGTTTGCTGATCTCTGGGCTTTGTCTTGGTTCCTGTGCTATTCCATATCCTTATTTGGATAAAAGGAAGCGTCTTTGTTCACCAGTGGGAGTGGGGAGCACTGAGCAGCCTATTTGTCCCTAGAGGAGTGGTTCCAGCCAGAAACTTGTAGTCTATTGGCCATTTTGGGTCAATTCCTAGCTCTTTTCAGCCACCTGTAATAAAGCCCGCTTTAGCGTGCTTTTGCGTGATTTAGCGTGGAGTTGCCCATAGAGCACCATCGGGCAGCGCCGGTTAAACAAGGTTAAACTATTTCTGGCTCCATAAAGTCTGCTCTTCAATTTTTCCCTTAGAACTTCTCTACTTGCAATCTAAACAGTCTATTCTCTATCTCAAAAGCTCAGCACTTGCTACTAAAGCATTTTTATATAGGTAAAGTACTTATATACTAAACAAAGTACTACATTAGCCTAGAATCCCCTTGAGTACCCATTTCCCTATAGGTCCCTTCTGACTCAGTTACACAGCAAACTTTTTCACTTTTTCTAGCATGTTGAAGGGTCAGTTGCTAGCGTCCTCTCCTGTTCAGCTGGTGAATCTGGGCATCTTGAGGCAATGTTACAATTGCCTCATGTACACGGACAATCCACTCCTTCTCCCACAAAACACAAATACATGTGAGATGTGAGAGATGCAACTATATAGCCAAACTGGAGGCTGAGCTCTCTCAACTCAGGACTGGCAAGACCAGACAGGAGGAGAAGGAAACCATGCACACCACAAACCCAGTTTCACATAGAACTATCACAACTGCAAAACAAACACATAAACACACAAAGACATACTCGGAGGCACTGATCAAAAATCTACCAAAACTACAGAGGCCTCCAAAGCAGACACCCAAGCAACTGCCACCTCAAGACATAAGACATGCAACACATAGTTCTCAAAGTCAGTGTGCTAAACAGTCACAGCCCTTAAGGCCAAACACAATGCCAGACACACTTGTTATAGGTGACTCCATAGTCAGACACACTGGCGTCCCACTCACCAGACTGAACAAGGAAAAGATCACAGTAAGCTGCCTGTCAGGCGCTAGAATCCTCCACATAACACAAGCACTCAGGTCACTCCACAGCAAGTACAAGTATGACTCAGTCATTTTCCATGCCGGTGTGAACGACCTGAGACGTACCTCTCTGGACTACATGAAAAGAGACATAGAGGAGCTCTCAGATTATGTAGCCCAGGCCGGTATGACCCTGACCCTGAGCAGTATCCTACCCTCACCAAGAATGATGCCACAATACAGAGACAAAATGATCAGCTTTATTAATTGGCTTAATTACTGGTGTCATTCTAAGGGGATCCAATGTCTGTCTGCCTGGGATGACATGCTTGACAAGCCATGCTGCTTCGCAAGGGACGGCTTGCACCTGTCACCCTTGGGCTTCCGGATATTGGCAAAGGCTCTTGCCACCCCCATAGTGCCTTTTTTAGGCAAGGCCCAAATGATAAACCTACCACCCTAGAAAACAAAAATGGAGAAAAACTAAGGGTAATACTGCTCAATGCCAGAAGTCTAAACCTCAAGATGCACGCCCTCGAAGCCCTCCTCAGTATGGAGAACATCGATGTCTGTGCTGTGACTGAAACCTGGTTCAAGGCTCCTGAGAGCACCCCAGCACTATCAGGTTATACCTCATATCATGCGTTCCGGCCCCAAAATCTGGACCAAACCACAAAAGGAGGGGGAGTATCCATATTCATAAAGGATACCCACACCTCCAGGTTAGTGGCAACGCACGAAGCATCGGAGACCATCCAGGTGCAATTAACCATAGGTAAAACTGCCCTACAGTTTGTAGCATGCTACAGACCACCCTCTCAAACTCAGGAAACCCACACAGCCTTCCTGAAGACACTGGAGAGTATGAATGTCTCTCCAAACACCATCATATTGGGTGACTTTAACTACCCAAACATAGACTGGGAACATTACTCAAGCCCCAACACCCTAGCCCAAAGGTTCCTGGAGTTCATAAACTCAAATGCTATGGAACAACTAGTCACCATTCCCACAAGAGGAGAAAATATACTAGACCTGATCATCACAAACATGGGGACAAAATGCTCCACACTGGAAGTATATCTCTCATTGGTGAGATCAGACCATAAATTAATCTCACTGGAGATCCACATCCCGCCCACAACCCCAGCAAAAAAGACCACAGTGAAGAACTTCTCAAAAGCAAACTTCACACTTCTTAAGACTGGAGTGGTATCCTTCAAGGCCCCCGAGCCATTGGAAACCACAACCCACACTGCTGAAACCCTTACAAATGCCTTCTACGAGCACCTCCAAGAATGTATGGATCAAGCAATCCCTAATAAAATCAAGACCCTTTCCACCAAAGGCAGGCGCCCAGTCTGGTGGAACCCAGCCATAAACAAACTCTACAACAAGAGGAGAAAGCTACTACATGACAGAGCAAAATCCCTAAAAGGGAAGGCATCTCTGATCACTACTAGCAAAAAACTACGATCACTCATAAAATCATCCAAGGCCAACTTTGAGAGAAAAATCACTAATGACACAAAAGACAATCATAAGGCCTTCTTTAGCTATGTTAGAAACCTGGGTGGAAACTCCCAGATATGCTCAGAATTAGTCCAAAATGATACAAAAATCACTGAACCCACAGACATTGCCAACATACTGGCAGACAGGTTCAGTGCAAATTTCTCCCTCCTCCCCAAAAGGAGAAATATCTATCCCACCAGAGTCTAGCCTCCCAAACATCTCAGATGCCCAGGTGAGAGCTGCTCTCTCTAAAGCAAAAAACACAGCATCAATGGGACTGGATGGTGTCCCCGGCTGTGTGCTACACTAACTCATTGAGGAACTAAACCCACACATAAGGCTGCTGTTTAATCTTAGCCTTACTACAGGATACGTACCCAAAGAATGGCGCACGGCAACTGTGGTCCCACTCCACAAAGGCGGTGCTTCTATGGACCCTGGAAATTACCGCCCCATAAGCTTGACGAGCCTTGTCTGCAAAGCTATGGAGAGAATCATAATGGAACTCATAAATAAAGACATTGGGGACCTACAGACACTGGATCCTACCCAGTTTGGCTTTGTCAAGGGCAGATCCTGCCTCTTGAACTTGGTCGACTTTTTCGAAACAGTCACTAAGGCAATTGATGAGGGTAAGGCAGTTCACACAGCCTACCTTGACCTAGCAAAAGCGTTCGACACAATACCCCACTTGGGCATCATAGAAAAGCTCACCAGCTTAGATGTAAACCCATATGTCACAAGATGGGTTGCAAACTGGCTCAAGGACAGAATCCACAGGGTTAGAGTTGCTGGTGCCATGTCAGACTCTAAGCCAGTCACAAGCGGCGTCCCACAGGGCTCAGTCCTGGGCCCCCTCTTGTTCGGCATTTATTTTTCTGAAGTGCAGGCAAACATAGGGGGATTGTGGCTGACAAAGATGACTGCAAACTGGGTACCATAACTGACACTCCATCAGACACAGGCATCCTCCAGAGAGGTCTCATAGAAATGGATAACTGGTGCCAGAGTCATGGCCTTAAGCTAAATGCCAAAAAATGTATAGTCATACCCTTTGGGAAAAACAAGGTAACCCCTAATTACCACATAGGTGGTAATCCATTAAACACGGAAGACGTTATCAGGGACCTGGGGACCCAAGTTGACAGTAACCTCTCTTTTGACACTCACATTGCCAAAGTGGTTAGGAAGACCTTCTACATTGCCCACCTGATCATGAAGGGATTCACATCCAGATCAGGAGAGGTCATTGTACCCCTGTACTCTTCACTTATCAGACCAATGATTGAGTACAACGCCCCATTCGAATGTACCTTACCCGACACCTGCAGCAGTTGGAAAGACCCCAAAAGTTCCTCACCAAAAGGATAAAGGGGCTCAAACATATGTCATACGATGCCCGACTGAAGAAACTCCAGCTCTATTCAGTCGCATACTGTCTGCTCAGAGGTGATCTGTGCCTGACATACAAGGCCATGTCCAACCCGGAATTAATGGACATGCTCCACCTCAAAAATCCAAATCCACCAGAGCCACGAGAGCAAGAGACTTAAACCTCAACACGGATATAAATAGGGCGTGCTGGAGGGACAGATTCATCACCCAGAGACTCCCTACACTATGGAACAGAATCCCAGTCCATGTGAGGCAGAGCCCCTCACTGACTCTGTTCAAGAGAAATCTTGACAAGTGGATGGGAGATCATAGGTTTACCCCGGGAATCATCTCTGTGTCACTGCTGGACAGAGGCACAGCAAACTAATGGGTATAGTATTCTCATCCTAAGGGGTGGTAAAAGCCACACACACTCTGGCTAGGCTTATAAATGCCCTAGAGCAGATAGCCTAGTATGAACCTATGAACCTATGAATAACAATTGAAAACATGTGCTAGAATTTGTGACATACATTTACACATACATTTCAAAAATATTTTTCTTACTGGAAAACACAGAAATTGTTATTTTAACTCATTAACGTATAAGGAATCTCATATCTTTGATTTCACACATTCAGGGTTCTTGTGGGCAATCTTTAATGTCATCAGTAATTGCTGAGTCTATATTTGCACAACTTCTTCACCAAGCCACCAGATTATGTGAAACATAATTCAGTCATTTGAATTAACACTCATCTCTATGTACTCTACCTTTCAAAGTTTCTGTATCTTATTTATGTATTATCTAGAAATTATTCCTGTTTGTAATATATATAGTCCTCTGGATGATAAAGTATTTTGTTACATGTGGCTATTAAGCACTGTTGATTATGTCTTTTTTGCACAAAAAAACAATAAATATTGTTCTGAGGTTTAAGTATCCAACACATATAAGAAAGTTTAGCTGCAGAGTTAAATCAACCACCAAACACATATAATGAATGATACATTCTTTGGGTAATAGATTCTTGAGACTGAGTTATACGGGTATACTAATGACAGAAAAAAGCTAAGGTGCTGTGAATTACAGTGTATATAAGTTATCTACCCCATTTATTTAGTGTACTGCTCCAACAATTCCTTGTTCCATGTTGTCATTCATTCCTTTTGGCCAATTTCATCCCCTGAGGTGGGAGTTGGTCATGGAACTATCATTCTGGCAGTTAGGATATTTTGTTTTGCACTGACTCTACCCCCCTTGAGGTTATGTGATATAGGACTGCTTATGCCTAAGTTATGGAATAGTGTCAATCCTTCAAATGCCTCTGTGCAAGATACTATTTTGAGCCTATGCCAGCCCACCTAGTTCTTTCTCCTGCATAGCATGTTCTCAGAACAACAGGCCATTAATGCTGTGCCCCCTCCATACCCTCTGCTACTTATATATATCAACTCCAAGATTGCACTTCACTACACTAAGTGCAATTGTGGAGTTGATATATTTAAGTAGCAGGGGGTGCAGGGAGTCTTGCCCCCTGCTTACACATGGTGGAAAGTGCTATGATTTATGTTGTTTAAACTCAGTATATGTATGATATGTGTTTTCAGTGTTTTGAGTTTCAGTGTTTTGAGTTTTCAGTGTTTTGAAGTTTCAGTGTTTTGGTCTTCTATATTATGAAGTTTTCTCATTTTCAGTGTTTTGAGTTTTCAGTGTTATGAAGTGAATCCATATATATATATATATATATATATATATATATATATATATAGAGAGAGAGAGAGAGAGAGAGAGATAAATATATATGTACAGAAAAATCAAAACCAGTTTACACTATAGACTTGCAGTGGGAAATATGCATCCTTTGTATGAGTCAATGCAGACTGTCATTCAAACTTGCAGTATCCACTGCATTAAAATGTTCAGATCCTCTCTATCACCAGAAAGAATAATAAATTGATATATTGTAGCAAGTACTTTTCCTAAAAATACTGTTCAGATAGACAACCCAGCTGTGGCTACTTTTCTACACTGACATGGGCAAGCTTGAGAAGCCTCCTTCTCTTTTCCTTCACCCTCAACACCCTAAGGCACATATTGCTGTTACTGAATCTCTGTTTTAACTAGAGTGACAAAACAAAACTGATTCCAGCTGTACAATGCAATACTGAGCACATCAAGTGTCACAGTTAATGGCCAATATCTAAAGCTAATTATTATGGTAATGAAAATGCAAAATAAAAAGCAAAACCATAATTATTTGTAAGGAAACAACTGCACAAGAGTTTTTTTCACCATCCCCAAGTCATGTTCCATAGTTCTTACACAGTAGTCATCTCTATCCAACATAAGCATATATTTAAAAGTCTGGTCTTAATGACACTGGAACTTATTAATTACCAATATGATATTTCTATTTAATAAATGGCACAAAATAACCAGAAGATCAATATTTTTTGTTGGTGTCCAAGCTATTTTGCCACCAGAATGTTTTTCAGAAATGTATAGTTCATATGACTTGTCATGTTGTTATAAACATGTCTAAGCCCCATAGTACTCCTTAAACCTTCTATAGTCCCTATCAAAGATGGTCTTACCATGTGTTGAGGTATTTTCAAAGTGTACTTTCAATTATAACATTGAGTCAAGAACACCCAAAGTCCAAAACACTGACCACTCAGAACAACAACAAACTGAAACGGAAGCAAAAAAAAAAACTAACCTACATGGGGGGACTTTACCCTCCCACACCTCCCTTAACTAAATATAATAACTCCAAGATTGCACTACCATGGAGGTCAGGGGCAAGGATCAACATGCCGGCCAAGCAGTTACTCATCTTTATTTACACGCTGGTGTTCCGAATGGTCGGTGTTTTGGACATTCGGTGTTCTCAGCTCGATGTTATGGAAGTCGGGTAAGTGGGATTTTGTTTATATGAAGTAGACCTAAATATATATATATATATATATATATATATATGTATACACACACGCACATGCACATGCATACACACACACACGCATGTGTATGTGTATATATATATATATATATATATATATATATATATATATATATATATATATATATGCATTACTAATACCACTTTAAGCAAATACTGAAACACATTTAACTAAATAAAAATGTTTTCCTTCCTTGCCACAGATGCCCCAAACTTGAATTTAAAATGTTTCCTAAACTAGCATTATTCCTAGCAAAAGAAGTTTCACTTATTTCATCAAATAATCCCCAACTTGAACTCATAAATTGCTTCCAGAAGTGTTAAGCACCAAATAAAAGTAATGTAAACAGTGAGTTGGGATTGCCACTTAATGAAATATTTCTAATTTCTCTGTTATGTATCTTTATTTGATGAACTTCTATGAACCTGATGAATTTTTATAGCATTTTTACATGTATTATTCGGCTTCTTTGAAGCTCTAGCAATGTAAAACATATTTTATCTGTGTTCTTAACATTTGTTCCTGCTATTAAACTTTTACCATTAGTGAAAATCATTAGCTATATAATTATGTTAGCTCATTAAAATTATAGAAATAAACTGTAAAATTGTCAAGTGGAGCAGAAATATTCAGTAGACCCATCCATTTACACATATGTGTCTGTCAGGTGCAATACAGCATCATCAAAGAAACATTTATTCTTAAATATATTTATGTCTGTTAAAGCCCACTGATGTTCCCAATTGTACTGTGCAAATTACTGTGCACTGCTGTTATATCGAGCCAAGGCCAGAGATATCCTTCTTAATCAAGGATGTTAGAACAAAGAGAAAATAAACATATTTCAAGGAGCACTCACTTAACTCTATCAGCATTTTAATGTCTGTACCATTCAAGCTACAATACTCTACAAATGAATTTCTAAGACTATCAGACTAATATTATAGCAGACATCTGAGTAGAATTTCTTTAGGAGCTTGATATATGATTAACAATGGGGTCATTGTAGTAGTAGCAGGACATTCATTTGTGTATTGGGTGTTGAAGCAAGCAGCTGTTAGACTGGATGGTGATGAGCTGGGTCTATGACAATATGGATGGATGGTCATCTAGCAAGGTTTTCGAGGTTTATGGTGGCATCAGCTTACTAGCAAGATTGAAGACATGTAGTTTGGAATTGGTACACCATGTGCTTTGGTCATTCACTTGATAGGTAATAATATGCTGAAAGTCCCAAAGCAGCAGTTGTTAGCCATGATGACAAGGGATTTGGTAAGTCTTAGAAGTCAGTTTCCTTAGATGATTATTGTTTGGTCAGAGATAGTACCATCTTTAGCACAAAGGCATGCTGTTAATTTTATGGGTATTGAGTAAGCTTGCTGTTTTGTTAATCATCGACTTATGTGAGCCCTGTGGCAGCAAGGGATGTATGTTATTGGCCATAGAGATTTTTATTGTAGGGATCCAATTTGGTTTCGGTTGGGTTGCATTTGAATGATCTGAGTTTGTATGTATTTAAAGTGCATATTTCATTGTTTTTGCAGAATTTGGTCAGATCCTTATAGTTTTTTTTGTTTTGTTTGTTTTTTTGCAAAGGGGAACAGCATGCTTGCAGGCTGGTATGAACCCCTCTTCTGCTTCCCTTTCTTGTTTGTTGGTTTGGGTTGGTATGGTGTGGTATCACGCTGCATCTAATGGAAGTTGAGTATAAGTGAGCAGATTGATTAACACTGGTTGTGGTAATAACTGGATGAAGGTGATTTGCTAATGCTAAATAGAGTATATGTTTTGTTGTAATTTATGACATTTTGAGTTTTATAGAATTCAATGGTGTGGTTTATTTTGCACAAGGGGAGGTCTGGACAAATGAAGTTTGGACACAGACTAATTTGTTCAGAAATGCCACAGGATGAGATGATGGAAGTTGTTTGTATATGTGAGGTTAGGTAAAGGTAGGGAGTAAGGATGAGTGATGGGAAGTTAAGGATTAACTAAGGGAGAGGGAAGGTGAAGTAGACAGGAAGTGAAATAAAGGGTAGGGAGGAGTTAGTTGTGTTATACAGTGCAGTTAGTCTAGGTAGAGATAGTTTTAGTGTGGGCTAGCTGACCCCACCCTCTCCACACTCAGTTTTGTCATTTAATTTCTGGCTGTTTTTTAAGATAGTATATTGGAGGTGAATGAAGGCAGAGAAGAGGGGCTGGTATGAGTCCGTCTTCTCTTTCCACCTCTTGTTTGTCAGTTTTGGTTGGTATGGTGTGGTTTGGTGTTGCAGTAAGTGGTATGACACTGCATCTAACGGAAGATGGGTATAAGTGAGTGGATTGGCTAACGCTGTTTTTGGTAATAATTGCATGAAGGTGAGCAGGTAATGCTGCCTACAGTATATGTTTTGTTGTAATTTATGACATTTGAGTTTTATGGAATTCATCATATTTCATTGTTAAACAGATGTTGTGGTTAATAAATGGTCATCTTATCCTAAATGGTGTAGATTATTTTACACAAGAGGGGGATCTGGACAAAAGGATATTTAAACTAATTAATTTTCTTCTTTGTATGCCAGTTTATCACCACTTCTTGATGTTTAGCCATAAACTCTGTGTTTGTTTACAAATCAGTTGGGTACATTTTCTAAGTAAGTATCCCCTGGACTTACCAATCTTCCATGCAGGACTAGCTTAGTCCTGCATGGAAGCACCCGTTTAGGAGCAGGACGGCAATGCGCCATGCATATCAATGAAGGCACGCTGCCTGAGCTCATAGGCATATACGGAGTGTGTATGAGTACAGGGGGCGTGTCTGAAAGTTCCCAGAATAAACACGCCCCTGCAATGTAGAACAGCAGAAAGTGGGAAGAAATGAGCGAGATCGCTCATAGGTGTCCACAGATCCCCACCAACAGTTCCCCACGTGTACAACAGCAACAGTACAGAAAAAGTAAATGAAAAAACCCTTTTATTTTATTAAATCTGATTAAAGCTAACCATAAGTGCATGGGTGTGCCCATCACTTAGCTACGGTTAAAGCAGCTTAAAAAGCTGAAGAGAATAACAAGGAATGTATATGCAAATGAAGAAGCACAGCAACAGCGTAGTGGACAGCTTATTCGCATAACAAGCAGGCATTCCCAGTTCAAGTCCCACTGCAGCACAGTCTATTTTACATGGCAAAGCACATTATAACCAATTTTTTTTTTTTTGCAAAACCCACTAAATAACACATATTTATGAACTAGAGTACTGCAGGAAATGCACAGTGTCATAATGAATAAGGCACTAGTAAGCAGGTCTAAGCACAATTAAGCAGTAGTAAGTATATGTAAGCACTAGTAAGCATGTTTGAGTGCGTTTGCATGGGGTAAACACTGCCTACACAGATAAAGCAATCTGCAAGCTTACTGAGTATAAGAAACTGTAACCGGAAGTTAGCAGTGCTTAGCTCCATGCAAACACACGCACACCCGCTTACAACTGCTTTAAAGTGCCTTAATCACTCTGTATCCAATGGCCAGTGTTCTGCCCAGCAACAAAATAAACAGCCTCTGCAAGGCTCAAACCCAGGACCTGTACACTACAATCACAGCAGTTAAACACTAAGCCATCATAGAAGTGTATAAGATTGAGGTTTCAACAAACAAATCCTCACCATAGGAAAATCAAACTGAACATTTGAAATGAATCTATGTACAGTGTGATGTTGTATAACCTGCTACATAACATAAATATGTGAACTGGAGTACTACAGTAAGGCCAGATGTGAGGCATTATTGTAATAAAGTGTTAAATTTCCCAGGACCCCATACAGTGTACGTACACATGAATCACAGATACCAGACACAGATATAACATTTAACAAATAATAAATCAATGTCAAAATGAAAATATAATGCTAATTAGATATTAAGCAATGCTAAGCATTGCACAGGTCAGCTTACATGGTGTAAGAAATGAGCAGGCCGGCTAACTCAATCTGCCTAGTGGTATGTCCCTTTAAGCAATGTCAACATTAGGCAAGCAGGTGTGCCCATAGCTTAACTTTTCAAAATTGTCCAATCATGGGAAAGTGCGGGAAATTGGGCATATTTAAACCACATAGGCGCCAATAATTCCCATAACTGGTTGCAGCTCCCTACTGTAAGCAGAATGGCTGGAGTAGGGGAAGGCACTCAATTTAGAGTGCAGCGCTAAGGCACCCAGGAGTCTAGATTCATGGCATGGCTCCTGGTAAAATACCATGAGGTGAGACTATTGCAGGGCCAGTACCAGGGCTCTCAGTATAAAGTGGAGGCCTGGGACAGTCTCGCCTGTGACCTCACCAGTGATACTGGTATCCCCCAGACTGGTGAGCAGGTCAGGCATCACCATGCTGACCTGAAGTGGTGGAGGGGTGATCTCTTGGACCAATAGATCCAAGAATCCAGGCAGATGTTTGTTGCCCCAGCACTAAGTACTCATTCTACTACGTAGTTAATGCTTGCCTAGCTTGTGTATAGTATGAATAGGTAATGGCTAAATATCACTGTATTTCTCCAAAAGCTGCAGATGAGTGGGCTGCGAACCAGCAAGCCCATGCTGCTAGGCTGCAAAGGCTGCGTCATGAGGCAAGTTAGTAATATTCTTGCGTGTACTGTCATAACAAATAAATATAACAGTACTAGAAAGTGTTGTACCAGTATAAAAATATATTGTGTATGGGATGTACTGAATAAAGCAGACAATATGGCAGGAAGACTGTCATATAGGTTGTGTGTAAATAATGGTGTAATATCTTGAGAATAAAAGTATAACCCCTGGAGTGCTTGTGTACATTCTGCTTTCATATGTTGTTGTGTTGCATTCTATAAATAGTACTGTTGTATTAAGCAGTCTTACCCACACTGTTGAATGCAGTTAAAATGTCTAGGGAATTCAGTATAGCAATGTTGGAAGTCCCAAGAGGTCAGCCATATAGAACAACTGAGGGAGACTTAGACAGAAACCATTGGAATGCTTTACACCAATTTTCTGATAGCACAGTGTACTGTGATATCAACTATAATATTTTTACCACACACAGCAGGGGTTTGAATCCTGGGAGTAGTAATACGTTTTATGTATAATCATACCCCACAACTGTACAGAGTTTGTGAGAATGTTCAGATAGAAAGCTGTATGCATAATTAGACCCAACAACTGTACAGACTTTGCTAGAATGCTCAGATAGTAAGGTGTAGGCATAATCACAACCATCAACTCTACAGACTGAGGCAGAATGTTCAGGTAGTAAGCTGTATGCATAGTCATACTCCTCAACTGTTCTGATCTGTCCAGCATGTCCAGATAATGGGCCCAAATCTGCTGCTCGGTAACCTGTTCCTATGACAAATAAGTGTGATGATCTAAGAAATGTAGGCAGCTTATACTGACATATAATGGATAGTCAGACCTGAACATAAAAAGAGAATGTCTATGGAAACAAACCTGTCATTGTAGCATCTCACCCAAAGTGTATGACAGCTATTGCAAAATATGTCACATTAACACCTGCATCCTGTCAAGCCTTGACCACAGTGTGTGCAATAATGCACTGTTAGGTATGTGTATAACATCAACAGAATTTATCAGGTAGTGTTAACAAAGATTTACCCTACAGCTATAACAGGTAAGAGGTGTAGACTGTAGTTACAACACAGTTCACTGATATACTTGTCTACAAACATGGCATCTGGGAGTATGTGTAGATTTTGTCACGTAGTGTTAACAATGATTTACCCCACAGCTATAACAGGTAAGAGGTGTAGACTGTAGTTACAATACAGTTCACTCATATACTTGTCTACAAACATGGCATCTGGAAGTATGTGTAGAATTTGTAAGGTAGTGTTAACAATGATTTTCTCAATAGTTATAACAGGTAAGAGGTGTAGACTATACGTAAGACACAGTCCACGTATATACTAATCTACAAACATACCTTTGTACAAAGTAAGGCCATTGGGTATTGTAATAATACATGTAAGGGACAGATCACTGCAGTGACTAAGAAAGTTGTGAAAACTACAGATTTATATTATTTATTAACTGACCTCTCTCTCTCACCCCCACCATATGTGCAACAATAACCCACTTACACACCTCAATGAGTATGTGTACACTCCCTACTTTTGTTGGAACATATGTCCTATTGGTTTACAAATATCCACATTTGATTCTATGCCATGTTAAAATACCCCTATACTGTTGGCCTGTTGCCATCAATGAAACCTGCATGATGTTGCAATGGCCACTGTTGTCCCATATATGCATGCGTTCTGCTTGCTCTGCAACTGTTGTAAATCTGGTGTCTTAGGTTAATGGGAATACCTATGCTTGCTGTTATAACTAAACCTGAATGCTGTTGACTATTACTAACCGATATCATTCTTAAAACTGCAACACCATAGCTCGTATGGGAAGGCCGGTCCCAGCGGACCCACCTGTCCCACCTCAGCTAGCCATGGCACTGGGCAACAGCACATTTGGGACCCAGCCTAGGACCTCCTCCTCCGTTGGCCCTGCACCACCTTCTGGTGGAACCGCCGCAGGGGATGGGACTCGACCCCCCCCCCCCACTGGGAGCGAGGGAGGAGAGGTACCTGTCACCTGCTGTCATGTCTGGGCCATGGTGCATTGGGAGCTCGACAAGGAGTTTCAAGACCGGCTACGTCTGCTTGAGAGCCACATGATGCAATTAGAGGGTGAGCATGACCCTCCTACCCAGCCCCCAGCACAGCCACCCTTGAGGGGTGAAGATGCAGTGGTGACTGCCCATGGGTGGGGACCTCAGTCCCACTGTTTCCATTTGGAGGCTCATGGGCTTGTGACTTCAAAACACCCATCCCCGTCCAAGGTGTGTACCCCCCACATGTGTCGTATACCACCCCTGTATGTGTCATGTTTGTCTTGTCTGTTAACCTACCCAACCTTCCTCCCCAAATATACCTACTACCCCTCCCCAGCATCCCACTCTCACCTAAAAAAAAAATAAAGGGCAATCTGTTCCAACAAAAAAATGTCATCCCATACATAGCTGTCCATTTCGCACACATGTCCACTGGACACATGTAATACAGTCTAATTGGTATCACGATGAATTATTGTTGTCCTCAACCCCTCCCAGGGTTTTGAGTGTCCAACTCTACCTCCAAATTCAGTGTATATGCACAGCTGTTGCTATAGAAGAAACGGGCAGCTATGGAGCTTCCCTACACCCTTCCTGCACATCCCTGGCAATTTTCCCTACTGTCTTTCCTCTTTGTACCCCTTTTCCACAACTTTCCTATCAACCCCTTTTTCTTTTCTTTTAAAGAAATGAGTGAGGGGGTAAGAGGGAGTAAGCACTTTTAAGCAGCAGTGAGCGAGTTTAAGCCTGTTTGCATGGGGTAAGCAATGCCTACACAGGTTAAGCAATGTATAAGCTAACTGAGTGTAAGAAACTGTAACCAGAAGTTAGCAGTGCTTACCTTCACGCAAACCAGCAAAAACCTGCTTACAACTGCTTTAAAGTGTCTTAATCACACTGTATCCAATGGCCCGTGTTCTGCCCAGCAACAAAGTAAACTGCCTCTGCAAGGCCCTTAACCAGGACCCTGCACACCATACACAAAGTGATTTCACACTAAGCCATGACAGATATACATAAATCTGATGTTTTCAGAAACATATCATCCAGCCCAGTCATGCTACAGTGCAGAGAATGTAACCAACATCTAGATATATGTGTGTGTGTAAATATATTATCTAGACAGATACAACTTATCTATATATGTAGATATATATATATATATATATATATATATATATATATATATATATATATATATGTATATATATATTTAGAAATATACACACACACACACACACACATATATATATATATATATATATATATATATATAAACATATGTACATGGAAATACCTACATCGGCACATATATACGTCTACACCTATATGTCGACATATGCACAGCAAGGTACATATATGTACACAGGTATATATCTATGTAGGTATATACGGACATAGTCATATATATGTAAGCTGATATATATATATATATATATATATATATATATATATATATATATAGACATATATATATATATATATATATATATATATATATATATATATATATATATATATATATATATATATATATATATATATATATATATATATATATGTGTGTGTATATATATATATATATATATATATATATATATATATATATATATATATATATATATATATATATATATATATATATATATATATATATATATATATATATATATATATATATATATATATATATATATATATATATATATATATATATATATATATATATATATATATATATATATATAGAGGTATATGTGGTCATACATCTGTAGATAGAAATGGTAGCTTAACAAAAACAAATATGCCCACATGCACCATTAATGAGGTTGAGAGGTCCCAAACAATATACGTCTAATACATATAGGCATATACCCCCCAGCCAAATATGTCCGCCCTGCAATACACTACCAAGTATTGCAGATCCCATAACCAAGAGCTGACATGACATGGGTACAAGATGTTAACAGTACTACATCCCACCTGTATGATGTCATGCTAGTATTGGTAACATATCATGCAGTACTGTCTGGCTCCCATAGGAAATGTAAAATGTTGAACCGTCTTCTCAACCAGCTGTAGAACAAACTGTAGAACCTCAAAGCACAACATGACACAACCACTGCAGGGTCCAAAGAACTTTATTTCACAAAGGTTTGGCGCTTTCTTCCCTCCTGTAGGGACTTCCTCAGAACAATGCATCAAATCCCACCCACCCTTTATATAATAAGCATCTCACCCATTAACTAATTAGATAATTAAACAATGAAGTAGTCAATAAATATTAAAGCTGTCCACTAAAAATGCATGCATAAATACATGAATACAAATGTTACAAACACTAAAATACTTTAACCCACAATATTATTAAACTTTAAGACACATGTAATGGCAGTAGTTTCATTGATTCCTGAAAACTCAGTGGCATTTAGCCATAACTGCCATTTAAGTTCACATATATCCAGTACAAGGTCTATAATTTTACCCTGGACATCTTTGGTTACCTGTTGAATAACAAATAATTTAAATTTATGGTCCCTATGTGAATGAATGTATCTACTTAATGCATTGGTTAGCTTGCCATGCCTAATATCTAGAAGGTGTTCAGCTATCCTATTTTTAAATTGCCTGCATGTTTTTCCTACATAAAAAGCAGGGCATGATTGGCACTTGGCTACATATACCACATTTTGGCTATTGCAGTTGAAATGCCTGTCAATATATAAAGGGGTACTATTTAATCTATACCGTTCTGTAGTTTCCAAAATATGTGAGCAAATGAACTGCAGGATGCCAACTATTAAATTCCAAATAGGAATTAGAGAAGGTTGGCTTCCTATAGATGGTTGATGTTAATTTTTTTGTCAACTTTATTATAGCTCAAATCCACATCAAGATATGTGATATGCGTATCACTATGGTTGTAAGTGAACTTCAAAAACTCTTCTGAATTGTTCACATATTCAAGAAAAAGTTGGAGTTCAGCCTCCGTTCCTTTCCAAATGATAAACAAATCATCCAAAAACCGAGTATAGCATAAAATTTTACTATAGAATGAACCATCTATCATATGTACCTGCTCCCAGTATGACATGACATAATTCAAAAATATTGGGCGCATGCCGCCCCAATTGCCACACCTGTTATTTGTTTGTAGTGCTGTCCTTCAAAGTATATAAAAGTATTTTTAAGTGCAACCTCCATTAACAAAACAAACTTGTTTATCTCATCATGGTAAAAAAAAACAGTTTTCAAGAGTTGATTTTTGAGCCACTCACATCCTTTTTGGTGCGGAATCACAGAAAATAGGTTACACACATCAATGGTGACCATAATAATGTCACCATTAATTTTAACTTTATCCAGACCTTCCAAAAATTGCCAAAAGTCCTTAGCTATGTATCTAAATACTTTTAATACCATCTGGAGATGAAAATCCAAAATTTTGCTTATGAAGTGGGTCTTGGATCTTTTCCCATCCACTATTGGTCTAAACTTGGGATTACTAAGTCCTTTATGGATTTTAGGAATGCCGAATATATTTGATATAATTGGAAATTTATTTATCATATAGGCATATTCATCCTCTTTAATTTGCCCTTGATATAGCATGTCTTCAAGAAATAAATCTATTTTTTATATGCTATATGTATCTCATTAAGGAAAACCTCTTCATACTTAATACTTAATACTGGGGTTGCTAATTGTGATTGCCTGGCCTTGATGTCACATCTATGGGTATGGCTTTGCACCCCAGCCATCTGTTATCCCTGTATGGTGGACATTGTGATATATATTGTAGGGTCACCATATAAGAATTATGCAAAAGCCACTCCACATTGACCACAGACTCAAAACCACCTCCACACAGGATACAAGTTACAAACACACCCCCACATACCTGTAATGTCTGGGAGTAGAACCGCCTAACTAATCCATTTATTACACTACAGCATTATGCACTTATAGTACACACCATGGAGATTACTGGAATATTCCTTCCCCAAAGGTGTATTTCACAATGAATGATATCAGCAGGATTGCCAAAGTAGGACATTCGAATTGTAGTGAGTGTGACTAGCCTACAATGCTCCCTACACAGACATTGAAACACACACAAAATATCCACAACTGCCATGGGTGAGGATGGAACCCTACCACAGTTCTAAATCACACTACCGCAGTACACACTTATGGCACATGCTATGGAGATTACTGGACTACAACCTTCCCAGAGGTGCATTTCTAGGTGGGAGAAATCAGCAGCCTTGCCAAAGTTGAGTATATCAATTGTAGGGAGTGTAAGTACCCTAAAAAGCATTGCTTACCCTAAAAAGCATTGCTCTCTACAGAGACAGACACACACACGCCATGTACTACTTTATCACACTACAGCAGTACACAGTTACAGGCCACGCTATGTAGATAACTGGGCTACAACC
Source organism: Protopterus annectens (assembly GCF_019279795.1). NCBI lineage: Eukaryota > Metazoa > Chordata > Ceratodontiformes > Protopteridae > Protopterus > Protopterus annectens. The sequence goes on from NC_056745.1 coordinate 1,291,445,704, forward strand.
TTCCCAGATGTGTATTTCTAGGTGGATGACAACAGCAGCCTTGCCATAGATGAGCATTTGAATTGTTGGTAGTGTAACTACCCTAAAAAGCATTGCTCTCTACACAGTCAAACACGCACACAAACTTGCCAAGTCTGGGATTAGAACTCCTACCTAACTAGTTTATCACACTACAGCAGTAAACAGTTATGGGGCATGCCACAGAGATTACTGCGCTACAACTCTCCCAAAGGTGTATTTCACACTGGATGACCTCAGCAGGCTTGTCATAGTAGGGCTATGGGGAGGGCAGTGCTTGTGCATGAGCCATAACCCATTCATCTAGGGGTTGACACACCACATGGGGGCACACACAGGGTCATATTTCACAGGTACATGTATACAGCTGCTAGATGACTACTTCCTTGTACAGTCATGTTGCACAGCTGGCATGTGGACCACATAGTCTGTCATGCTGACAGATATTGGTGGCTAGTATCTGCAGTGAGTGACATCTGCACCTCATGTGTTTGGCACCCTTTGGATGTGTGCTGGGTGGGACAGGCCTGGATGGCTCCTTGTCACAATCACCATCTTCCACGCATCTATGTCTGTCTACCTTTGGCTTATTATAGTGTGTTGTCCGTACATATACGTCTGTAATCCTATCCACTGTGTGTGCAAGGCATGATTGGTGCATACTGATGAGTGTCTGCATTAACAACTGTGACTTCCATATACGTCTGTTCCACTGGTGTTTGCAGACATAGCCGTCATGTGTTTAAGTGTGTGAGCATGCTCAGTATGACCTTTCAGTATGTTGTTGACTGACATTGCCTTCATTTCTCTAAGTGTGTGAGTATGCCCAGTATGGCTGTCTGTATTGCATGTGTGGATCGAGTCCAGGTAGTTTGTACTGCAGTGCTGACCTTTGTGTTGTACACCAACAGGTAGCATGCTGTCTCTGCAGGGTATCCATCAATAATTTCCAATTGACTGTTACTACATTTCTGCATAGCAGAGGGCACACACCTGACTGTTTCTACATTTCTACACAGGGTTGGGGGGGGGCACACCTGACTGTTACTATATTTCTATATAGGATGGGGGGCACACCTGACTATTTCTACATTTCTGCACAGGATTGGGGGCACACCTAACTGTTACTATATTTCTACATAGGATGGGGGGCACACTTGACTAGTTCTACATTTCTACACAGGATTGGGGGGGCACACCTGACTGTTACTATATTTCTACGTAGGATGGGGGGACACACCTGACTATGTCTACAGTTCTACACAGAATTGGGGGGCACACCTGACTGTTACTATATTTCTATGTAGAATGGGGGGCACACCTGACACTTGTACACATTTGCTAGGACTGTACTGGTATGTCGGGTACTCCATTTAAATTTGTAATCTTACCTATCGTGTTGGCTAGAGGCATACCAGTGTACTACAGATCTTAGCTTTTAATTACCTACATATTGGTTTCTGACATCCTACCCTTCAGAACTGATATCCCACTGCCTGACCTGCTGGAGTCTGTCTGTGTAGGCCTGGGGGGAGGTTACCCATAGGCATTATTCAGAGGCCATAGCACAGCCTTTGTTTGTGTTTGTCTACACCTGCCCTGCTGGCTGTGACTATTGTTGGTTATGTCATTCCCCCCCTGACTGGCATGTGTGAGTCACTTACCTCTTCCACAAGTTGTATGATAGCTATTGCAGCCCCTATCATTTTCTGCTGTGAGTGTTAAAATTCCCTGCTTGTTTACACCAGTGGTGTAGAGTGTGGGAAAAAAAACAGGGGGGAAAGTGTTTGCTTAGTTTATAGTGGTGTTCTTGGCTGGGCTGGTCTGCTGCCTGTGTAACTGGCTGATTCTGATACATTTCACCTGCCAGCTATGCTAGTTCTCCTTGATTACCTTCCTACAGCTGTTTTCCCTTCCCATTGCCTTCCTGTTTAAGCCCGTGTGCTCACTGCGCAAACACAGTGCTCAAATGTGCACACTGCTGCTATTTCCTGGTTTAACTTCTTTTTTCTTCCCGTAAAACCCGATGCATGGCACGCACACCCGGTTAAGCTTTGTAAAGAGGGATAGGCAGGTTTAGACACACACCCCTAGCTTACTTAGCTGGGCTAAGCTAGGAGCAAACCTGAGCCACAGGCCTCCAATCCACTTACAGTATGCCTGACACCACCCCCCCCCCATGATGTCACCTAACTCCTAGGCTTGCACCAAGCAATTCCTGCTCTTACACTGTTGGGACCTGACTCACATGCTGGGGAAAACTGGGATTCACTATCATTCCCCTCATTTGCATAGGATTGCCTGCTGATGCATAGTTACATGTCTCACACTGAGCCTCCCCCCTTAGCAACCACTACTCACTGGCCTTATTTTCTTCTGCCCACCATTGACTTGCATGGCAGAATACTGATTTTTGTTAGCATGCTTAATTTAGGTTTATTTTGTTATTTCCCCCCCAATCCCATTTGCGAGCCATGGCCCTACGCTTAAACAGCCGATATCGGCTAAAAAAAATTAAAAGTTGAGTTTTTTATTTTTTCTTTTGTTTGCAATGCCAATGGCCTTATACTTGGCCACTGGCATGCTTCCTCAATGATATGCAGCCTTTATTTGCAGCTGTCACAGCTCTGTTTTGGATTTTGCAGAAATGTACTCGATTACTAACCGAGTATATTTCTGCAGATTGCACTAGTCCTACATGGATAGTCGCAAGCTTCCTGGATCGCAAAATCACCTCATTTGCATGGATTTCTCCTGCAAATGGGGTGATTTGTATACAAGGGCTTAGTCCATGCAGGATTAGTGCAGGACCTCTCGTGCATGCCCCTGCAGGTTGTCCCTGAATCGCAAAGCAGACTTATTGCCTGCTAGAGCTCCTGCACTGATCCTGCATGCCATGCAGGGCATAGTGAATCCGGGGGTATATTTTTACTTATCTAATTTTTAAACAAAAAATACATTTGGGGAAACATGCATTTTATACATGACAAATTCTCTTATCATACAAAATAGAGTACATGGATATGGAATGAGTCACAAACAAAAGCCGATCCTTTCAAACCTTATACTACTTACAAAGTCGATCTGTAAATAATTTAAAATATGCTAAACAAAAGTTAAAGGAAATAATCATTTGCAGATTCCCAGCATATATATAGTCAATTATTTTAACAGCAAAAATGTCTTGCAGCTGTCTGAATGAAGAAACTTCCTTTTGGTCATAACAATGTGCTTAATGAGTAAGAAATAGAATGGTACAAGCAAAAACATCTAATAGTGTGAAGAACTGATCCTCTCATGAGACTTAATCTAACATTTTATTTCATCATTTCACATCAGATAGGGGCATTCTTATCAAACATTTAGTATGACATCAGGTACTCTAAAGTGGTATGAATAATCTAGCTACATATACAGCTAAACTGCATCATATTCATTTTAGACACTTAAATAAGGACATGTACAAAAAATCATATATTATATCCTTGTCTTCAGTAAGCAATGGCATCAGTTTTACAGTCATTACTGTACTTACTGACATTTCAAAAATTTTCATTGAACTGACCTAGTCTGAACATCTGAGCACTGAAATGTGTCAAAAATTACCTGTTGCAGACTATCTGTCTGTCAATGATCACCTTAATGTTTGCATCTGTATACTATAATCAACAGAAAATCCATTGATGATAACACAGTCAATATTTACAAGGGCGTTGCATAAAAAAAAGAAAAAACACAAGGCCTAACAATGTGTCATACATAGACTGACTTAAAGCACTGTCACTATACTTGGTGTCCTATAGACTGCTAAAAGGTGACCTGTGTCTGGCATATGAGGCATCTTCTGACCCAATACTAATGGATTTACTACACATCAGCAAGTCAAATGGCATCAGAAATAATTGTACTGGAGATCCAGACCTCTTCTGCAACATCAAGAGCATGGTTTGGAGGGACAGGTATATCTTGCAGAGGATACTGCTGCTGTGGAACAGACTCCCCATCCACATAAAACAAAGTTCATCCCTGTCCTTATTCAAGTGCAGCTTGAACCTATGGATGTGAAACAGAGAATTTACCCCAGGACTTCCCTCTGTACTACTAATGGATAGATGCAGCTCCTAAGTGCTTATTCCCTGCATGGGTCTCCTCAAATTATCCATGGTATAATCCCAGTTATTCTCATTATGGGTAATATATAATTATCAACCATAGTATAGGTAAAGCCAATCTCTAACCAAATGGGAACTTGTTAGGCTTAAAATGGCCGACAAGAACATGTAGCCTAGTACTTATCTATGAACCTATGAACTTATAAACCTATAAAGTGGAATAAAGTGAATGCGTTTCCCATATCTAAGTAAATAATGTACTCTTCAGTGTGGAGCTCAAGGGTATCACTAATGATCTCAAAACATTATATGCCCTAGAAGGGCATTACAGTGGTTTTAATTAATGCACTCAGGTTTTACTGCATTTTTTGTAATAATTCAAAGATCACTGTTGTCACGTACAGGGGCCTATATGTCTGCTAGTATGATGATCTGAACCACTCCCCAGAGATAACCATTCTGTTGATTTTTAAGGACATTGGGTCATGGGCCATTTCATCTCAGCTTACTTGTCTGTAATCAAATGGCTAAAGACAATGGCCGGGATTCACTAATCCCCCGTGTAAGACTAGCTAAGTCTTACACAGATACTGCAGTGTAAGGGTATGGTGTCAGAGCATCATGCATATTCATGAGGGTACGCTGACTCACTCTAAGGCTTACACGGACAGTGCACGAGTGCAGGGGGCATGTCAGACTGCCGAGCAGTCCAAATATCCACGCCTCTGCAAGTGCCTAAACTGCAAATGTCAACAGAAATGAGCGAGTATGCTCAAATGTCCACATACACAACAGTACACTCCCCCACATTATAAATCCCTGTACAAGTGTAAAATGTAAAGGTTTCCTTTTTTATTATTATTCCCGATATAGCTGCCCGTATTTGCACGTGTATGCATGGGTTTGCCCATTGCTTAGTTACAGTTAGCAGTGTAGACATTGAAGAGGATAATTATTTATATGCAAATTAAGGGAAATAGCAATAGCATAGTGGTAGAGCCCTCGCACAAAGAATATGCATTCTGGGTTCGAGTCCCGCCACTCCACTACCTATTTTCTGTAGGAAATGGGTGCATAAAAATAATTCCTGACATTTACCTTTTAAATCCTAGTAAAATGCATTGAAATGGCCTATGCGTTAGTGAACAATATTTTATATATATATATATATATATATATATATATATATATATATATAAGAAGGTGGAATGGTCATGCATACTGATAAATGCATAAGTAACGCATCTTAAGCAATGTGAAGCACTGCTAAGCAAAGTCCACTAGTATTAAGCACAGTGAAGTATAATTGCTCAAAGCTTAGCAGTGCTTTAACTAGCGCAATAGTTTTGCATGGAGCTGCGCATCGCGCCAACTAGCGCAAACAAAACATGTTTGTGTGGAGCTGCGCACCGCGCCAACTAGCACAACATTGGGCAACGTCGGGCAATGTCAGGCAGTGTAGAGCAATGTAGCGCAACGTCGAGCAATGTTGGGCAAAGCTGATCAAAGTCGGCTAAACACAGTGACACCCCCTATCCGGTCTGGCCAGTAGTAAAATAAAAAGCAATGACAAGCCTCAAACCCGGGATACTGTGCACCATAATCACAGTACTAAACCACTAAGCCATGACAGCTTTAAATATGGATGCATTTCCAACACACTCATATATATCAATGGAAGTTTACCCATTACTAAGCAGGTTTGCTCTTAGCTGAGATATTTCAAAACCGGCCAATCACAAATAAGTGCGGGAAATGAGGCATATGTAAGCTCCATAGGGGGTAATAATTACCATAACTGGTTGTAGCTCCTATCTGCAGACAGTATGGCCGTTGCTGGAGAGGGCTCTCATTTTTTAGCACAACGGTGGGGCATTGAGGAGTCAAAATACATGGTTTGGCTCCTCATGCATCATCATGATGCAAGACTCCTGCAGGGCCAGTTCCAGGGCATGGAGTACAAAGCGGAAGCCTGGAACCATTTAGCACATGATCTCACCAGTGCCACAGCCATCCCTTGAACTGGTGAGCAGGTCAGACACCACCATGCAGACCTGAAGAGACACAAGGAGGACCAACTGAACCACTGGATACAGGAGGCCCGTGGAATGCCAAATGCCCCACTACTGAGTATGTAACCATGGAATGAAGTATGTATGAATTGCTATTGCAGTCTATATTATGGATAGGTATGTCTCAATATCCCTTCATTTACTTCACAGCTGCAGGTGTCCGTGCTGTGAATTAGCAAGCCTATGCAGATAGGCTGCTAAGGCTGCGCCACCAGGCAAGTCAGTAAATATTCTGCATGTGTGGTCATATAAAAGAAGTGAGAGAGCCTGAAAAAGAATGCTGTAACCCATTATTAAAGGTATAAAAAGTGTGGAATAACTTCTCTGCATGTACTGTTATATAAAATAAGTGAGATAGCATGAAAAGGTGTTGTACCCCATTAATAAAGGTATAAAAAGTGTGGAATAACTTATCTGCATGTACTGTTATATAAAATAAGTGAGATAGTGTGAAAAGGTGTTGTAACCCATTAATAAAGGTATAAAAAGTATTGAATAAAAGACCTCTGCATGCACTGTTATATCAAATAATTGAGAGAGCCACTAGAAAAGTGTGTAATGTAATTAATAAATGTATAATTCCTGGAGTGTGTCTGTGTCACTTTCTGCAATATGTTGTTGTACCCTTGCATAATAGAAATAGTACTGTTGTATTAAGTGCAGTCAACCCACACATGGGTAGGCCCATTTAAAGTGGATGAAGGGAGTGCCAGTAGCTGTTAAGCATATATACAGTCCTCAACTGTCGGTTAATGGCTGGCATGTACAGGTTAATCTGGCACATGAGTAGCTTGTTAATGTGTTCCCCAGAAATGTCAGTATGCTGCTAGAAATGTAGGGGGCTGTTAACATATACCTGATAATGCCATCTGAACACATCCAGATATGTAGATACATAAATATAAATAAAAAATATAAATATGTAGCAGTAACATCTGCATCCAGGACATTTTGTATGTCAGATACAGGTCAGGTATATCAAGAACTAGCAAAACCCATTTCACAATTTAACAAACATTGCCTAGTGTAATAATACATGTAGGGGATATTTAATTGCAGTCAATAGGAATGTAGTGTAAACTATAAGTATAGATAAGTTGTTAATGGAGGTATCTGTTTACACCCCACTGTATGCGCATAAACAATGCAATTCCACACCTCAATGGGTATGTCTAATCTCATAACATTTGTTGGGACACATGCCCTATTGTTATATAAATATCTGCATTTACCTCGATGCATGTGCCCTGTTCACATACCACAATCTTGGTGGCCTGTTGCCACCAATCAATCCTGCATGCTGTTGGAATGTCCACTGTTGTTCTATATATGCATGTCTTATGCTTGCTGTTCAACTGTTTGAAATCTGGTGTGTTGGGTTAATGGGAATACTACTGTATGCTGTTATAAATAAACTGGAATGCTGTTGCCTATTACTAACCCATATTGTCATTAAATCCTCCTAAACATAGAACGTATGGGAAGGCCGGTCCCAGTGGACCCACCTGTCCAACCTCAGCTGGCGATGGCATCTGGCACCAGCAGTTCCGGTGCCCAGCCTGGGACACCCTCCACCATTGGTCCTGTGCCACCTTTGGGTGGAAGCGCTGCAGGGGATGGGGCTCATCCTTCCCATTCAAGTGTGGGCAGAGGAGGGCCACCTATCACTGTCCGAATGGTCCGGGCTGTGGTGCGTAGGGAGATACAGCATTCAGTCGCTGATCCTCTACGCCAGCTCGAGGCAAGAGTGGCATGACTCATGGGTGAGCCTGCCCCTCCTACGCAACCCCCAGCACAGCCACCCCCGGGCTGTGAAGGTGTAGTGGTGACTGCCCATCGGTGGGGATCTCAGTTGCACTGTTGCCATCTGTGGGCTCATGGGCTTGCGATTTCCAAACACCCTTCCCCGTCAATGGTGTTCACCCACCCCATGTGTCATACTCCGCCCCTGTATGCATCTTGTTTGTCTTGTCTGTTTACCTCCCCAGCCTACCTCCCAAAATATATCTACTTCCCCTACCCCACATTCCACTCTCACCAGAAAAAAAAAAATGGGCAATCTGCACCCAAAAAAAAAATTACGCCCCATACATAGCTGTCCAATTCACACACATGTCTGCTGGACAAAAACAGAAATTTAATTGCCAGTACAACATACTTTGCTGTCCTCACCCCTCTCTTAGGGGTGGAAGGTTTCAAATTTCAATTCAAATTACTAGTATATGCACAGCTGTTGCTGTTAAAGAAATGGGCATCTATGGACCTTCCCAACACCCGTCCTGCACATCCCGAGCTGGTCTCCCTACTGTCTTTCCTTCTTTTGTGCCCCTTTTTTCAACACTTTCCTATCTCCCCATTTTCTTTTCTTTCAAAGAAATGAGCACGGGGGTTAGCGGGAGTAAGCACCTTTAAGCAGTAGTTAGCATGTTTGCACGAGTGTGCGCTTAGCTAAGAATCGCACAAAACTGTGCAAACCCGCTTACAACTGCTTAAAAGTGCCTTAGTCAATCTGTATGTCAGGGCCCTTGTTTTGCTCAGCAGCAAAATAAAATACCTCTGTCAGTCTTGAACCCTGAACCTTCTACACACTAAACTGCATGACATTCCACTGAGCCATGGTAAACATACAACAAATTGGTGCTGAAACCAATATATCATGCATCAGAATATGTGAATGTAAAGGCCAAATAGGAATGCCATAACACAAATCCTGTTCTGTGGATCTTTACCAGCAGTTCTTGTGGAATTGCATTACATGACAGTGAAGAGAACCAGCCATTCTAGCAGGAAATAATGTTACAGCAGCATTTCACAACCCCCACACAGTATTAGAGCAGGACAAACACTAGCATATCTGACTAGGGTAGATGCCATACTTCCCAACTGTGACAAAAAGTAAGAGTTAGACACCACTTATACTTCAGGAAATGTGCATTAATCCATATGCACTGGTTCTCTCAAAGTCTCAACCTAATGTTACTAATATTGTAAAGGTGTACCTCATTTCGACCTACTTTACCCTGAGTCTGTTCAAATATGTACCTGAGTGTTTGAGAGGTCTGGCAGAGGCAGAAACACACAGACATATCAGCTATTCTGCTGCTACACACTGTGCAAATAGCTTTGGAAGGAGTTCCAGAAGCATACCCTTATGTAGGAGTACAACACTGAAATATCAAGAGATATAGCCATGCACTGGTAGCAACCAACTATGACAATGCCATTGTTCCAGTGCTGAAAAGACCGGTGTGGTGCACAAAGAATAACAGGCTAACCTCGGGCTACCATCTGGATAGGTCCCACAGTTGGGAGCTATTTAAACAGACTACTTGCCTTGGTAAACTAACAGGTACACAGCAACCCTTTAAGTCCAGCAAGATAAAGTTCACACATTAAAACATAAATGCTCACTGTCCTACTGCACCCCTACCCAAATGTACAATAAACCCATGTGTTCAGAGTCTACCAAGGATATAGGTAGGCATACTCAGTACAGAAATTTATACAGTTTTCTTGAGCAGCCTGTGCCAATGTCAACAGTAAAAAAGCACAAACTATTCAAAAGTGAGTGAATAAATATTCACAGTATAGCAGTTCACAAACAGTTCATGTGCCAAATGAATACATCTCAATAACTACTTTTGTATGGCAGTAAATTGTATAAGTAGAAAATAAACTACATACTCTCATGTATCTTGTGTTAGCATTTGTAGGGGTGAGTACAATTCTACACTGACAACTGTGTAGTGGAAGTGGCAACATTCAGGTCTGAGTACAACAATTATATCACTGGCTACACCTCTAGCTTCAGATATAAGAACTATACCAACCTTCTGACTTACACAACGGTCTCCACAGCAAACAAGTATGGGCCCCACTCTGGAAAGCTGAAAGGGCTATGCCTACCTGACATACTAATTTATAGCATTGGGTTGCTATGACAGTGAGTACTGCAATTACCACACAGCAGGCTGCATGCAATTACCAAATGGTGGCCACCAATTGGTGCAGAGGCCATCACATGCACATGTGCAGATACCTATAAAAGCAGGCTGTACTTGCTGGCCACACATGCAATCATCCCATTGCAGACAGTGAGAGAGAGAGAGGGAGAGAGACACAGAGACAGAGAGAGTGAGATAGAGACTCACACCTCCACCCACACCAGTGGAAAAAAAATAAACTAATAAAAAAAAAAGAAAAGAAAACATAAAACAAATTTATTACATTCAGCCAAAGAGACAGCTAAGTGAAAAATACGAACGCATACAAAGGAAAGGTATGTAACAGATATGTATTTACTGGCATGTAGTAGATGTATTTGAAGACCACTCTACATACTTTGAAACATCAACATGTGGCAGCAGTACGTATCTATGCACAGATACCCTGCATAACTATTGCCATGGACATATCAGTGTGTAGCTGTATGCAGTGGGACATAACTGTGATATATGTAGCTCAGCATTAAATGTCAAACATCTGAACCATGTTATCTGTGTTCTGTACAGTAGTGCAGACAATGTCTGTTTGGGGGAGTAGCGCATACAGCTATATAACCATAGATGTGACAGAGTAACAAATGCATGATAGTCATATCAATGTGTAGCTTAGCATTGGCAACAGCTGTACAAGGCTAGTATGGTAATTAAACATTTGCAGCTATATATACACCCTCTAATATTACTGTGTGCTCACATGTGACACCTGCTAATGTTGCAGCAAGGCACAACAGGTCAGCCGTGAGGTACATGGACCTACAACAGTGTGGTCCTTGTGTGTGTATGGCACACACATATGGAGAGATCTGTCTGTGTCAGATATATTAGCATCTTACATGTGCATAGAGCAAGGGACATACTGCAACTGTTTGTGAAAGGTGGATACATATATGTTGTTGAAGGTTGTTATGTGCATATTCCTATATAGGTTGTAGTGTGTGGCAAACCAGACAGCATACCATGCTGGTATATGACATGTGGTGGTTGAACGCTGTGGGTATGATTCGTCAGGTTTGCAGTGTTGCAGCCAGTGAGGCCTGCTAAAGCTACATGGGCTGAGAACACCTTCAATGCATTCCGCACAACAGTTTACTATCATAAATTCGAAAAACGTGTCTGAATTTTCGAATTTATACATCGTAAATGAACATTTCCGTATTTCCCTAATGTCGAAAACAGCTGTGTATTGTCGAAAATGTCACTTGCGACATTTCCGACAATACACAGCACTCCCACCCATCCCATAACTCCCTACCTAACTAGCCTAAACACACAGTTATGCAGGGGGGTAAGCCCCCCCTGCACCCCCCACCCCCCCCAACTTAATATTCCAACTCCGAGATCACACTACAGTGAGGAAAGGGATGTATTTCCCTAACCGCACTGTACCGTGATCCCCTCACATGAGCGAACATTATAATTGTGAATGCACAGTCCATTTGCAATGGTAACGTTCGCTCACATCACCTGCCGAACTATGAAGTATTCGAACATCTGTTGTTTGAATACTTCATAGCCGTGCAATTGCACGTCGGCATTGTCATAGTATACCCTGCACAACACTGTGCAATATTATGACATAACTGTATACCTCACAACCTTCCCATACTCAATATTCCCACCATGAAAGGTGGACTGTATATGTGCCTATATGTATATCAATATGTACACCAATGGATATTCATATGTATGTGTGTATATATATATATATATATATATATATATATATATATATATATATATATATATATATGCACACACACACACACACACACACACACACACACACACACACATATATATATATATATATATATATATATATATATATATATATAGAGAGAGAGAGAGAGAGAGAGAGACAGGGTCAAATTTACTGCAACAGATGCCTGGTGACAAAGCCATGGTCTCAAGCTCAATGTTGACACTGCATTGGCATCCCTCCTTGCAAAAACTCAGTACCCATTAACCACCACATAGGTGGTAGTGTTCTTAACATTGAAGGTGTGATAATAGACCATGGGACACAGGTGGATAGTAGTCTCCCCTTTGATTGTCACAGTGCCACACTAGTCAGGTAACTTGTCTACGTGGAACACGTAATCACAAAAGGTGTGTTATCCAGGGAAATATAGGTCAGTGTTCACCTGTACTCCACACACAGAAAACCCATTATAGAGTACAATACCCCATGTGGTATGTACCTCACAAGACATCTACAGTAACTGGAAAGGACACACACATACCTCACAAAGGGTAATACCGGCCACAAACAGATGCCCTATGCAGACCGTCCCACAAAACTACAGCTAGACTGTGTCGCATACCATCTACCCAGAGGTGACCTCTGCCTAACATGCAAAGCTATGTGAAACCCAGAGCTTTTGGACATGCTCCACATAATCAGATCACAATCCCTATGAGCTACACGTTCTAGGGACATAAAGCTTGTCACCTCAATAAACAACACATGCTGGACAGATATATCCCTATCTCAGAGACATCCCATACTCTGGCACAAACCACCTATCAATAACAAACGAAGCTCCTAATTAGCAGTCATCATATATAAACCTGATGATTGTGTGTGAGATAGGAAATACACCCCGGGAATCACCTCTGTGGCTCTGCTTGACAGGGCCACATGAAATGAAATCACCCATGTGTCAAAGGCCAGGGTAGCGTATGACTAGACATCTATAGGTCCTAGGGCCAATAGCCTATAACCTACCTACAAACCGATACACACCCACATGTACCTGTTGCAATAATTGCTTTGTGAGGTTGACTGAGTGTGATGGTGAATGTGTTGGTGAATGTGTCCGAGTTCTGTATATGTGTGATAGTCAAGTGGGAAACTGTTTCTGTCATGGTATGTAGTGTCCTAGCTGTGATCCCAGCAAAAGATGTGTATGCTATTGCTAGGCACAAAAAGCAGTATGCCAGATGGTCTGACGTAGTGTGTTGGTGTCGACTGGGGTGTCCCATTGTAGGCTACAGCAGTACATGTATCCTTATTGAATGTTACTGCTGGTGAATCCAATCCCTGAATGAACTGTAGTACTAACTGAAGCTGTATGCCTAAACAGCACAGTAAGGTGTATGTGCACATGTCCTGGAACCACTGTATTGTTTGTTCCCCGTAGTCCTCCAGATGACATACCTCAGGCATAAGGTCTTGTAACTACTGACACACAGTACTGTATGGTACACAGGTAAAGGTCATGTGTGTTGCCATACCTTTGTGTCTGGTATGTATGTCTGATGTGTGTGTGTGTATGCCTGTACCATGGCCTCGGTCATATGTGTGTTACAGGATATAGGTGTGTATCTAGCAACATGTATATTGTAGTACAGCAGTATGCCACCCATATTGATGAATGAGCACATATGTTAGGCAGCGGTTTGCCATCAATGACTAGTGTGGTATGCTGGTAATACTGTGACTGGACCCTACAATCATTGCAATGGATTACATGTTACGTTATGCATTAGCATGATATATACCCCCTGTGGCTAGGTGGTGCATTGTGTCACATACAGTGTGCCATGTACTATTGTATAGTCTTACATACTGGTTTATCTTTTTTGCTGTGCAGAACATGGTTTGATATATGGTGTGTGACAGGCACTGTCAGGCAGTTGTGGGTTGAGCACTGATATGTGGTATTGAAAGTGTGTATCCTTTGACAGACAATAGGTTGCTATATATGGCAGTTAAATGATATCTGTACTTTAGAATATTAAGTGTGCTACTTGACTTGCTCATACATATTGTTTCTTTGTCTTCCAGGGTAATGGCCCACCATCGTAATCCCTCATACAGCAGACGATGAAGTGATAATGGACACCATGGTTCAGCACTACACCATGCTGTTCTCAAGAACCAGCCAGGACCAGCATGAGCGGACGGCATTGTGGCAAGATCTTGTCTGTAGGGTAAATGACATAGGCATGCATAACCAGACATATGAACAGGTATGCCATCACTGCAGTGACTTAATTAGACATGTCCGGCAGCATGTGTCTGATATTCGTAGACACTTGCCACAGGTGGTGGGGTAGCCATCCATCCTCCCCTCACCAGAGTGGAGGAGCTGCTCCTGAGCCAGGTGGCTCATGGCCAACAACAGCAACAACAACAACTGACATGCGTCATCATGGAGACCGGAGCCACCCAGCAAGTTGACATGGAGCGTGCAGGTAACATGGCATAGCTGTACACTACTGTCACCTCTATTGGTAGATCATGCTTATGTGAGATGTGTAGTGTGTAGTTACAAGATGTGGTGCCTAGTGTTGTGCAATAATAATATTTTGGAATATAATATGCAGGCCTGTGACTGTCAACAGTCGTACTACTGTAAGATTGCAAATACACAGTAGCAATGCTACAGTTGTTGCCACTGACAAACTGTCTCATACCCTTGTAGGTCCCTCTGGTGTGACAGCAAGGCAGCAGAACCATGCTGGTGAGTGTGTTCTACATTTATTATTGCTAAATAAATGTGCATGTCATAGGTGAGGTGTAGGCCATGTGCACGTCAGACACCAGCACATAATGCATGCTGTGCATGTTTGCAGTGAGACTATGCACATCTCAGTAATGTGAGTAGATGACTCAAGCACATGCAATACACAGAGCATCCCACACAATTGTGGCAACACTGTAGTGGACGTTGGATAGGCACAGTCGATACACATGTACACAACACACACAACTGTGTCATACACAGTACATGCTAACATGCTAAACATGGCATATTCATACACATGCTGTAAGGTCAAACTTCAATATCCCAAATGTCATCCACACAACACATATAATATACCTGAGGGGTAGAGTCCTCTCATGTGGCTGTGCGACAATCTTCAACACATAACACATTCATCTTAGGTAATGCCCCCTACTGTGCACCTTACGAACCCATGTAACAACTGTGTGTGAAATGGTGAATGTAGCCATGGTACTGCAGTTCAGTTACAGCAAGCTATGTGCCGGTCTGGCACACATTAGTAGCCTTGAGTGACCACATCATGCTGCATGATGATGTCACATGGTACTACACCACATCCAGCTACAGTGGCCACAGTACTACACATATCATTAATTGCTATGCACCTCAATGTTGTGTGTGTGCAAACATATGCACCGATACACAATCTGCATAGCAATCACCATTTGTACAAAGTGACACACATGTCTTGTAATACTATTGAGTGTATAGGTCACATTTTTTTATTTTATTTTACATTTCTTGACCGGGATAATCCGACTGGATTTATGTCCATTTTCAGCGGAGGCCCGGGGAGAAAAGCTCCAACAGCAGCAAACTGAGTTAAAGTTACAGAGACAATTACAATTAGCAACACATTAATAAATGTTTTACATAGTATCATACAGGATGATAGAGAATAGACACAGTACAAATATTACAGTGATTGCCAGGTCACCTGAGAACTAAACGTAGTCAGGGGTTCAGCTAGCCAGGGTTAATGCAATGGCAATTCCGTATTGTCCCCAAGTATATTTTAAGTTTTGCTTTAAATTGACTTAAAGAGGAGAGTGAGGTAATATCAGAAGGTAATTTGTTCCATGCTCTACCTGCCGAGTTGGTAAGGAGAGAATCACCGGCTATATTATTAGATTTACAGGTCTGGATAAGGAGTCGGCTGGATGAGCACAGTGATCTAAGGTTGTTACACGGGGTAACAAGTTTTTTAAGTGACGGGGTGAAGTCAGGGTTGTATATTATTTTGTGGGTAAGAACTAGTATGTTGTATGATATTAAATTTGGTAGCTCAAGCCATTTTAGTTGGGTTAGGTTAGTGCAATGATGGGTCCTGAAAGGTAACCCAGTAACAAACCTAGCAATATGATTATAACAGATGGTAAGTTTATTCATGACAGTTTTACTGGTATTATGGAGAACAGGGGATGCATACAGGAGAGTAGAGAGAAGGTGAGTTTGAGCTATGGCAATTTTGGCTTGGGGAGTCAGGAAGCATTTTATTCTATATAACGAGCCTATTTTCTTATTAATAGTTTTGATCATTTGATTTACATGTATATCAAATTTTAGGTTGTTGTCAACAGTTACCCCTAGTAGTTTTGTAGAGAGGTCCGGAGATTATGGTCCCATCCTTGGCTTGGATTGTAAAGTTAATGCTGTTGGACCTTTGAGTAGGTAGAAATAACAGCATTTTAGTTTTTTTGGGATTAAGTATCAGGCGACGACTATAGAGCCAGTTTTCAATTTTGTTAAAGGTGGATTGGGTCAATATTTGTAACTCTGTGGGGGTTGTGGTAGAGCAGATCAGCGTAGAGTCGTCTGCATATTGGATACAGCTGGCGTTAGGAATGACAGTATTCAAGTCATTGATGAAGATAGAAAATAATAGTGGTCCCAGTATGGACCCTTGTGGGACTCCCAGTGTGTTGGGTAATAATGTAGAGAGTTTAGTCTGCCATAATACTGCCTGTTTTCTACCAATTAGATAGGAACTAAACCACTGAAGGATTTTAGCATCTAGACAAAGTGATTGCAGAGTGTTAATTAGAAGTTTGTGGTCCACCATATCAAAGGCTTTGGACAGGTCCAAAAATAGTGCAGAGGAAATATTGTTATTATTTCGTGGGTATTTATGGTATTGGAGAAGACAAGTAGGGCTGAGGTAGTACTATGGAGAGGTCTGAAACCATGTTGGGTGTCTGCCAGTAGATTGTTGGAAAGAAGGTGTTGCATAAGCTGTTTTTGAACACATTTTTCCATTATCTTTGCTAGAGGAGAAAGTATAGAAATGGGCCTGTAATTCGAGAGCTCGGTGGAAGTGCCACCTTTATGGAGAGGAATTACATAGGATATCTTCCAGATATCAGGAATTTTAGCCTCTGCTAAAGAACGATTGATAAGTAATGACACAGGGTAGGCAATGGCCTCAGCTGATTTTTGCAATAATTCAGCTGGGAGTTGGTCAGCAGAGAGTGTGGTAGGTTTTAGTTTTCTGATTAATTTGCAGAGAAATGAGGTGGCTACAGGTTGAAAGTTGAATAGTGGAAGATTATGAAAGGTGGGGGAATCAAGTTTGTGGGAGCTGAGTGGCAATTGGCTGGAGAGGGCTTGGATTGTCTCAGTGAAGAAGCGGTTGAAGCTGTTGGAGACTACATCTGGGGATTTATCAATGAGCATGGCTGGGACAGGGGTGGTGGAGCGACCAGGGTGAAGTAGATTGTTTAGTCCGGCACAAAATTTTTGTGGGTGGTTTTGATGTTCTGTCTGGAGTTTATGATAGTATTGTCTTTTATCAAGTAATATTTGTCTTTTGGTTTCATTCCTAAGTTGTCTGTAGTTAATTTGGTCGAGAGGGAGTTTAGTGGTTCGCCATACGGTCCAAGCTTTGTTTCTAAGTTTGATTTTGAACCTGGTCTCTTTTGAAAGCCATGGAACATCTACTGTCTTTGTTTTCTTTGAGCGAATAGGAGCATGAAGATTAAGAATTTCTAGGAATTTTTTGTTGAAATACAGCACTGCTTCGTCTAGGGGTAGATGTTTTAGTATTGCCCAGTTGCAAGAATTTAATTCTAGTTGAAATCTGGTCGGGTCAAATAGCTTTTTGTTTCTAACAGATCTTAGTAAAGGTTGTTTGGGAATGGCTATTTTGTGCTTAAGTATATAGGTGAGGTGGTGGTCACTTAGGCTATCAGGGAGGGTTCCAGATGTATATAGGTTAGGATGACTGTTAATAAGCACCCAGTCAAGTATACTCTCTTTCTTGTTAGACTTGCCTATCCTAGTGGGGGTGTTAATAATTTGCGTAAAAGAGTGTAGGTTAATATGGGTGGAAGGAGCTTCTGGGGAACAGGTGTGTGCGTGTCTGTGTGTGTGCATGACACACATTGTGTATGTGTGAGGTTTAATGTTGCAATTGTGTGGTTGCATGCCATGTCATGCTTGGCACTAGCATGTCCACAATATGTCCTACACTCACCATAACCACTGTACAATGTCTATGTTTAGCAATGGTATTCCATCAGGTATACATGCACCACTCATCCTGTGTGTGTACATAGCATGCATGTGCTAAACCTGTGTCCACAATTGTCTGCTAAAGACACAGATGCTCTAATCAGAAATGGATGCCTATGTGACACACTGATACACATCCAGCCATGGTATGTATACCTGTGAGTGATGGTGCACAGGACATTGCAGAGACTTTAATACTCGCACAGCAGTGTTGTGTCCATGTACACATTGCATTCCCTGGTGAGGCCAATCACTGAACAAAACACACATGCATCAAAGCCATGTATACTGTTATTAGCAAGAGCTGTCTACCCTTACACTGCATGCTGTTGAGCAACACACATCCTGCATGCTGTCACGTTTGATATAAATGTTTGGCTTGTGATACTGTACCCCACCATCACATGCTATTGAGTATGTTCTGGATTGCTGGTGGTGTGTGTGCGTGTCTGTGTGTGGATATTGTAGTGAGGAGTGTATATGTGTTCATGTGTGCATGTGTTCATGTGTGCATGTGTTCTTGTGTTCATGTGTACATGTGTGAATGTGTGCATGTGTGCATGTGTACATGTGTGCATGTGTGCATGTGTGCATGTGTTCATGTGTGCATGTGTTCATGTGTGCATGTGTGCATGTGTTCATGTGTGCATGTGTGCATGTGTTCATGTGTGCATGTGTTCATGTGTTCATGTGTGCATGTGTTCATGTGTTCATGTGTGCATGTGTGCATGTGTGCATGTGTGCATGTGTGCATGTGTTCATGTGTGCATGTGTTCATGTGCATGTGTTCATGTGTGCATGTGTTCATGTGTTCATGTGTTCATGTGTGCATGTGTTCATGTGTTCATGTGTGCATGTGTGCATGTGTTCATGTGTTCATGTGTGCATGTGTGCATGTGTGCATGTGTTCATGTGTTCATGTGTGCATGTGTGCATGTGTTCATATGTGCATGTGTGCAAGTGTGCAGACATCATGTACAGGTCATAATGTGTGTTTCCTGTCTTCCTCTCACAGGTGCTGACTTTGGGCTGGTTCAATGCAGCGGGCAAACCAATGTAACTGAGAAAATAGTGATGATGATGATGATAGGTGTGTTGAGGCACAGGCATGTTTGCCAGGGTCTGTCATTGGGCCGCCAATCGACAGTACACAAGTGTCCACAACATCCATGCACACAGTCATACTGCCAATACATCCATCACCAATGCCCTTAGCTGAGGGACAGCATACAGCCAGCATTGGCCAGGACAGTGTGGTATCCATGGCACATGCATCCCAACACAGCAGCCATACCCAGATGTCTGGAAGGATACCACATAGGCAGATGTCCAGGGGTTCTCGACAGAGCACTGCTGCTCATAATGCCACTGGCAGACATGCCACAGGTCTGACAATGTCATGCATGTTCCAGGCTGTCATGGAGGCACAGGCACGTATGGAACGGTACACCAGACAGGGACTAAGGGCACAGAGGGCACATAACACCGCTTTAACTGACAGTATCCGTGACCTAGCAAGTGCCATCCATAATTACACTGAGGTCATGGATAGATGTTGGGGTGAGACATTAGATGTCCTCCACAATGTCATGTCCATGTGTCAGGACAGTGCTGGATGGACGAGACATTGATGTGGACATATGCCAGCAACATCAGCAGCTGGAAGTCACTGCAGACGTCCCTCAAGTCACAGCTGCTCCCGTAGTGCCAGTACCAGCCCCAGCAATGCTGGGGGTGGGCTGTCCATAGACCGTCCTAGAAGACCATGTGCACGTTGCTCTGGACAGTCCCAGCAGGGACCTGGGTCCAGTGTACATCCATCTACCTCTGGGGATAGTACCCAGTCTGGCTTATACCTGATAGTGTCAGTAGCACCCCCGTCAGGCAGAGGTACCGAATCCGTGGCCAGAGATGGTGATCTGTGAATCCTGGCAGGTACAGTCTGTGGCTGTCCCACAAATACCCGTATATGGTAGCCACATGGTGGAACTGTGTGCATGCAGACACACACACACACAGGAACCAGTCACCTAGGGCTAACACATACCTGCACACATTACATCAACATAGGCCCATAGCAGTACTCTCGCCCCTCACACACACACACACACACACACACACACACACACACACACACACACACACACACACACACATGTTGATTGGATGGCTCACTGTAGGCCTCTGGCAAACCAACAACGCACCCTGTGCATATGATGAAACCTGTGCCACCTCCTGTCATCTGTAACATCGACCCAAGAACAGGCTACCATGGTGCTGATGCACAGGTTGACTTTATAGCAGTACAGCAATGTTACCATGTTGTCGGCAGTAGAGTGTAATGATATGCCTGAAGGTGTAGCTGAGCAGGCATGATGCATTAAAGCTATGATTGTCATTGTAGTATTGTATACACCAGTGTTAGTTAAAATAGTGTATTGTCCACCCACGTGCCACTTGGCTGATGTGTGTAGTATTGGCAGCATGTGTTAGACAGTGGACAGTATGTGTGGGATGCGTGTAGCACAGATTTGTAGGTGTACATCTGTGAACATGGTGGAGGTGCACTGTCTGCATGTACGTGCATAGTGGACACATGGGCAGGGTGACATGCCCTGTATCACACAGTAACACTACATAGTTTCTATTGTTGGCCAGTATGCATTGTACTACACACATTTCTGAACCTGATTACACATGTGTGTATGACATGGTTTGACACTGTGCTGTGGGTGATACTGTTACTACCTGTCATTGTTCTGCATTCTGGTGGTATACATAACTTCAACAGCCTGACCATAACCAATCATTAGATGATGTCTTCACGACTGACACACAGCTGTAGGACACACAGCAAAATTTGCATCCTTCAGGTACTATACTAAGCCAGTAACCAGTGGTATTCACCTGCACCCATTACTGAGACCACTCCTATCTGGCATATAGCTCTCTTAGGTACAAGCAATCACAGCAGGGATATGTCCGTCCACATCTGGTAATGCATACTGTGGCCTATAATGCATTCTCCAGATGACACACACATCCTCCACAATGGTACCATACAGACAGATAACTGTTGTCAAACCCATGCTGTAAAGCTATTGTCCAAACTAAGCATAGTCATCCACCTTTACAGAACATAGTATACCCACAGTACCACATAGGTAGTAGCCACCAACATGATGAACAGGTACCGATGTGTACATGCAACCAAGTGTTACGTCATCTCTCCTTTAATAATCACATTTCCTAAGGTTTTTTGAAATACCTCGGTGGATCACATAAGCAATAAGGGGTTTGCATGCATATCCACAAAGGTTGTTGTACACCTATAATGAATAGCCATCATTGACAGACTTTGCTGCGTTAGAACCGGTTTAAAATATACCTCGGCCATAAAACCTCACTCACACAATTCAGTAGTAACCGTAATGAGTGTGTGTGACACGGATGACCTAGGCCAGGGATCACTGCAGTGGCTGGCCTTGTCACAAGCATACAGATGTGACTTAATGTCTGGGAAGCAGCAGCACAGTCTGGCAAAGATGACAGTTGTATCCTTGGAGACAGCAGGGTTCACACACATGCAATAATTGAGGTAACATGTACGTATATGTATTTGCCACACAGCTACCTCACATGTGCAATGCATACTGACATGTCATACAATAGTAAAAGCAAAACCCACTACACATTGACCAACAGTACCACACACATAGAGAACACACACTCACTGAGTGCAGGATTCAAACCACTACCTAACTACTTCATGATACTAGAGCAGTATGCATTAACATGGCGTGCTATACACATTACTATGAGGTATCGTTTCCACAGGTATGTTTGAAGGATGGTGACATCATCAGACCTGACAAAGATTAGTATACCACTTTTAAGGTGTATGAGTACTCTCCAAAAAGGTTGCTCCTCTCCAAGGAGATCACACACACACTTTTCAAGTGCAGGATTCAAACCTCTACCTAACTGGTTTATGATACTAGAAGAGTACGCATTTACACAACGCGCTATAGACATTACTGTGAGTTCTACTTTCCACAGGTATATTTGTAGATTGGTGACATCATCAGACCTGACAAAGATTAGTATACCACTTTTAAGGTGTATGAGTACTCTCCAAAAAGGTTGCTCCTCTCCAAGGCGATCACACACAAACAGCCACACACACTTATCAAGTGCAGGATTACAAACCTCTACCTAACTGGTTTATGATACTACAGGAATGCGCATTTACACGACCCGCGATACACATTACTGTGAGTTTTACTTTCCACAGGTATATTTGTAGATTGGTGACATCATTAGACCTGACAAAGATTAGTATACCACTTTTAAGGTATATGAGTACTCCCCAAAAAGGTTGCTCTTCTCCAAGGAGATCACACACAAACACTTGTCAAGTGCAGGATTCAAACCCCTACCTAACTGATTTATGATACTACAGGAGTACGCATTTACACAACACACTATACACATTGAGTTCTACTTTCCACAGGTATATTTGTAGGTTGGTGACATCATCAGACCTGACAAACATTAGTATACCACTTCTAAGATGTATTAGTACTCTCCAAAAAGGTTGCTCCTCTCCAAGGAGATCACACACAAACAGACACACACATACTTGTCAAGTGCAGGATTCAAACCCCTACCTAACTGGTTTATGATACTACAGGAGTACGCATTTACACGACGTGCTGTACACATTACTGTGAGTTCTTGTTTCCACAGGTATGTTTGAAGGATGGTGACATCATCAGACTAGACAAAGTGGGTTACATTAGGTGACATTGGGTGGGCTACATAGGAGTGTCTAAACACTTTGGCCATGTGATCATCAAAGAAGAGTGTACTATCTAAACTGTGTCCCCAGGGCTTTCATGACTTTCTCCATGCATACTGGAGTACCACCTATGTGGTAATTTGTTTGCACTTCGTTTTAGCCAAAGGGGATGACTATACATTCTTTGCCATTCTTCTTGGGGCATTGTTTTGACACCAGGTATCTGTCCCTGTAAGCCCCTTCTGGAGGATGTGTGTGTCAGCCATAGAGTCAGTTATGGACCACAGTTAGCAGTCATCTGCAAACCTGTTCAGCCATACTCCTCCCATGCTTGCCTGTACCTCTGAGCAGTGTCTACTGAACAGGTGGGATCCCAGGGCCAGGACCTGTGGGATGCCATTTGTGACTGTCTTAGAGTCGGACATGGCACCCAAAATTCAGAATATGTGTCTTTGATCTGTGAGCCACTTGGCCAGATATCCTGTGACATAGCTGTTGATGTTCAGGCTGATAAGCGTGTCCATGATGACAGAGTGGGGAATGATGTAAAAAGTCCTTAGTGAGGTCCAGGTGGGCTGTGTGGACTACTTTCACCTTCATCTATGTCCTTGGTAACTGTTTGTAGTAAGTCAATTATGTTTAGGAGGCAGGGTCTGCCTTTAACAAGGTGGGGTTGTGTAGAGTCTAGATTCTGGATGTCCCCAATGTCACTGTTTAAGGGTTCCATGTCATTTTGCTCAATAGCTTTGTAGACCAGGCTGAGTAGACGTATAGGGTAATGGTTTCCATTTTCTGTTGTGGCACCCCCTTTGTGGGGCTGGATGACTGTTGGTGTATGCCATTCTTTGGGTACATACCCTGTGGTACAATTGAGTCTTGCCAGTGAATGTAGGTGAGGGTGTGGTTCCTTTTGTGCCTAGTGTAAGACGCAGCCTTGGACACCATCCAGTCCCATTGATGCTGTGTTCTTGGCTTTGGAGAGGGCTGCCCTTACCTGCATGTCCATGATGTCTGGGGCTCTGCATCCTTCTGTGATGGACACAGGCCCTTTTGGGGGTGATGGGGGAAATTTGCACTGAACTTGTCCCCCAGGATGTGGACAATGAAAGTTGGTTCAGTGTATTCCTTGCCATTTGTCAATAGCTGACAGCATATTTGGAAGTTGACACCTACATGTGTGGTATAGCTACCGCAGGCTTTGTGGTTGTCATTCTTACAGTCCTTGGCAATTTATCTTTTGAAAGTGTCCTTCAATTATTTTATGAGCGATCATTGCTTCTTCCTAATAATAATCAGTAATGCCTTTCCTTTAGTGAAGTTGGCTCTATCAGGTGTTAGTTTCCTCCTTCTGTTGTCTAGCTTATTTATGGGCAATGACCACCAGATTGCTTTCTTAGTTTTGGAGAAGTGCATCTTGGTTTTATTTGTGATGTGTCGATCCATGCATCCCTATAGATGCTCATAGGATTCACTAGTAACTGATTTGGCAGATTGTATACCATTATCCTACATCAAGAGGTATTTTGAGCTTTCCACTTTTGTCTTGGTACGTGTGCAGTTTGCTTTTGAAAATGTCTTCACGGTGGTTTCATTGACTGGGTGAGGGGGCGCGATGTGGATGTCCAGTGTGATTACTTTATGATCTGATATTACCAGCGAGGGCTTTATCTCTGTTGTGGAACACTGTTACCCCATGTTGGCGATGATTATGTCCAGTATGGTGTCACCTGTAGTGGGCATGGTGACCAGCTGTTACAGGGTGTTAGAGCTTTTAAACTCTAGGAAACATTGGGCAAAGGACGTTGTACACAAGTAATTCTCACACTCACTGTTTGGGTAGTTGTAATCACCTCACCTGTTTGATAGGACCTCTATATTTTCCACTGTTCTCAGGAATACTGAGTGAGGTTCCTGTGACAAGGTAGGTGATCTTGTAGCAGGCTACAATCTGATGAGCATCTTTGCCCAATATTAGTTGCACTTGCATAGTCTCCAAGGACTCATGCTGTGCCACTAACCTGAAGGTGTGGGTATCCATATGGTAAATGGGTACACCCCTTCCTTTGTATTTTACTCATGGTTTTGGGTCCAAAGGTCAGGGGGATTGTGAATGTTTTACGTGGAGCATGTCCAACAGCTCTGTGTTTGACATAGCTTTGTATGTTAGGCAGTGAACACATCTGAGTAGGTGATATGCAAGGGATTACAGATGGAGCATTTTGAGATGGTCTGTGTATGGCATGTATTTCTGGCTGGTAATGCTCTTTGTGAGGTATTGCTGCAGGCTTTACAGTTGTTATAGTTGTCTTGTGAGATACATAGCAAAAGTGGCGTTGTACTCTATTATAGTTCTACTGAGTGATGAGTAGTGGGGAACAATGTCCTCTTCTATCATGCATGAGACATATTTTGTGATGAGGTGTGCCACATAGCAGGGTTTCCTGACTACTGTGGGGATGTGATTATCACACTTGTGTCCAGTGTACACCTGTGACCCAAGGTCCCATGTCACGCTTTCACAGTTAAGTATACTACCGCCTATGTTGTAGTTCTTGGCTACAGAGGTTTGAACAAAGGGGATGACAATGCACCTTTTGCCATTGAGCTAGAGCCTATGGCTTTGACAACAGCCATCTGTCTCAATGAGGCCCTTTTGTAGGATGTCCACATCTTTAGTGTTTACAATTATGGATCCTAGTTTGCAGTCCTCTGGTAACTTCTGTAGCCACAGCCCTTCCATGTTAAAGTTTACTTCAAGGAAGTAGATACTAAACAGGACAAGACACAGGACTGGACCTTGTAGTACTGCACTCATCACTTGTCCAAAGTCATACTTGGAG
The DNA here is from genome assembly GCF_019279795.1 of Protopterus annectens. Classification (NCBI taxonomy): domain Eukaryota; kingdom Metazoa; phylum Chordata; order Ceratodontiformes; family Protopteridae; genus Protopterus; species Protopterus annectens. The sequence continues at coordinate 1,291,471,575 of NC_056745.1, forward strand.
TCTGTTACTTTCGCAGTGTGTATTCTGTCAGTAAGCCTGTTGGCAACCCATCTTGTGACATAGTAATTTATACCTAGTTTAGTGGGTTTATCTACATTTATAGAGTGTGGGGTGGTGTTGTAAGCCATGGCAGGATCAACATAGACTGTGTGAACCACCTTACCCTTGACGATGGTTCTGTTGACTGCTTCAATGTCATCTATCAGGTTTAGGTGACATGATCTGCATTTTACAAACCCAACATGGTTGTGGTCCAAGGTTTGGGGATTACAAATGTAATTGTTTATATGTTGTGTGATGATACATTCCATGACCTTGGAGAGCGGGCTCATCAGGCTAATGGGGCACTATTTTCTGGGGTCCGTGGTGTCTCCACCCTTGTGTAGTGGGATAACCATCACTGTGCATCATTCAATGAGCACAAAGCATGAGGTGAGGCTATGACTGAACATGGTACATCAGTGTGGTGCCTGTTCGTTCTGTGGTTTGTGTGGAACACAGCCTGTGAAGTTATCTGGTCCCATGGCTGCTGTGATACTGGCTTTGGAGAGTGTGTTTTTTTACCTGTGCAGCCATGATGACAGCAACTTTGCAGTCTTCCATTATAGAGGTGTGCTCTTTCATGGGTGAGAGGGGGTACAGTTAACAGTGGTCCTATCTGCCAGGATGTTGGCAATATCAGTTATGTCTGTATATTTACTGCCATTGAGCTGTAACTCAGTACAGATCTGAGTGTAGCCATGACATGGTCCTGTCCGTTGGGCAGAGATCTCCTGAGTAGACAGAATGCAATAATGTACAGATTGGGTTACATTCAGTCTTGTTGCATGGGGCAACTGTTTGAGGCCAGTAATCCTCTTGTTAGGGTACTTCAGTGGTCTTTCTGGCTGTTGAATGTGCCTAGTCTGATTCATCGTAGGTGTGTTGTGGTACTCTCTGATGGCTCTGATGACTGCTGAGTACTGGGAACCTCCTTTGACCTACATGCATAGACCTTGGCAGTTTATGTGAACACATAGCATGATTTTCTGACAACTTTGTGAATGTGTTTCTGGAAGTAGAGATGTCTATCCACATTTGTCCATAGATCCCTTATTATCACCTCTGTATTTGGCATAAGTGTGTGAGCATGCCCAGTATGACCTTTCAGTATGTTGTTGCCTGACATTTGCTTCATTTTATGTGTGTGAGCATGCCCAGTGTGACCTTTCAGTATGTTGTTTCCTGACATTTGCTTTGTTTTTCAAGTGTGTGAGTATGCCCAGTATGACCATTCAGTGTGATGTTGAATGAAATCCAGTACATTTGTTGGAGTGTATGAGCACGCCCAGTATAGACATTTATACTATATGTGTATGGAAAGTCAAGCTGTATCTTTACAGCAGGGCTCACCTTTGTGTCATAGATCAACAGGGATCATGCTGTGCCTGCAGGGCTTCCATGAGACACTTTGCATAGACTTATCAACATTTCTACATACAGGGGGGACAGCTATTCTTTGTACATTTCTGCCCAGGGGCACACTTGATTGTTACTGTGGGTGTACATAAGATGAGGGTTTCACATGACACTTATACACATTTGCTATGCCTGCACTGCTATGTACCATACACCATTTCAGTCTGTACTGTTGCCTATTGTACTGGCTTGAGGCATACTACTGTGCTACAGATCCTAGCATCCAATGTCACATATATTAGATTGCGACTTCATAGCCTATGCAACCCACATCACACCACCTGGCCTGATGTTCTCTGTCTGCATAGGCCTGTGGGGGTGGTTACCCATATGCCTCTTTAGGGACATGATACAGCATTTCTTTGTGTTTGCATTACTGTACAATTGTCCTGCTGTGTGTGTGCCACTAAAATGCTATCATGGCTTAGTGGCTCAGTACTGTGACTGTAGTGCACAGTATTCTGGGTTTGAGCCCTGTCACTGCTTTTTATTTTCATGCTGGGCAGAGCAGATCGCTTAAGGAACAGTAAAGCAAATATGAGCATGTTTACCTGACTTTGCTCAACATTGCACGACTTTGCACAACCTTGGCCAACATTGCTCAATGTTGCCCAACATTGTGCTAGTTACCATGGGTGATTTTGTTTACATGCACTAAATATTGTTAGATGCTGCTTAGCACTGCTTTATATTGCTTAAAACATTGCTGCAGGGCTGCCTATGTCAGATGCACATACTACACTCCCTACACATGTTTGGAAACAGATAGTATCAAGTTAGGCATCCCTTTTATTTTATGTGCGAGTCTGAGAGAGGTATCATGTCCATGGTTCCTACTGAGCCAGTGTTTGTGCTATGCGTTGCCTCTTTGCCAAGGCCAAGGCATACTGGGTACACTTCCTTCTGCCTACTGGGGCAGGCTCAGGTTGTTCCTCCTCCGAGTCACACTGTGCCTGTGTAGGCCTTAGCAATGGTGGGGGGCTGTTTGTACCTGCCACATGCTGTTCCTGCTGCAGCTGTTTTTGCAGGATCATATTGTGTAGCATGGCACATACCATGACAATTTGGGTACATGTAGTTGGTGAGTACTGCAAGGCTCCACTGGATGTGTACAGGCACTGGAACCGTGACTTGAGCATTCCAAACACACGCTCAATTACATTTCGTGTTTGTGCGTGTGCCTCATTATGGAGTTCTTGTTCAGGTGTGTGTGCATTTCTGATGGGTGTCATCAGCCACGGCTTCAGTGAGTATCCAGCATCCCCCACTAGGTGACCGTCAGGGATGTCTCCATTGGCAAATGTCTGGTACAGCTGCATCAGATGACAGATATGGGAATCGTGGTAGCTTCCAGGGCAGCCAGCACACACATTCAGTATTATGCCCTGGGCATCACACATGACCTGGCAGTTGATGGAGTGGAAGCCCTTGCGGTTGATGTAGGCCCTACCCCACTCACCGGCTGGTGCTTTGATGTGTATGTGCGTGCAGTCAATTGCACCCACTACCTCAGGGTATTCCGCTATTTGTGGGAAGAGACACATATTGCTGGCCAATACCTCATGGGAATTGGGGAAATATACATGATCACCGACATGTGCTGACATGGCATTCAGGAACTGGTGCAGTACCCTGGATGCTGATGCCTGTGAAATCCCCATCATATCACCACTTGGTCTCTGGAAGGTACCTGTTGCTAGTATTCTTAGGCCAACACATACCTTGGTTTCCACTGGGATGGGTTCCCCTCTGTTGGTTCTGTGTGTGAGTCGTGGCCTGCACAGCTCAACAATTTGCTGCAGGAGCTCTCTGTCCACTCTATAGTGCTCCACTATCTCCAGCTCATGTAGCCCCTGGTAGGTTACCCTGGGTCTGTAAACTCTTCTCTGTCTCCTCACTGTGGGTTGCTCAGCAACAACCGCAATGGCACCAACCTCAGCATCTTGCACATGTTGCCTTATAATAGCAATGGCAGCCCTTAACATTTTTTTTTTCAGTTAAGCATTTTAAGTTTTCACTTCTCTTTGTATACTGCAGTGTTGCAGTGTTTCTGAGTAAAACATGGGGGAGTGTTGTTTGCAGAGTTTTAAGTGCTGGGCTGGGCTAGTGTACTGCCTGTGTAATTGGCTGATTCTGATTGATTTCACCTGGCAGCTCTGCTAATTCTCCTTGGTTAACTTCCTACTACTTTTCTTTCCTTTTCCCTTTTCTGTTTCCACAGGGGGCGGCACGCGTAAACAAGCGCAAACACGTGCACACGAGCGCAGACGCGTGCACACAGCCTTACACAGGCTTACACAGGCTTATGCAGGTGCACATCCATGCACACAGGCTTACACAGCCTTGCACAGGCTTACACGGGTGTACATACGCTCACACAGGCTTACACGGGTTTACAGGCGCGCACACGCATGCACAAAGTGTAAGCATCTTTGCAAGAAACTTTTATTGTAGAGACAGCATACGCCTTCAGTTTCTGGGTTTCAGTTCAGACAACTGTAGACACAACTCTTCCAGTCCTGAGTAACTCCAGGATTCAGCAAGCTCTGCATGGTGTGCAGGAATAGTGCAGGACCTACTGCATGCAATATGGCCGATGAGCGATCCAGAAATGAAGTCTCGGGATGTGCACGAGCGCTCCAACACTATTCCTGCACGGACATGGCTCCTGTATGCTAATTACCCCATTTGCAGGTGAAAACCATGCAAATGAGCTGAATTAGTGATCCAGGAAGCATGCAGGCATCTGTGCAGGAATAGTGCAACCTGCAGAAATGTATTTGGTTACTAACCGAATACATTTCTAAAAATTACAAAATGGAGGCATGACAGCTCCAAAGAAAGCATGTATTCAATGTAGTAGGCATTCCAATGGCCAGATATATGGATACAGGCATGGTAAATAGTTGCAAAATTATAAAAAATAACTTTGATTTTTTGGGGGCCGATTTTGGCTGGTTAAGCGCAGGGCAGTGGTGCACAAACTGGATTGGCCCGAAAAAAAAAAAAAAAAAGCTGGAAATATGCTTTTAAACCAAATCAGCATTCTGCCATAATAGTCAATGGCATGCAGAAGACAACAATACCATTGAATAGTGGTTTCTAAGGGGGAAGGCTTAGTGTCAGTCTTGTAACCATGCATTAGCAGTCAGTTTTATGCAAATGAGGGGACTGATACTGAATCACAGATTTCCCCTCAGTGTTAGCTAGCACCCAACTGTGTAAGTGCAGCAACACCGTGGTGTAAGCCTAAGAGGTTTCTGTCTTCATAATGGGGAGTTTCATGCATGCTGTAAACTTATTAGAGCTTTGTGGCCTGTGTTTGCCCTTAGTTAAGCACAGCTAAGGAAGGGTGTGTGTCTGAGGCTACCTAGCAGTGTTTACATTGCCTAAACGTGTGTGTGTACCACCCACCAGGTTTAGACAAAAAAAATAACAGGATTTAGCTGTTCTGTTCACATCTGATCACTGGGTATGTGCGGTGCACCTCAGGGCTTAAATGGGAAGGCAATGGGAAGGTAAAACAGCAGTAGGAAGGCAATCAAGGAGAACTAGCATAGCTGGCAGGTGAAATGTATCAGAATCAGCCAATTACACAGGCAGCAGCCCAGCACACTACTATAAACTATGCAAACACCTTTCACTCTGTTTTTTCCCACAAACTCTACACCACCGGTGTACACAGTCAGGGAAATTTTATCAAACAAAACTAACAAAATGATAGGGGCTACTGTCACTCTCATACATCAATATGTGGAAGACACCGAGGGTGGTGAGAATGAGAATGCTGATGACCAACCCACAGTGAGGAGAAGGAGAACAGTGTATAGACCCAGGGTAAACTACCAGGGGCTACATGAGCTGGAGATACTGGAGCACTATTGGGTGAACAGGGACATCCTACAGCAAATTGTTGAGCTGTGCTGGTTATGCCTCACACACAGACCCAACAGAGAGAAACTCATTCCAGTGGATAACAAGGTATGTGTAGGCTTAAGAATATTAGAAACAGGTACCTTCCAAAGGCCAACTGGGGATATCGTGGGGATCTCACAGGCATCAGCATCCAGGGTACTCCACCAGTTCCTGGATGCCATGTCAGCACATGCCGGTGAGCACATATATTTCCTCAATACCGTGAGGCATTGACCAGCAATATGCATCTCATCCACCAAATAGCAGAATACCCTGAGGTAGTGGGTGCTATAGACTGCACGCACATACACATCAAAGCACCACCTAGTGAGTGGAGTAGGATCTACATAAACCGCAAGGGCTTCCCCTCCATCAACTGCCAGGTCATGTGCGATGCCCAGGGCATTATAATAAATGTGTGTGCTGGCAGCCCTGGCAGCTATCACAACTCCCACATCTGGCATATGACACAGCTGTACCAGAGATTTGCCATTGGGGACATCCCATATGGCCACTTAGTGGGCGATGCCAGTTACGCACTGGAGCCGTGGTTGATGACGCACATCAGAAATGCACACACACACACAAACAAGAACCCCATAATGAGGCATACGCACAAACCAGAATCATAATAGAGCATGTGTTTGGGGTGCTCAAGTCACGATTCTGGTGCCTGGACATATCTGGTGGAGCCTTGCAGTACTCTCCAGCTGCATGTATACAAAGTTTCACTGCATGTGCCATGCTACACAATATGATGCTGTTAAAACAGCTGCAGCAGGAACAGCATGGGGCAGGACCATGCACGCCCCCACCATTGCTAAGTTGTAGCTATGGTATGGATGTGAGCATGCAAGGGAATCGGATGGCTGAATGGGATGGCAGCAGATAGTGGACACCTATATGGGCAGCATGGAATCCATAACAAAAACTGCTGTCAACAAAGTAGGCAGTACTAAACAAGGTGACAAATCTGACTGAAGTACATGTGGTGGCCCAAATGTGTGTCCATAGGACACACACGTGTATGTCATTGAGGTTCACATACCCAACAACAGCCTCAGACAACAGGGCAGATGTAGATGATCATAAAGAAAGATTATGCGAAGGCCTCTGATTGATGGCAATGGAGAACAGTCCCCCTCCAGACCTACACAGACAGACTACAACAGGTCAGGCAGTTGGATGTTAGTTCTGAAGGGTAAGAAGTCTGAAACTGAAATGTAGGTCAATAAAACCTAAGATCTGTACTCCACTGATATGCCTCTAGTCTGCATGATAGGTCAGAAGATAAAACAAAATGGAAGCCAACAGAGTACCTGAAATACCAGTACAGTCATAGGAAATGTTTACAGTTGTCAGGTGCCACCCCCCCCACACACAATCCTATGTAGAAATGCAGTAACATGTTATGAGTGGGGTTAATAACAGTGGAGCACAGATTACCTGAGCTGGCCCAATTTACAGGACAGATTGTTGCATGTGTACAATATGCAGGGCTCTGTGTGTTAGGTTGTTGTGTGTTGTACATTGTGTGGAAGTGGTCAGCATGTAACCATGGAGGGTTGTGCCCAGTGGACTATGGCCACTACTGTTAATGACAGTACCATGTTCTGACAACTGCAGTGCCAACCACAATGCATCCCAGCAAGACCCAATTCAGCAGTCATCCAAACTCATTGTTCAGATGTCAATATCTGTCACCATCTGAAAGATGGACATGCCATGAATGTGGGCCCAAACATACACACAGTATACAGATGGAAGTACCCAAGACAGAGTACATAAAATGTAACTGTAAACTGCACACACCTTTAGAATTGTACATACAGGTTAGCAGCACATTAGTTGTCTGTGTAGTATGGAATACTGATGTAGTCTGGCCAATCACTGGCAGACCACAAAAGGCGCAGTTATGAAGTAATGAGAGAATGCCTATGTCCCCACACAAGGCAGCATAAGGGGAATGTTCCAGGTATATCTGTGAGTCAGCTGTAAGAAGCCTCCATATCACACATGCACTCAGCTCACACCACCATCATCCACAGGTTTATCACAGGTCATATCCCTGCTGTTGGGAATGAGTACAGCATGACCTCTACTTCTGTATGGGAATACACACAGAATGCAGCATGCTGAAGAGGTGTCCTATGGAGGTGTGTCCCACTCCCTAGCTGTAAACAGCCCCCTGCCAGAATCTAGACCAATGGATTAATATGGACAGGAACTATTGCCATTAACACCTCGCACACTTACCCTGTCACCCAAGGGGAATCCAGTGGCTCGCAGCTTGGGACTGGAGGAGTGACAGAATGAATTGGACTGCTATAGATGGCCTGCATCACTACCAAATGCCCTACAGTCCTCTGTCAAAGGCCAGTGCCTCACCCATACAGCCAATGTATGTTATCTCATGGGGTCCCAAATAAAAACATAACACAGTCCACAGCACAGAAATGCAAGGCCATGTCAACAAATCCCAGTAGCATGCCCACCATGTTCTACTGCATGAACTGTGGACCAACCCCTAAATAACAATGGGATGGAGGGACAACTGTAGGGATACTTTGCAGATATCACTCTCATAATGTTAGGAAGAGGATAGAATAACAGAGTGGGGGGTGTAGAAGCATGGACACCATGCAGTGTATGAAGTCTGAAACTCTGATGTGTGCCCATACTACCCCTGCCTGCAAACCCAGTAATGGATGGTTACAAACCCATTCATAAACCACAATGTGAAGGGGAACTGACTGATATATGAGCCCTGTCTCGGTGTAACCTGGGTGAATCTGTACAGCTGACAGGTATGGCCAAAGCAGGATATGGCCATTCTGTTATGTCAATAGATGTACAAGCAGGGGAACCTCAGGCACCACAGTACCAAGGTGCTGGACCATTTACACAGATCCATCAGCAAGTATCTGCAGCTACGCCTCCAGAATAACATGAGTGTGCAAAAACATGTAGGCTGCAGACCACAATACTGGACACAGCTTCATTCAGCTTGTATTTCCCAGGAAATACCTGTAAGCAAATAAGTATATCTGTTGATAGTTGATGACATAATGCATCACAGTGTAAAACAGTACGTCTGAATATATCTGCTAACACCAACTTTGTAACACAAGCAGCACAGACAGCAATAGTTACAGTATCCCACTATCTGTCACTCATTGTGACTCCATATTGTCAACCTATCTACAGATATCCTGTAGAAACAGGTTGCTAGCTGTAAGTGTAGAACACAAAATCCAGCACTGGAGTACAACTTGCCTGGAATGGATTCACACACTCAATACAGAAGTTTATACTGGGCATGCTCCTACACTTAGAGAAATGAAGCCCATGTCTGACAACAAAATACAGAAGGTCGTACTAGGCATGCTCCTACACTTAGAGAAATGAAGCCCATGTCTGACAACAACAGTGGAATATGCATATCTGTCAGTCGCAGATCTCTGTGCACACACCACATTGCACACCATTTATGCTTTGCACACACATTGGATAGGAATACTCATATATATCCAAGGCCAACACACTATAATAAGTCAAACATACACAAATGGAGATGTGGGGAAGAGAGAGGTAGACGATGACAGATTGCCATCACGAGTCCTGTCCCACCCAACACACATCCAGTTGGCCAATGTCACATGATGTGCCAATGTTAATCACTGTAGACATTATCTTTTGGTAGCTCTGAGCCCTATAATGTCTGTAGTGCTTGTGATAACTGTGTAACATGATAGTACAAGTCAGTATTCATCTAGCATTTGTATAGCCAGTCCTGTCAAGTGTAAAGTTGTGTGTGACTGAGTGTTGTGTGTGTGTGTTCCCAGAGGAATGGTTTATGGGCCATTCACACACACTGCACTTCCCATAGCTAATGTTAGCACTCATGCTGATGTCAGTCACCTTGAAATAACCCTCTGGCCAATTATCAGCCCCATAATCTATGTGGTCCATGTGATAACTACGTAATGCTATAATGTAAATAATAGTCAGGTAGGAATTCTAATCCCAGACATGACAACTGTGAAACTGTGTGTGTGTGAAGATGAATGATTTTGAGGTTATTCACAGTCACTACACCTCCCATTCCCCTACTTTAGCAAGCTTGATGATGTCAGTCATCTTGGAATACCCCTTTGGAGAAAGGCTAGCCCTATAAGCTCCATGATCCATGCAATAACTGTGTAATTCTGTAGTGCAGCATACTAGTTACGTAGGAGTTCTAATCCCAGACATGGCAACTGTGAAACTCTGTGTGTGTGTAAAGATTAATGATTTTGAGGCCATTCACAGTCACTACACTTCCCATTTCCCTACTTTAGAAAGCCTGCTGGTGTCAGTCACCTTGAAATACCCTTTTGGACAAAGGCCAGCCCTATAAGCTCTGTGGTGTGTGCCAAAAATGCTGAACAATGTAATAGCAGTAACTACACAGGTTTGATTTTGAATCCCCTCTGTGGCAAGTGTTTGTGTGTGTACATATGTATGTATGTCTGTACCTCAAAGATTTTGGCCCCATTTACAGCCAGTACACATCTCAGAGCCTGCCTTTAGCAGTCCTGCAGATATCATCCACCTTACAAGTACCTGTTGCCAAGCCTAAAACCATGTCAGGTTAGTGTTGCATGTAGTAAATGTGTAACATAATAGTCCGTAAAGAATGTTTGACAGAGATTTGAACCTCAACCCTTACAAATGTAAATGTGGGATTAGAGTAAAATTATTTTTGGGATCTGTCACCCACTACATCACCCAATGCCAGTATTTACAAGGGCTAGTGATATTCTTCACCTTAGAAGTACCTTGGGACAACATCAATCCAATAAGCTCAATGGCGCATGCAATAAATGTGGTACACTGTAGTAGGGGTTTGAATCTCAGTACCAGCAAGTGTGTGTCATCAGTATCCTGTTTGGAGGTTGCTGTGATTGTGTAATGACAGGATGCATTGTGGGTCAGGTTTTGATAAATTATTATATTGAGGACCTACTATATGTCACAATGTCCACCTTACAAGGACAACAGATGTCAAACAGCAGAGAGGCTGGTGTAGACAATCCATAGCCCTACATGTGACATTATGGATCGGTGAACAATATAGGCAACCTTTGTATTACTCAGAGAACACTCTCCACCCATTTCTCATACACAAACACACTTGGCTAGGCAACAACTACTATATTGGTAGTTCCCTATATATTGCCCACAGATAGTTACAACTATGTGATTGCAGTGGACTACATGCCTGTTGACCACAACAGTGCCACTGACATCAGAAAGTACTGTGATGTGTAATATCTCCTGACTGAGTGTGTGTTATACAGCAAGTAAAAGGACATGGCACCTTGTTCCATCCCTACAATAGGCTAATAAATGCTTAAAATGGTCCATTTGCTATGTTCCCCACTGGATGCCTGCAACAACTGTAGAGTCTGCAAATGTAGCCCACAAAGGGAATACCATGCTTTATACACATGCCCTGTATGGACAGACACCACTAACTCCACAGAATACCTGTATCATGCTGTCGATGTAGGTGCAAGAACAACCTCAGTTCCATAGCCAGGTCTCCCCAAATGATGTCAGGAATGCTACATCAGAAGATAACAATCTGTACACACAACATGTTCTAGAGACCTCAAGTACACTTCCACATGCTGAAGAACATGTGTGGGACATGTGCACAACCCAGACACTGTTTTATGTTATGGAATATAGTTCACATACATGGGAAGCAGTGCACATCACTGGCCACCCACAATAGTAACCCAGATGTGTGGATGGTGAATACAATACCGACCTGTGGGGGCCACTCCAGGGACTATACCCCTGAGCCACACTGGAGACCATTGTCATGTGGCCTAATGCCAAGGTATTCCCTTTGCCTAGCCTTGTACAGCTGTCAGGCCTATCCACCTACTACACATCTGCAAAGCAATGAACCTATGCATCTCAGTACTGGCAAGTGTGTGTGTGTGTGTGTGTGTGTGTGTGTGTGTGTGTGTGTGTGTGTGTGTGTGTCTGTGTAGATTAATGATTTTGAAGCCAATCACAATCACTACACCTCCCATTGGCCTACTTTAGCACGCCTGCTGATGTCATTCACCTTGACATAGCCATTTGGCCATATATCATCCATCTAAGCTCTGTGGCACTTGTGATAACTGTGTAATACTGTAGTGTAGCAAACTCGTTAAGTAGGGGTTCTAATCTTGATCCTGTCAACTGTGATGATGTGTGTGTTTCCCTGGCAGAGTGTGTGTGTGTCTCCATTGACACTTGCTTTTGTGGACATTCACATGTACTGCACTTCCCTTATCCCTTCTTTAGCACTGTTGCTGATGTCACTCATCTTCAAAGATACTAAAGAGCACAGCTTTCTAAACTGTAGGTGTTCCTTCTATTGCAGTTTATCCACACTCCAAATCTGTTTTTAAAACTATCTGCTTTTAAAAAAGTAAACTGCTCCTTATTTAAAGTGTTACTACAGGGCAGATGTGCATACATACAGGTTAGTTTTTTCCTGGCTATAGTAACTACTTTGACCACCAGGCGGCAACACACTGCCAGCAGTCTACCACTGCACTACAGGGAAGCAGATATACTGAACTTACCCCAATTTAGCTGTTTCTTTCCTGCTATCCCTGATTAGAGCTCACTGATTGTCTCTGTAATATCCTGGTGGCTGATCCCCACTCCATTCGCCTTCCTACGCTCAGCGCACACCGCTCCCCTACCCTGCCCCCAATTCCCACCTGCCCCAACTACTTCTACATTTATTCTAACCCCCAATCACCTGACCACTCCCTACAGCCACTCACCTGCAACCACCCTAACCACACCCCTAATTTACCACTTGCATCCAAATACCACAAACCCAAACTATGCAGGCCTTACTTTCATCTCTCTTACTAACCCTCACAAATCTAACCTATGTTACATCCTTTCACACAAACACACCACTACCACACACCACCTATCATACAACACATACCTTCTCACCTGTTATTACACAAATAAGCTTTCCTATAGCCCCCTCTTTATTTAGTGACAACACAATACTATTTTTACATAACAAGTATGTTTCACTATTCTACACTAGAAAAACATCAAGTAAACTCCACATTGATATTCTACAAACTACCAAGCTTCAACTTTCATTAAAGAAATACCTCCTTACCTCGGGGGATATTCACCCAAATCCAGGGCCAAGTAACATTATACCCCCAAACACACTGCAGATCTACCCATCATCAATCTTATCTCTCACAGTATATCAAACAAACTTCCTCAATTACACGCATTCATAACTCACTACTCCCCCAACATCCTTACCATAACAGAGACCTGGCTCAAACCCAGCACACAGAATGAAGAAATTCTCCCTCCAGGATATAATATCCTATGGCTAGCTAGAACAGGAAAAAAGGGTGGGGGCATTGCAATTGTCTATAAAAATACAATTTCTCTCCAACCTCTACTAACTCCTCTACCTAAATTTAATACTGCTGAGATCATAGGCTCTGTCCTACTGTTAATAAGAAAAAGACCACTACTATTCTCTGTGCATATATCCCTCCAGGTAATAACGCTCCAATAATTTAGGAGATTCTACAATGGTCAAAAGATAATCTCTCACAGGAAACTATTTTATTAGATGACCTAAACACTGACTGGCTTGCCTGTAACTCTAAAAACTCCACTAACCACATCAACCTGGATTTTCTCAACTCATTCAAGAATCAACTAGAGTAGACAAAACATCCCATAATGAATCTATACTAGATTGGACATTAGTAAATTACCCTGAACATAATTACCAAGTAGGTAGTCTACCTGACGGACTTAGTGACCATTTCCCTACTTTCCTCCTACAAAAACATACTAACTTACCCAAACCTACAGTCTATAGACAAGTCAGAAATAATCGCAATGTTAACCATCTAGAACTCACCACTACATTAAAAAAATGTAAGTGGGAACTACTACACAGCCTTGACCTAGACCAAGCAGTAGACTATTTTAATAACACTCTTATTAACATCCCTGATTCAGTTGCCCCAGTAAGAAAAAATAGAGCTAAGCAACAATGCTCCTTGGCTTACTAAATCAACTAGAACCCTATTAAAAACCAGAGACAAGGCATGGAAAACCTGGAAGGAAGATAACACTAGTCTATCCAAACAAAACTATCAACACCTTAGGAATCAGGTCAAAAAATAAACAAAGCTTGATAAACAGAACTACTTTCTAGATATACAAAATAAACACTCCAATAACCCCCAAAAGTTCTGGCATGCAATAAACTCCCTACTAAAACCTGGTAGAACCTCCACACCAGCTCCCACCTCCACCTCTACAAAAACAGATAGCGATATAGCCTCCCAATTTAATCACCACTTTATTGAATCCATTAAATCACTATCAAATCAACTTTCCAAAAATAGCTACTCATCCATACCAACAACCCCTAACAACCCACCTCCCTTTACATTCTCTCCTGTCCCAACCTCAAAATAAAAAAATACCTCTTAAAACTTAAACCCACTACTCTTGTCACAGATGGTATACCTGCTCATTTCCTAAAAATGGCTGACGACTCTCTATCCTACCCAGACTCAATCTTAATCAGCCGCTCTATACAGGAATCCCACATCCCTCAACTATGGAAAATCTCTTACATTATTCCCCTTCATAAGAGTGGGAATTCCTATGATTTCTCTAACTATCACCCCATAGCCATCCTGTCTCCTTTATCAAAGATACTTGAGAAATGCATACACTCTCAGGTCATGCATTTCCTAGACTCTAACAATCTCTTCTCCTCTACACAACATGGTTTATGCCCACACCACAGCACAACTTCTGCCCTTCTCTCTTTCACAAACCTGGTTAACTAACATAGATATAACAACAGATATGTATCTTCTATATTCCTGGACCTCCCCAAAGCATTTGACATGGTTTCCCACTCCATTCTAATAGATACTCTTACCTTTCTATAATTTGCCCCTAACACTTTTGCATGGTTTAAAAACTATCTATCAGACCGACAACAAGCTGTCCAGTGGCAAGGAGTTATATCATCTTTACTCCCAACTACAATTGGTGCACTTCATGGTTCCATACTCAGTCCACTCCTCTTTTCTATCTTTACCAATAATCTGCATACCTCTACCCTACAGGCTTCACTTATACAGTATACAGACAATTCCACCCTGATCTGCTCCACCTCAAATTTCACCACCCTGCAGCATCTCGCCCAGGAATATTTTACCTCAGTGGAAAGGTGGATCACAGATATTCAACTTATCTTCAATCCCAACAAAACAAAACTACTTCTATTTACCCCAAACAAATGAAAAAAACACTCCACCCTCCTTCTCTATCCCCTCCAATAATGGAACTGTCATTTCACCCTCTCTCACCACAAAGCTGCTTGGCATCAAAGTAGATAACAACTTACACTTTGACATCCATATCTCTAAAACTATTAAGAAGGTACACAAAAAATGGGGTCCCTATACAGATGAAAAGACTTTCTATCAGATCAAGCTTGGGTCACCCTAGCTCAAACCCACCTTCTTTCCACACTGATGTATGCAGCACCTATTCTCACCTATGTAAGAAAATCTGACCTGGAGAAACTTGAGTCGTGTTATAACAAAATTGCTAAGTTTGCATAAAATTCCGTCTTTAGAACAAATCTAAATAGGCATAGCTTATAACAACCTAAAATATCCTGAAAAAACTCCATCCCTTAGGGAACTACTGACTAACTACATTCCAAATCGACCACTCTGCTATGCCAACAAATCACTCCTCTATATCTCCACAGCCAATAACACTGCAGGTAAAGCTCTATTTTCTCACAGTATAGCAAAAAGTTGGAATAATCTCCCTCCTTCACTGAGTTCTGCACCTAATAGCAAACAATTCAAAAACTCCCTTAAGGTTCATCTTATTAGCTCTTGGCTATGTTCATGTATTACTTAATCCTAGTGTATGCTACCACCATCTTTCTCTCTTCTCTCTAATTATCAGACCATCAGTAAAAATGGAAGTAACAAATGGTATCTATTGACATCTGGAAATGTTGTTGTGATCTCTGTCTGTATATTTTGATGACTAACTTAATGTTCACTTGTATATATATTGCTGATATCATCTTTCTTTGCGTACTGTTCTATCTTTACTTTACATCATGTACTATTATTACCATTGTCTGTTGTATTAATTAAGTGGAGCTTTTCTCCCTGGGCCTCCGCTGTAAATGGACCTCGTCCAGTCGGACCACTCCAGTTAACAAATGTAAAATAAAATAAATGGTCCCAGCTTTATTACACTCACAAACCCCTCCCATCCTTCCAATAGCCAACCACAGCACTAACCCAACACTACCTCCTCCATCTTCCCACTACTATCACACCTCCTCAACTAACATGTACAAGCATACCTTACCTATGCTCACTGCATGCACTCTCCTTGCATAACTTACATCCTACCAAAGCTCCATCATTCCCCCACTCAACCACTACCACTGTACTACTACTCACACCACCACTCATGTCTCACCCTCACTCAGCTCCCCTCCCACCAAATCAAGAACCATCCCTATGCACCCCCCACATATTCTATCAACTATATTACTCAAACATAAAGCATCCCTACAACTTAACATAGTAACCCTCCCACCATACCTATTACCCACAGAGCACAATCATAAAGTTTCTCTTATAAACGAACACATTCAAAAACTGAGAAAATGAATAACCTCATGCATATCAAAACTAACCCTAAGTGGAGGCATCCACCCCAGCCATGGCCCTACCATCTCCAACCCCAATCCTCATAATCAGACTAGAAACCACAACTTCTCCCATATCACAGCCAATAGAAAGCCAAGTGACTTCCTTCTACTAAGCCTAAATATTAGAAGTATATCCAACAAAGTCCATGAACTCCATGTCACCACAGACTTGTACTCCCCAGATATAGTCATCCTGACAGAAACCTGGTTAAAACCTCACATTACCAGTGAGCAAATACTCCCTACAGGTTACGGCATACTAAGAGTAGACCGGCTAAACAAGAAAGGAGGCGGTGCAGCTATAATATTTAAACAGCATTTAAACAGCATCTAAACATCCAGATCTTAACATCATCAGCTCCACAAAGAGGCAATGAAGAAATAATATATACCAACCTCAAAATAAACCAAAACAAAACCATCAACATAATTGGATGCTACTTCCCACCTGGCCAAAACATCCCTCCACTAGAAAACCTCCTCAGCTGGTCTACCCACCATCTCCCCCAAGAAACTATAATTTTAGGTGATTTCAATATTGATTGGCAATCCTGTTCTGGCAACCATCCAACCCATCATGTAAACCTTCATGGCTTCACCCAACTAGTCCAGTCGCCAACCAGGATAAATAAAAACTCCAGCAAGCACACTACCCTGGACTGGATACTAGTCAGTAAGAGCCCCCAGTCATATATAACAGGCTGCTTATCAGATAGCCTCAGTGATCACTCCCCAACATTCCTACTTAAAAAAATACCTATACCAAGCTAAACCTGTCATCTACTGTCAAATACTTAAAAAACTAAACTTTAACACACTCACATTCATCTCATCCCTCAAAAATGTAACTGGCATCCTCTAAAGTACCTCAGTCTTGATGATGCAGTTGAATGCTTTAATACTACCTTCCTGAGCATCCTTAATTACCATGCCCCCATAAGACTTTCCAGAAGCAAAGCACAACCCTCCCCATGGCTACAGAAAACCACTAAGTCAGAAATGAAAAACAGGGATAAAGCCTGGGAGCACTGGCGCAAAACCAAAACCCCCTCAACTAGACAGAAATTCCTAGAACTATGCAATAGAGTCAAAAAGCTAACAAAACAGGACAAATTCCAATACTACCTGTATGCCCTAGACTCCTTCCAACACAGCCCCAAACAATTCTGGTCCTCCATAAACTCCATCCTTCACCCAGGTAAAGTCAGTACCCCTCCTCCTAACATCCCTCACTCCTTAGAAAATATTGCTACCTCATTCAACACACACTTCACACAAACCATACAATCACTAGCTAAACAACACAACCCCCCTCCCCTCCAACCCACACCTTCAACTAGCAATCTCCCCACTGCCTTCTCTTTTTCTCCTGTACCTACCTCCAACATAAAAAAAACTCTTAACTAAACTTAAGCCCACCGAATTAGCAGCAGACAACCTCCCGAGTGAATACCTACAAATCACAGCTGACGATCTGGCCTACCTATCCATCTTGATTAACCGATCTCAGTCAGAAAGTTATGTTCCCACACTGTGGAAAGTATCACATATAATTCCCCTCCACAAAGGCGGACCCTCCACAGACCTAACCAATTACTGTCCCAGAGCTATTCTCTCTCCACTCTCCAAAATACTAGATAGATGCATACACTCTCAGGTCTCAGACTACCTCCTTACCAACAACCTCCTTTCCAGTACTCAACATGGTTTCCGACCAAACCATAGCACCACCTCTGCCTTACTCTCCTTTACTAACATGATCCTTCAGCATAAAAACAATGGCTATCTCTCCTCTGCTACTTTCCTAGACTTATCTAAAGCATTTGACATGGTCCCACACAAACAACTTATCTCTGTCCTCAATAACCTATCCTTCTCGCAATCAGTCACCAACTGGTTTCAGAGTTACCTGCCTGACCGCCAACAATCCGTTGTATGGCAGAATGACATATCTCCCCAACTACCTGTCTCCATAGGGGTTCCCCAAGGATCCATCCTTGGACCCCTACTCTTCTCTGTTTTCACCAATAATCTAGCCTCTGCCACCAAACATGGCACACACATACAATATGCAGATGACTCACCCATCATCTGCTCAACCCAGTCCCTACCCAAACTGCAAAAAGTCACACAGGCAGCCTTTTAATCTGTTGAAACTTGGTTATCCGATGCCCAATTAATACTCAACCCAAACAAAATTAAACTACTCATCTTCCAACCCACCAAACATACTCAAAACAACTCCCACTTTAACATCACAGCAAAAGACAACACCACTATATACCCAAATGAACACACCAAATTGCTAGGAGTGGAAATAGACAATAAACTAAAATTTGACATTCACATATCTATGACCATAAAAAAAGTCCACAAAAAAACTAGGAGCATTATACAGAAATAAGCAACTTCTCACCAAAGCAGCAAAGATTTCAATAGCAAATTCCCACCTTATCTCCACCCTACTTTATGCCTCTCCAATATATACCAACCTAAGACAATGCGATCTAAACAAGCTAGAGACCTGCTACAACAAAATCGCCAAATTCGCCACAGGGGCATCCTACCGTAGTCACCACTGTCTCTCACTTGCTGAA
The DNA here is from genome assembly GCF_019279795.1 of Protopterus annectens. Lineage (NCBI taxonomy): Eukaryota > Metazoa > Chordata > Ceratodontiformes > Protopteridae > Protopterus > Protopterus annectens. The sequence goes on from NC_056745.1 coordinate 1,291,490,373, forward strand.
CTGGGCTGGCTTGAACTCCCTCACCTCCTTTAATGGTATCAACTCTCACTCACCCACAAACTAGTAAATCATCCACTAAATGTCCCATCCCTCCAGAATCTACTCCAACCCTACCGCACCACCAGACCACTAAGATCCAGCAACAAAAATCACTTGCAGATCACTAAAGCCAATAACTCTGCTGGTGAAGCACTATTCTCTTGCACCATAGCCAAATTATGGAACTCCCTCCCACCTACAATTACCTCCATACCATAATGCAACCACTTCAAAACTTTACTAAAAGCGCACCTAAAAGCATGCTGGCTATGCCCTTGCAACTCCCACTCTAATATCACCCACCCCATCCAACCACTACCTTTCTTTCCACTCCACTAACTACCTTGATTATAGCAAGCTCAGATGCTCATAAGCCTAGTACTTATTATACAGCAGGAACGTCTTATTGTAACATTTGTTAATGTCTGTTATGTACTCACAGATAAAGATTCTAGTTTTCTACTGATGTACTATGTTCTTCATCTGTAAATATGTTGTAAGTAATTGTTACGTAAATTGTTAATCGCTATGTAATCCAATGTAACTACTGTCTGTTTATTTTAACTGTGGAGCTTTGCTCCCCGGGCCTCCGCTGAAAATGGACCTACGTCCAGTTGGCCACTCCCGGTCAACAAATATAAGTAAATAAATAAAAAATAAATAAATAAAATACCTTTGGACAACTCTGCAGCATGTAAGTGCTGTGGCACGTGCAATAACTGCATAACACTGTAATAACAATACATAGTCAGGTAGGGGATTGAAAAGCAGTACTGGTAAGTGTGTGTTTGTCCATGTGTCATCAGTATCTTGTTGGGGTGAGTGTGTACTGACAGAATACATTGCAGTGTGAGTTTTGCTACATCATTATATTGAGGACCTATATGTCCCATTGTCCACATTACAAGGCCAACAGTTTTCAAACACTGTAGCAGTTGTTGTAGACAATCCTCACCCATAAATATGTACAGCCATGTGCAATTCCTATGTGACAGTATGGATTAGTAAACAATATAGGCAGCTGTTATAATACCCAGATACCACTTTCCACCCACGGATCATACACAAACACACTTGGCTCTTGCTCTCTTACACCCTTCCTTTCTTACTCTCTCTCTCTCCCTCTCTGGTGGATGTGGAAAAGTACATCTGTTTTGCATAGGCAGCTGCTTGAGTTTTATAAGGAATGCTCATGATCAGCTGATGGCATGTGCATGAATTGCAGTCCCCCATTTGCTAATTGCATGTGGAACAGCTGTGGTATCATTCCTATAGCCAATTGCATGGAAACACACTCCTATAACTAACCACTTCATGTGGGTGTTGGACCTTTTCCTTCACTGTGAGTAGGACTTCATGTGGGTGTTTGACAAACAGCATCACAGAGGGTAGTTGGAAATACCTCTTACAACATACACTAAGGAGACAAGCCAAAAAACAGGAGGGGGATGTTCCAGACATGGGGACAGAATGTGAGTATTGCTGTTCTACATTTGAAGTAATGTTGGTTTAACAGGGTTTGTGTGGATATGGCTGTTCTACATGATTTAAAGTCTGGCATGACAGTGTTATGTGGTTGAGGAAACTCTCACCTGTAGGACTATCTGCAGACTGGCCAGAGTTTGGAGACTTACATGTGTTGTGTTACTCACACATTTCCTATCTTTAGATATGCAGTAGCATACTCCGATGATTGCAGTCAGTACATGGTGACATCCATGTGAGTTACTGACTTCATATCCCTCAGAAGAGATATGGCACAACAAACCCTGTTACACCAGGAATTTTTCAGTTTATCACAGCAATATGTCAATATTGGCCCTGTGTTTGTGCCTCTGTTCCCCAAGTCTGTCACCCTTTGTCCACATGTCATGCAGTAAGAGGTACATATGTACAGTACGTCATTATTTACTGACATCATACCTGGTAACAAGCCAGTGAGATATCAGACTGCTAGACATGTTATGTATAGTAGGCCTCATATTTGAGAACAAAACCTGGACATTTTGTTGTAGTGTGTACAGTAGTGTGGTCTGTGTACTTATGGTGATTGTTGACAGAGTGTGTATTGTGAATATGTTACTTGGCCTGTGTACAGACTGTGGTAGATGTCATTGTTCTTGGTCCTGTTCTATCTGATGTTGCATGCTGATCCAGTTTATGGTACCTTATCAGCATACATGTTTGTAGGGCTAGACTGACACATGTACCATACCACAGTCAGGCATAAAACTACACTGTGTATTGGCCCAATATATGTAGGGTTACTGTGTGAGTGGCTCATATGAGGGTGGTGTTGTTCACACAGTACATATACTGTAATATTACTTGGGCTTACCATAATGTGACTGTGACTGCATTCAAATTGGTTGTGGGTATGCACTTTCACACTGGTGTCTGTTACTCCATGCTGTTACATGTCTGTAGTGCCTACTATATTTGCAAGTACATGTGTATTTCCCTATAGGAAACTTGGGTCAGTGTTGTGGCAGTCTGCCTGTAGTTTGCACAGTGCTTTGGGTATTGCCTAGCAGCTCATTGTATTTACCTAGTGTGACGTTATGTCCAGATATTTATCAGATGAACTGTTGCCCGGCCACCATAACTGTTGTGTATGTCTGATAAAGCAGTGGGATGGTGTAAAGATGTATGTCACTAAGTAGTGGGAGGTATGTGGGCTTGGGACCTCTGCTTCTCCGGTTAATATGTGTTAGGACAGACAGGAGTGTGTGAATGCATCAACTGTGTGAGCTTATCTATTCCAGTATTTTTGTGATATCCCCATTTACATGGCTGTAAGCAACCACTTTGTCAGACTTGGTCCACACATTTTGCACTAAGGAGTTCTTTGTGTACCTCTGCACCAACCAGATTGTGTCAGACTGTTCACGTTTATTGGTCATATCTCTGCTGCATTCCACAGGATCAATACTGTGATTTGTGTTGTACTTCACTATGATGATCTTATGATGTCTGTCAGTAACTGATGGAGTACATGACAGTATCAGAAGTGACTTCCTACACAACATATCTGTTAACACAACCCCTGTTACTGTAGCAACACTCCACATTTATACCTGCAATACTTACATGACATCCCCTTGCACTAGGAGGTTGTGACTATTGGTGCTGAGGTATGACTTCAGTACAATGTTATGGGCATATCTTATATATATATATATATATATATATATATATATATATATATGGTTCCACTTGAAACCGTCGCATTACCACATCATCGAACCTTAAAACATCAAGACCAAAACGTCGCAAACTGAGACCATCGAAAACTGACATCATCAAGACACGTAACATCGAAAACACATTCCCTACATGTTAAGTGTGCAAACATGCCTAAATACAACAATCCAAGTGTCAAAACATATTCAATGTTATGCGTCTCGATGATGTCAGTTTTCGATGGTCTCAGTTTGCGACGTTCTGGTCTCGATGTTTTAATGATCATCGATGATGTGGTAATTTGATGGTTTCAAGTGGAACCATATATATATATATATATATATATATATATATATATATATATATATATATATAAATCAATTTACAGATATATATATATATATATATATATATATATATATGTGTGTGTGTGTATGTACATGTATACATATATCAGCATATGTATATATATGCTGATATATGTATACATATATCAGCATATGTATATATATTTCCATATCCTTATGTGTAGACATGACTGTTGTATATACCTTCCCAGATGTATCACATCATATTTATTTGATATGTGTTTATGTAGATATAACAACATACTTGATTCAACACTAATATCAATGACAAGTACTACACAATTGTAGAAGTCAAAGCAGTTGTTCAGTACTATTCAGTATGTGTACTGACAGATATATTGGAAAAAACAACAGCTATCTTCACAGCTGTGAGGGATTAGTGGTGAACTGCTGTGACTATAGTGTGCAGGGTGCTGGGTTCAAGACCTGCAAGGGGTGTTTGTTTTGTTACTAAGCAGAACAAGGACTGTTGGATACAGAGTGGCTAAGGCACTTTTAAGCAGTTGTAAGCAGGTTTGAGCAGCGGTAAGCAATGCTAACTTCCAGTTAAATATGCTTACAGTCAGTTAGCCAGAAAATTGCTTATTTTGTGCAGGCATTTCTTAATGCCACGCAAACTGACTTAAACCCACTTTTTACTGCTTAAAAGTGCTTACTCCTGCTTACCCCACACTAATTTCTTTAAAAGAAAAGAAAAAGGGTTTATAGGAAAGTGATGAAAAAGGGGGCATGCAGAGGGAAAGATGATAGGTAAAGTAGCTAGGGGTGTGCAGCATGAGTGTAGGGAAGGTCCTTAGCTGTTCATTTCTTCTACAGCAACAGCTGTGCACATAAACTGAATTTAGAGGTAGATTTGGATACTCAAACCCATGAGAGAGGGGTGAGGACAACAATAATATGTTGTGAAGCCAATTAGACCAGATTACATGTGTCCAGTGAACATGTGTGTGAAATGGACAGCTATGTATGGGGCAAGATATTTGGGGGGGGAGAACAGATTGCCCCTTTTTAATGTGAGAGTGAGATGTTGGGGAAGGATACTAGGTATATTTGTGGAGGTAGATTGGGTAGGAAGACAGACAAGACAGCATACAGGTGTGGTATATGACACATGTGGGGGTAAACGCCTTGGACTGGAAGGGTTGTTTGGAAGTCAGAAGCCCATGAGCCCCCAAATAGAAACAGTGGGACTGAGGTCTCCACCCATGGGCAGTCACCACTGCACTTTCATGGCCCCAAAGGTGGCTGTGCTGGGGGCTGGGTAGGAGGGGCAGGCTGACCTTCTAAATGCACCACATGGCCCTCAAGCTGGCGTAGCAGATCTCAAAACTCCCTGCAGAGCTCGCTATGCACCAAGCCCCGGACCTCGCTACTGGTGACAGTTTTCTGTCCGTGCCCGCTCCCGGGGGGGAGCCCCATCTCCTGAGGCAGTTCCACCCAAAGGTGGTGCAGGACCAGAGGACGAGAAGGTCCCGGGGTGGGTCCCAGACATGCTGGAGCCCAGTGCCATGGCCAGATGAGGTGGGAGAGGTGGTTCCACTGGGACCGGCCTTCCCAAACGTGCTATGGTGTTACAGTTTTAAAACATATGTGAGTTAGTGATAGTCATCACAATCCAGGATTAGCTATAACAGCATGCACAGATATTCCCATTAACCCAAAACACCAGATCTGGAATAGTTGCATAACAAACAGAACACATGCATATATGGAACCACAGTGGCCATTATAATGGCATGCAGGTTACATTAATAGCAACAGGCCACCAATGATAGTATTTCAACATGGAACATTAATAGAAATACATTTCAATATTTATTGAACAATAGGGCATATGTGCCAACAGTAGGTTTGGTGTAAACATACCCATTGATTTGTGTATTTAGATTATTGTTGTAGATATGGTGGGGGGAGAGAGACATGTCAATGAACAACTTATATATCCTTGTAGTTTTCACAACTTTAACGCTCATTGCTCTACTCATTAAGGTACAGGTATTATTGCACTACCCTATGGCCTTGGTTTGGCCAGTGGTACGTTTGTAAACAAGTGTATATTTCAACTATTTTATAGCTAAATTCTACATCTCTTAAATGGTATACCTGTGGAGGAAATGTTTGTTAACATTACCTGACTCTTTCTACACATATTCCCAGATTCCAAGTTGATATTATGCACATACATCTCAATCTCTTATTGCACACACTCTGGTCAAAGCTTGACAACATGGGGGTAGAAATGGAACATATTTTGAATATTACTCTCATAAACTTGGATGGCTGATAGATTGACAGGATTTGTTTTCATATACATTTATTGAAGGTTTAGAAATCTGAAAATCAAATGTTCATAGCTTCATAGGTTCATAGGTTGGTACTAGGCTGTCGGCCCTAGGGCCTATACAAGCTTAGCCATAACAATTCCTTGATATTTCTTCCCACAGTATTTACTTCCCTGAACCCCTGTCTAGCAGGGTGACTGACATAATCCCTGGGGTGAATTTCCTATCTCCCATCCAATCATCACGGTTCCTTTTGAAGAGCCCCAAGGAGGCACTCTGCTTGACATGTATGGGCAGTCTATTCCAGAGTATGGGGAGTCTCTGGGTCAGGAACCTATCACTCCAGCATGTTTTGTTCATTGTGATGACATGGTTTAGATCCCTGGAGCATGTGGGATTGGGATTTCTTTAAGTGGAGCATGCCCAACAGCTCAGAGTTTGACATTGCCTTGTATGTTAAGCAGAGATCATCTTGGATGTTATCTGGTCCCATGGATGCTGTATTCTTAGCTTTGGAGAGTGCAATCTTTTGGTATTAAGATGGGCCCTTTAGGGGGTGAGAGGGGGTTGAAGTTTGCACTAAATTGATCTGCCAGGATATTGGCAATATCTTGGGATCAGTAAATGTAATGCCATTCTGTTGTAACTCAGAGCATATCTGAGCATTGCCATTTAGATTTTTGACATAGCTATAGAATGCCTTGTGGTTGTTGTTGGAATTTTTGGTAATTTTATTTTCATAACTAGCTTTGGAGGATTTTATGATAGATCTCAGCTTCTTACTGAGGCTGGTAAGGGAGTTTGTTGCATGAGATTTTCCTCTTTTCTGCAACAGTTTCTTTCTTCTGTTGTACAGCTTGTTTATGGCAGGGGACCACCAGATTGGCTTCCTTTTTTTTGGAGGAGAACATCTTGGTTCTATTTGGGATGGCGCGATTCATGCACAAGTGGATGTGTTCATACAGTGCCTTAGTGTAGGATTCAGCAGTTGAACTTTCAGCTCCCATCTGTATGGGTTTCATGGAGTTTGTCACTTCTGACTTGAGTAGCATGAAGTTGGCTTTGGAGAAGTTTTTTTACAGAAGTTTTCTTACTGGGAGATGGGGGTGGGATGTGGATGTCAAGGGTTATTTGCTTATGGTCAGACCTGACCAATGAGGAAGTAACCACTGGTGTAGAGCATCTATCTCCCATGTGGGTAATGACCAGGTCTAGGGTATTAGAGCCCCTGGTCAGACAATGGATTAGATGATCCAGGGCATTGGAATTTATGAATTCCAAGAACCGTTGGGAAAAGGTGTTAGTACACAAGTAGTTCTCCCAGTTAATGGCAGGGCAGTTGAAATCCCCCAGTATTAGGGTGTTTGGTTGTATCTTAATATTGTCCAATATGTTTTGAAAGGTGTAGTGAGACTCTTGGGGCATGGTGGGGATCTGTAGCAAGCTACAATCTGGATTGCAGTCTTACCTAGTTTTAGTCGCACCTGGAGAATTTCAGATGCATTGTGTTGGGCAATTAGCCTGGAGGTGTGAATATCCTTGGTGAATATGGACATTCCTCCACCTTTAGTGTTTCGGTCTTGGTTTGGTGGCCGAAAAGTGTGGTAAGAGATGTACCCTGGTATTGCAGGGGTGCTCTCTGGAGCTTTGAACCAGGTCTCAGTTATTGCACAGCTATCGATGTTCTCCATTTTTAGGAGTGCCTCGAGAGAGTGCATTTTGAGGTTTAGACTTCTAGCATTGAGTAGCATTACCTTCAGATTTAGCATGCTTGTATCTGCTATGGTGGTGGTGGTATTGGCACTATAGGGGTGGTGAGAGGTTTAGCCAGTAACCTGAATCCCAGGGGTGACAGTTGCAGACCATCTCTGGCAAAGCATCATGGTTTGTCGATCATGTCATCCCAGGCAGACAGATACCGGAGACCCTATGAATGACACCAGAAGCTTAGTCAATTGTTGAATTCAATCATTTTGTCCTTATACTGTGGTATCATTTTGGGCGAAGGCAGGATGCTACTCAGGGTCATTATCTGTTGACTAAATCTGAGATCATCCCATTAATTTGCCACACGGACGGGGGAACAGGCAGAAAATATGAGCCAATTATCTGCACATTCTGAAGGGATGTGTACAGCTGAGAGGTATGATTATGCATACAGCTTACTACCAATCCCAGGATTCAAACCATGGCTGTGTCTGCATGCTAGTTGGATATTGCTGTTTATCTATTCAGTGTTTTCTGTCTAAGTCTCTCGTGGATGTACAATCTGACCTTGTAATTACAACAATCTTAGACAGACATTCCTAGACAGTTTTATTATGTAGCACAGCACGGGTAACAGTGGTTAATACAACATTACTATTCAGTGACTGCAACACTAAGAATTCAATGCAATACCACAGTAAAGACTACCAGTCCAGAGTTTCAATCTTTATTAGCAGGCACAGTTTTCTTATCTGACAGACCTGTGGAGGGAATGTTTGTTAACACTGCCTGAATGTTTCCACACATATTCCCAGATTCCGAGTTAATATTATGAACATACCTCTCAATCTGTTAATGCACACACTCTGGTCATAGCTTAACAATATGCGGGTAGAAATGAGAAATATTTTGAATATTGCTCTCATAAACTTTTGGTGACAGGCTTGTTTTCATATACATTTTCTGTAGGTTTTGAGGTCTGAAAATCAGATGTATGTCATTATTTGCTGCCTAAAATTCTGAGATCATCCCACTGATTTGCCAGGGGGACACGGTAACAGGTAGAAAATATGAGCTAATTATCTGGACATTCTAAACAAATCTGTATAGTTGAGAGGTATGATTATGCATGCAGTTTTCTACCACTCCCAGGATTCGAACTATGGCTGTGTCTGCTAAAAATACAACAATTTAAGTCACAGTAGAGTATGCTATTTGAATATTGCCATCTATCTCTTTACTGTTTTCTTTCTAATTTCTTGTGGTTGTACAATCTGACATTGTAATTACAACTTTTTATTGTAATTACAACAGTCTTATACAGACATTACTAGATATTTTTATTATGTAGCACAATGTGGGTAACAGTAGTTAATACAACATTATTATTCAGAGAATGCAACACTAAAAATGCCATATAATACGAGAGTAAACACAACCAGTCTAGGATTTAGGGCTTTATTGCCAGGTAGTTACAGTTTTATTTAAATACGAGCTATATGGGACTGTTACTGTCATATTGCCTGGTTTATTCAGTACAACCCATACACAAAACAGGTTTTATACTGACAACTGACTTTCTACTACTTTTATATTTATTTGGTATGACTACTACAAGCAGGATTGTTACTCACTAGTCTCACGATGCAGCCTTTGCAGCCTACTTGCATGGGCTTCCTGATTCACAGTTCATTCAGCTGCAGCTGTAGGAGAAATAAAGAAATATTTAGCCATACCTATCCATCATATACACATGCTGGACATTATTAAACAGTTACAACTCTTTTCTATGCCTCCCCCCTTTTTACAAACCTAAACAAGACAACCCTTAACAAACTTGCTTCTTGTTACAATCACATAGCTAGATGTGCCACAAATTCCACCTTTAGAACGCACCACTGCACTAACTTGAAGCAACTAGGGTGGTTAGAGTTTTCCAGCCAACTCCATTTCAACCAACTCAAAACGGCTTACCAGATACTGTATCACCCAGAGAAAACACCAGCTCTGAAAAACATCATTCACCCCAATATTAACCTGCAATCTTTACGCTCCTCCAATAAGATCTTAGCTCAAACTACCAAAGCCAATAATTCTGCTGGGGATTCTCTAGTCTCAAACTTTGTAGGTAAAATGTGGAACTCCCTACCGACCATGCTCACCTCGGAACCTTCACTCCTACAATTCAAAAAAAAGCTTAAACCCCATCTCAATACTCTCTGGCAATGTCCCTGTTCCAAACCTGATTAACCACTATCATTTACCCTTCTCTTACCTCACTATCCTTAACCGCTTTTTAACAAGGCACCTCGCCTTTGTAACTGACCTATTTATATGCTGCTGTTATTTTTTTCCCAAGATGTGATGTATCTTTATATTGTATTTAGAACTCAACTATCTTCCTTTTTTGCATTAACAATGTTCATATGTCTGTTATGCACCTGGAGCTTTTCTTCCTGGGCCTCCACCGAAAATGGACATGTATCCAATCGGACTCTCCCGGTTAACAAATGTAAAATAAAATAAATAAATAAATAAATGCTGGTATGAGTACTTACACACTGCTGGGACATCACCTCTCTGCCTTGATTCTTGGATCCACTGATCCAAGAGCTCCCTTCCTCCGTTTCAAGTCAGCATAGTGGTGCCTAACCTGCTCACCAGTCTGAGGGATATCACTGGTACTGGTGAGGTCACAGGCAAGGTGATCCCAGGCTTCTTCTTTATATTGGGAGCTTTGGTACTGGCCTTTCAGCATTCTCTTGTCATGTTTTTTTACCAGGAGTCCTACCATGACCTTGGACTCCTGGATGCCCCAGAGCTGCACCCGGAAGCGCAATCCTTCTCCAACTCCAGTCATGCTGCCTAGAGTGGGAAGCTGCAACCAGTTATGTGCTGTATTCCCACCTGTGGGGTTTAAATATGGCCGATTACCCACCCTGGGCTGTGATTGGACAGTTTTGAATATGCTGAGCTAAGCTATGCTACAGACAAACCTGCTTAAATAAGGTTGGCATTGTTTAAAGGGGCAGGTTCAGCACTGCTTACCGATGGGCAAATCCATTTAACTGGGCTACTCATTGCTTAGCAGTCATATTTACACAATGCTTACACCTGGCAAGCAGAGCTGAGCAATGCTTAACATTGCTTATTTTTCATTTTATAGGCTATCTGCTGTATGGCATTGATTCATCATTCATTACATATTATACATTTGCTTACTGTCCCTGACATCTCCCAATGTGCTTTCATTACATTTATTCTTGTGTGATATACTGTATGGGGGCACTTATGTTTATATGAGGATTTCACAACTTTATTACACTGACACCTCACATCTGGACCTAATGCAGTACTCTGGTTAACAAATATATGTTATTTAGTAGGTAATACAAAAAAATTATTCATGCACTGCTGTCACATTTAAAATGTGAATTGGTTATAGTGGGGATTGAATCGGGATTGGTTGGTCACAAAGCACATGCTCTAACCACCACACTTTTGCAATATTTCTTACGTTGGATGTCTCTTGCTATTTAACTTCTTGTGTTGTTTAAGCTGGACTAAGCGTAGCTAAGCAACAGGCACACCCACGCAGCTACGCTTAAACATTATCGCATTAAAAAAAAATTGTTGTGTTATTTCATCTATACCCTTCAGAATATCCTCACTAATGCTAAACCTGTTATTTTATCAGCTTTCTGCTTCATGGTGGGCATACCTTGCAGTCTCTTGGATCATAAACTCTGGACAAACCCTGAAATGATGGGGGGGGCAAATAGATTGACAGATTTTAAATATTGCTCTTACAAACTTAGATAGTTGATGATAGGTCTTGCATTAGCATGGATTTTTTGAGGAATGTGGAGTCTTTTAAACTCAAATGTTTGTCATTTTATTTAATGATTCAGTCCTCAGGTATTTCCAGTAAGGTATAGATTTTAGAAGAAACACACCAAAAATATGAGACAAAACTGTGGACATTCTTCGAAAATCGGTACAGATGAGAGGTGATATGTTCAAATCCTGATGTGTTGGGGGTGTTATGAGCATTCTCACTCATTTTAATTGCCAAAAGGCAATTCTGGAGAGCAGGGGTGTGTGTATTGTGAGAGTTGTGCTCTCAGACACACTCCCTGCACTCATACATGGCTCTGTGTTAGTTTAACAGCATAGACAGCGCACCTTCATGAATATGCAAGGTGTGCTGCTGTGCTGTACTGGTGCAGTCCCTACCGTGCAGGAATAACTTATTCCTGCACAGCTGCTTGCTGAATCCCAGGGATAGTGATCTTTATATATTTTTAGTGTCGACCAAAGATGCTGTTACCACTCTCTGAGGTATGATGAAGTGTACTTTTAATAATTGGTTAACTTACGAGAAATCTCTCTCTTGCCTTTATATTCATTTGTGGTTGAGGGATAGTTAAAACAATGCATTAATTTAGAAGAGTCAACATTAGTATTGATGTGTTCTTACAGTTACTTTATTATTTTGTTTGGGTATAAACTCCAGCTCACATTTATTGAATATATGTACAATACTGATACTACTCCAGCATGCAACTACAGAGACACATTTGACAAAATAAAAATATTTTCTTTCTTTGCCTGAGATACACTAAATTTCTATTGAAAATGTTCTTTAATAAACTAACATGATTCCTAACAGCAGAAGCTTCCCTCCTGTCATCAAATAATTCCCAGCCTGAACTCATAAAATTGTCTATATATACCAACTAATAACCCTGTAAAGAATGAGTCTGGATTTCCTCTTAATGACAATATTTCTACTTTTCTGTGCTATATAACTTTATCCAGTGAAGTTCTATAAACCATAAGAACTTTTATAGTGTTCTTATTGTGTATCATTTCGCTGCTTTGAAGCTGCAGCAATGCAAAATGCAGTTTTATCTGTTTTCTTAATATATTTAATTGCTATTAACCTTTTACCATTATTGAAAGTCATTAGATATTTATTTATGTTATTCCATTAGTGATATAGAAATAAACTATATAAATTCTCAAGTGGAGCATAAATGTTCAGTAGAACCATCAATTTAACCATATGTGGTCTGTCAAATGCAAAATACCAAATCATTAAAGAAACATTTATTCTTCTTAATTAGATTCATGTCTTTTAAAAGCTCACTGAGGTTTCCCTATGTACTATACATATTACTGAGTACTGTACTATATATAGCAAAGGCCAGAGCTATCCTTCTTAATCATGAATACTAGAGCAAAGAGAAAATACATATATTCAAAGAGCATTCACTTAACTCTATCAGCATTTTAATTTCTGCACCATTCAGACTGGAATGCTCTGCTAATGCATTTCTAAGAATATCAAAATAATATTATGGTGGACATGTGAATATAATTCCTTTAGGCTGTTGATATCTGATTAATTATGGAGATCAAGTTAAATGCTATTGATGTTTTTTTAAGAACATATATAATGCCTGAAATACATTAATTTATCTGAAGTATAATATGTTTTAAACAAACATCAAGCATTTTTCTAGTTAAAGAGCTGGAGATTTATGGAACTTCCTTTCTATATATGTATGAACACATTCCAAAGTCAACTAATTAAAAATATCCAGTGCGTGTTGCTTAAAAGAACACCTAAACTAATCCATTTAGTTCTTTGCCAGTTTATTGCCAGTTCTTGATATTTAGCCTAATCTCATAAGTGTTTGCTTACAAAACAGTTGAGTGAAATTTCTAAATAAGGATATTTTGTGTCTAATTTTAAAACAAAAAATAAGTTTATGGAAACATATGCATGTTCCTAGACTGGTTATATATGAAAGTCTCTTATCATACAAAATAGAGTACTTGAAAATGACTTCATTCATAGACTAAGTCACAAAGAAAAGATAATCCTTTGCAGCCTTATATTACTGACAAAGACAAGTACACTATTAAGGGAATTATGGGTGGAGGGAAACACTAGCCACCAGAAAGTAGTCTAAACTCATGTGCCTTAACGGGACTTCAACTAGCATGGGGATGGGGCGGGGAGATGCAGTAGCTATATGGGGAAGGCAGATAAATCAGGGACTTGTATGGGGAGTGTGATGTCTGTGAGTGTGTGTGTGTGTGTGTGTGTGTGTGTGTGTGTGTGTGTGTGTGTGTGTGTGTGTGTGTGTGTGTGTGTGTGTGAGTGTTTGCATGTGTACTTCTGTGTGTGGGAGAGTGACTGAGGGGGGATGCCAATGCTTATATGAGCAACAGTTAACTGTGGTAAAGTGCATATCAGAAATGATTTGCTTATCATAGTAGTAACTGTGAATTAGAGGCATCCAGTTTAACTGATAATGAGATCTTTCCTCCCAGCAGCTAAAATGTCTCTGAATTTCAAAACACCAAGGTGTGAGAGCTGAGCCTTTTTAACAAGGGATATATAACTGGTTCTATATTAAATCAGCAAATGCTTAAAATAACTTCAAAAAATTACATAAACTGGGGGGCTTCGCCTCCCACATCCTCCCGTTGTGGGGGGCTGTGCCCCCACTCCCCCTACTTAAATATACCAACTCCGAGATCACACTACAGTGAGGAAAATGGCAAAGTAATGGTGGTGGTAAAGCTATTTATTTCCTAGGGAAAGAAATTGCTTATATGCTGTTTCGCTATTTTGCTGTTTCGTGCTTTCAAGTCTGATCAAGATGCATTCAAAGGATTGCGGCTTCAATTATATAATAGGAACCTTGTATAACTCATGTGAGGGCCTCTCATGAATTTCTGGGTTAAGTGCGATTTATCTGCCATATTTGAAAAAAAAATAAAAAAGCTTAGGAGAAGAAAGAGACAGAATTATTAGCTAAATTCCAAATTGCATGTAAGTTCAAAAAATACAAGAAAATTAAGAATGCATGGCAATAATATAAATACATTTTAAATTATTTATGAGATACAAATTGGAAACATTACTGAGCAAGACAGCTGAGACTCCAAAATATTTATGTGGGCTACCCATATGGGAACATATTTCAAATATTATAATAGAATGCATTAAGCATGCTAGTATTGACTCTACTTTGCTCTCTGGTTCTCTCACATTTAATGTGTCTGTAAAAGCTGAGATCCCCACAATGATCCATAGTGCCGGGTGGACCATCTGATTTCCCTGGGAGTTGAATTTATGGTGCTCTCTTGTAACCCCTGAGAAACAAGGTTTCCCATAAGGTGCACAGGAAAGGGTAAAGGAGCCATTGCATAAGTGCTAGCTGGTCATCTCTAACTAACCCTTTCACATCTCTAAGCATGCTGACAGCTTTTACTCATCTGGGAGGCCAGTGAAGAGTGTTGCTGGAGGCAATGCCTGCCACAGGTCCTTCAAAAGTTACTCCTTGCCATCCACATGATCTGTCATGCTCTGATTGCCAGCCTATGCCAGAGATCAACAGAACTTGTGCACAACATGCCCCTTGGCTCCTTTCCAAATAAGCACACCCATCTTCCTTGCCTGTGCTGCCAAGCAGCTGAGCTGTAACACAACAAACTAGAATCGTCAAGAAACCTGCGCAAACCTGACAAGAAAAGCAGCTATTATTTTGAATAGCGTATTTAGATAGGGATGTTTATTAACACAGTAGTTTAGCTAATATATATTAAATATTCTTGTTCAAGTAGTCAAAAAAATTCTAATGCTGCTGAACTGTAATTCATTGTTAACCTTATAAACCATCCAAGCACAAGACTCTTACATGGATGACTAGTTAGCACTGTCTGAAGTATCATAACAACCTGTAAGTGAAAGCAAAAATTAATTTTGTCTGTTTGCTTGTTTGCCACAAGTTGCTCTGCAGTCTTGTATGGGTTCTCTCCATTTGACTAATTCATGCTTACCCTTTGATCAAGCATGTTTACAAAGTGCATTGGTTTTTGGATTGAGTGTGTGTGTGCGTGTGTGTGTGTGCATGCGTGTGTGTGTGTGTGTGTGTGTGTGTGTGTGTGTGTGTGTGTGTGTGTGTGTGTGTGTGTGTGTGTGTGTGTGTGTGTGTGTGTTGTTAATTCTCTGCACATTGTAGCATTGAGTTCAGATGGTATTTATCTTGGTTTACCATGATGTCACAGCATGCAAGAGAAAGATTTAGGCATTATTTTGTTATATTTTCAGGGAAGTCTTAGATGGAAAAAATTGATGCTTGAATAATAATGTAAGGCATATCTTTCAAATGTCCAGAATTTCTCAAAATGTCCAGATTTTGAATCATATTTTTGCTCTGCTCCTCATACAATTGGTGTTTTTCTAGCACATTATTGTGGGTTATAGTCACTAAATAATGATAGACATTTGAGTTTCAGATTTCATATCCTTTAGAAAAAGCATGCTAATACAAAAAAACTATTATTCTTGCAACTTTCTAAGTTCATAAGAGTAATATTTAAAATACGTCCCTATTTTTCAGATTTTGTACCCCTATTGTTTTGGGTTTTGTCCCAAACTCTTGTACTAAGAGGTTGGCAGGTATGATGTAAGGAGGTGGGAAAAGGATCAGACATCCCTAAAAAACATGGTCTTGTTAATTTTATCATGCTTTAATTTCACATAGAACATGAATTTATGTAATCAGGAGAGTAGTTTCCTGCAGTTGGGTCATGGATGTATGCTGAGAGTGCAGAGGTTTTAAATAACTGTAGTGAAACTACTGAGGTATTGAATAATCGCAGTGGAACAACCTAGCATATATACTTATTCAGCTTGCAATGGACTCAGCCCGAATCTCTCCAATAGCAAGCAGCAAGTAAAGAGCCCATTACCTGCTCACCTACATGGCCTGGCCAAAGAAGTATCTGGTGAAGCACAAACTTGTGATGAGTGATGATGAGCTGGTCATTTGTTTGTACAGACATCTGTAATTCATCTTGCTCTTTTAGTAGCTACTGATTTTTTTTTTTAATTCATTTGTTACACTGGTACCAACTTGGACAAGTCTCTTTTCAGGGACAACCAGGGCATAATGTTGGGATAAGTGATGTCACGCACCCTGAACTACATGATGAAGCTCATTATGCGATGATGACCTCACTCCTCTGCATTAAACTACCAGCTGTTGTTCTAGAACTTTCACTGTTACAATATGACCCATATTAGTGAAAACACAATGGTGCCACGTTTCTCTTTACCTGAAATTCATCTACAAAAATGTTTAATGCTTTTTTCTAATGTGAAAAACAAACCTTAATGCCAAACAGATTTTTAACCTAAAAAGACTTTTAGTTAACCAAGCATCCTTGGACTATTGATTTTCAATAACTTAGTGCCTGTGGTTCTACATTTACGCTGTTTCACTGAGCAACCTAGCCTTCTATATCCTGCAGCCCATCCTGACTGCTAATAAAAGGTAATTGGAGTGTTTTATCCTATTGCTGTTAAATGAAACAGGTTTCTTTGAGGTCACAGTTTGATTTTTTGTGTGTGCTGCATTCCTTTTGGCAGATGGTAAAAGGTTAGTGGGAGGTCGGTAATATCCTCATATATCAATATGGACAAGCACTACTTTTACACTGAGTTAAATTCCTGCATAAATGCTTTGAATGGTAGAGTAGATAAGCTGAAATGCATTAGAACACTCATGTGGCTTGTTCTATAATAATGTGCACCCTACTGCTTTAGTAGGAGGCAATGTTTGTCATATAATGGCATTTCCATTTTGTATGAATGATTGATTTAAATAAGAAAGACATTAATACTACAACTACATGGCTATGGAAATGTATGTGTATTCACAAAGACCTGTATTTCCTTTAAAGCAGAATTCAATTTCTTTGGAAGTAAACATTAAGAAGGAAATTACCTTAGCAAAAAAAAAAAAAAAAACAGCAACACAAAGAGCATTTCTCAAACTATGAAACTATGAGTGGTGCAGACTACTTCCATTACATGACTCCTCATGCTGTTTAGCATTTAGACAGTGTTTAAAGTAAGACCATTCTAGAATACTAAACAGGCAATGAATGTCTGAATGGTCCAGCTATGTTAACTAATATGTGAGAACTAAAATGCGTAAAATGAAAGCATGCCTGACATAATTATTTTAGTGTGCATCAAACTGTGAAAAATATTGTTATGGGATTCATAATTTAATATGTTTTTCCATCACTAAAACAAAATCTCACTTATAGAGGAATATAAACTCTTGTTCACTTGCCTTTTAAGTACAATAAAGGAAAGTTATTGTTTTATTTTTCTAAGTCATAATGGGGCTGGACTTATTTCAGTACAACACAGATATGTGGAAGGTAAGGATGAGAAATACTTGACAGAACATATCCTGGTCCATGAGACAATTAGTGGAAAACAAGCATAAAATATAATTACTGTAATGATTTAGCTAAAGAATAAACCAGCCATGTTCTTATTCTTATTCCTTAGTTTAGCGGCCAGCTTTTTATTAGGACACATTACGTTTTAAAGCTAGTGACCATAGCCCTATGCCTTTTCTCTCTCTGTGACCTGATCTCTTTAGGGTGATGGGACCATTGTCATTTTCATTATTGTCAGAATTCTCATTGTATAAATGTGAGCAATTAACAGCATGGCCAAGACAAGGTGCACAGGGAAATAATTCTGAAATGTTTACAGTAACAATATGATGAAACAATCTGGCTAGATCTGTGGCACAGATGGATAAAGCCTAGGATCAACTAATAATCCAGGTGGGGTACAGAGCTTGACATTTCTGTACTGCTGATCAGCACTCATATTGTTGAGTATCAGTGTACAAATGAAGAGATGTTGTGCTATATGGGAATTTCCAGACAGTGTGGTAAGTAGCAGGGGGTGAGGGTTTGTGCAACACAAATGGAGCAGGAGGGGGCTTGTCGACTGGAAAAAAAAGCTTTTGTCTGTGATTTCTTCATTTCAAACCTTTTCAAGTATTTCTATAGATTTCTGTGAGGCAATTACAAATCCATTTGAGTTTTTGTAGGAAGTCACTTAGGCGATAAAGAAGACATCAAAAAGGGGTTCCATTATACAAAATGACTGATTTGTGATAGGACACATAAGTGTAATCAGAAAACAGGATCACTCAAATTTGAACAGTCATTCAAGTTCAATTTCCGTAAAGCAAAGAGTTTATGCAAGGGCAAGCACTCCCCCCTGCATCCTCCTAGTATGGGGGACTGCACCCTCCCACATCCTTGCCACATCTTAGAGGTAGGAGAATATCCAGGATACCACAAGTCCAATCTTCCAGGACAAAATCCAGTATATGACCACTAGTGATCACAAAATAAGAATGTTAATCATTACTGTGCTGACAACAAGTCTGGTACTTTCATGCAGGATGGAAGTGAGTAGATGATGAGAGTTCATGCATGTTGTCTGGGAGGTACCTTGGTCCACATTATTACTGACACCAACTGGAGGCAGGACATTGCAACAAGATAACAAAAGAGTCAGTGTGCATACCCTAGGTATTGTGCTCCTACAGCATAACTAGGTTAGTTATATTCATGGAAATCTGTATGCCAACAGTCTGGTATTGTGGATCACTTGCAGGTTAAGTCTTAACCAAGAACCAAGCATGCAAAACTCTTAATGGCTGCATTGATGATGGCCTCTCATGAGAGGAAAAATGGGCAAAGTTCTTTATGAGACAGCTGATGGCCAACATGCAAAAAGGACATAAGGACAATAAGCAACAAGGTAAACAGGTTTTGAAACCAGCATGGGCATGTGAGTCATAGTTTTAAACATATATCTTTTAACAGCATGTTTTATAAGGTATTGCTGTGATATTTTTAATTTGGTTTTACACCTAATTAATTGGTCTAGTAAATTCATCTATAAGCATTTGTGTATTTGTTGTTTTATTTACTTCTTTATGTATATAACCTTTGCTGATAGTGTTAGTGCCACAAAGCCAACAGCCTATTTTCAAAAGAGACTGGAGGTGGTATTCGAACTGACTAGAGTAAATTTGTCCATGGCTCTGGGGAACTTTCCTTGCTGTTCTCAGCAAGTGTCATTGTTTTTTTTTATATCTACCTGAGCTACCACAATTATATAAGGATAATTCACTACTAGCAGAAGTAATCAAAGCTTTAGTAAATTCACTTAAAAGCTATAATTCAGTTTTTGCCCTAATACTATGGTTATCACTAATCCAGAAGAATTCCAGAGACTTACTAAATATCTGCAGGGACTGGTATGTATGCACTATCGACATATGAAAATCCGCAAGTCTCTACAGTATCAGTTAAAAGACACTTATGGGAACATTAATATGGGTTATATATATATATATATATATATATATATATATATATATATATATATATATATATATATATATATATATAAGGATGAATGCCATAGAACCTTAATGAATCAAGACTCTTATGAACTTATACTGAAATAATAACCATATCAGTCATGTCCTCTATGTTGAAGTTTTGTCTTGACCACACAGCAGATGAAGTCCAATTAGTAGTCCAGGTACTTAAAAATAAGTCAGACAGTGGCCAAAGTGCATGACTGAAGTTTGCTTGCCTTTCCCAGAGGAGTAGGCTTGTTGATGTCCAACTTCAGAAGTACTACCTGGGGGATTTTTAAGGCATGTGTTGAAAGTTCAGTGACCAAAGTGCAACAACTTAAACTGCAAAACTACACTTATAACCAAAAGGACTATTGCTGTATTTCAGAGTATTGCACTTTCCCTGAGATTCAGTGATGCTGGAATTTGAATATTTAAATATTAAGAGTGTGAGGTGAGTACTGGATGAAAGATCCACCCCCACGATAGAATTGTTTAAAAGGTGAAACAGTTTATTTTTCAAAGTGTTGTGATTCAAACATGTCAGTCTCTTATATGTGATGAAGATGGAGATGATGCAGTACTCTGCTTGCATGCACAGTGACTCAGGGAAGGAATGTAATGTCATGTCAGTCTGCTCAAAACAAGGCATTTAACTCTACAAGATACGGTGAAGGTACATACATAGGCATTTACAGTAACTCAGCTGTGCTAGACATTGAACCGTGCATGCCAACTGACAATGAGGAAACATCATTGAATCTATTCTACTGCTACTGGATGGCCACCATCATCCCCAGTGTCAGTTCTCCATCTCAGCATCTTCTAATGCAAGGAGCACTGGGGACTCTTGGAAACATAGTTTAATATCTATGGGAAAGCAGAATGGGGCCAATTGAAAAAAAAAATAAAGAGAAAAAAATAAAAAAAATGAAGCATAATGATACATTTAAATTGCAAAAAATAGACCCATTCTGTACCCACACTGTGCACTAAACTACCTGAAGCAGTTCAAATATAGCAAATTATTTTTGACCTAAGATAAGTGAGATAAGCAGCATGAAGCTATGTTTCAAAATGAAGTCTAGTTTTCATGAAGAAATTTCTATAAATAACATGAGCACCCTAGCTATGAACTCTTAAGCCTGCCTATGAACTTATATATGTTTCTATGTCATTCTTGTCCTTGTCTGATAATTGCTTGCTACACTGTAGGTTTAAATTTTAGTGGATCCAAAGAAACAAAATTTGAGGAATGATGGATTATCTGGGCAGTCATATTTTTCAGCAGGCTACATTGGTAAGGGAGAGAGGCAAGGGTTTGTTACTCTGGTATGGCTCATATTAAGCCTGGAGAAAAGGTTTTAAAAAACAAATGAGTTGAGATTATAGTGGATATAGGATTGGGTTGAGAGGATCAGGAGCACTAATTCACTTGGAGACTGAAATGTCTGGAATCTTTGTAACAGGATTCTGGGAACGGACATGAGAAATGTGTATTATTACAGTTAAAGACTTGGGAATACATTCAAGAAAAGTTATTTTTTTCTTTTCAGATTAAAATAGAAATTAATGCAAAATGTTGCTGCCTTGTCTGATTTTCCAAGTCTAGATGTCGAGAAAAGGAAAGAAAAACAGTAGACAGCAAAATATTTTGGAAATCTACATTTGGTAAGTAGAAAATAGTTTTAACATTAGACTTCCACAGCCTTTTGACTTTTTGACTATTGACTACCAGCTACCTCCTAAATGCAGATGTGCTTTGATAGGGCTGAGGCTGTAGAAGATCTTAAAAGAGTCCTGGTGTACTTGCAATCAACACATGTTGAGTGGGTTCCTGTATGACTTATCCTGTTATAACCCTATCCCACATGGTTCTTGTAGTTGTATCTGAGGGGTGGGTGCACAGTGGAAATGTGCAACATTTTGCCTTGCATCTGCAACACAGCAACCATATTCTCATTCTATTCCCCCTTTGCTTCCATGCTTCCATGTTTCCTATTTGTACCATCCCCAGCCTCCACGGAAATTGTCAAAGGTGATACCCACAGAACCATGCTCTCACCAGGGATGGTAATGCTCATCCCTCTCTGCTGCTCCAGCAATCACTCAAGCCATTAATATAACCCGGGTGGCTAGGCCACAGTTAGAGCTCCATTCCACTACACCACTGGAGGGGCCATAGATTTTTTTATTTTGAAATTTCCCATTATATTTAGATATGGTTTAGACTGTAAGCTATGCGCATTTATCTAAGTGGACACAGAACTTCTTTATGAAGCTACCTGTTTTGGCAAAGTCTTGGATGGTACTCCTAAATCTAAATTTTGAAACTTTGTCATATAATTTGGTTAAATTATAACATTCAAAATCATTAAATTCTAACATATTGGTCTCAGTTAGTTTAGAGATATTTAAGGTGAAAGTTACAAGCTTATTATCTGACTAAATCACTAAAGGAGGGGTCAAAGAAATAGCCCACAATTAAGCTATATTCATAAGCACTAAGTCAATAATGGTATGCGTTATTGAAGGTTTGTTAGCTATCTGGTCCAAGTTATTCATTTTTTATTACATCTATGAATTTGGGATATATCCTAAACTGAGGATTAGTTAAATTCTCCCGAATTAATGGAGTTTGAGTTTATCAAGTACATTTAGGAACTTTACAAGATTTTCAGGGGATATAGAGGGTGTCCTGAAAGGGATGTAAATTGATAGGTGCTCTTATTTAATGAGATTTGGACATCACTGAGTTCAGTTTCTCATTCTGGGAATCTATTTTGAGGTAATATGGTCCCCCCAAAATATGGAGATGTCTTCACAGTTGCCATCAGGTCGATGAGCATGGCAGGTGTAAATCCCAGATATGAAGAGAGAGAGAGAGAGAGAGAGTGCTTTCTAAACATTTTAACCAAGTTTCATTAAATTTCAGTAATTGTAGATATGGATGTATTTCAAATGCAGGATAGTGTCACAGTTAGACAGTTTGTTGTTGAGAATTTTGGCAATGCGCAAAGATACCTTAAAATGATTCTGTTTTGGATTTGATACATTTGTTACATTGGGATAAATAAAAAGGTGTTACAGGGGCAAAAACAAAAGAGCTTTGCAAATGATGGCTAGTGCTAAATGACACTCTTCAAAGTTCAACAACAATGTGAGGACTAGAAATGGCTTCCTTCCCTCTCTACTCTCAGAAGCAGTTCTTAGCTAGATAATTAAATGCACAAAAAAGTGTACATCAGAATCCCTGGAATAAGAAATACAGACCATCCTTTACAGAGCTAGGAGTATTCTTGAGTTTCTCATTTCAGGCTGGCACATACTAGAGTCCATTGGAATGACATTAAATATTTGTTGAAGCCAATTGTCTTTGCTTGGTACCTATGAATCATTTTTGAAGATGGAAGGATTCATCTCAGGACCAGAGTCTTGCCTACACTTATGACATGTATAGAGACTTCTGACATCCATCCCTTAGGATTTTGCATCCCAAGTCTTCACTCTCACTTAAGACCACCTCTGTGTCATAGCTATATCTGTCAGGTGAAAGGATCTTAAGAGCCCTTGAGATATCAGAGATCCTGACCAGTCTACTGTGATGAAGCAATTCATTTTTTTGCTGAGACATAGCCTTCATGAGTATAGGAGGCTTTGGCAAAGATTTCTTTTATAGTTTCAGCATAAGATGTTATAGTATTGGGGCAGCAAATGGTGAAAGCTCTATGACTGAAAATTTTTCTCCAACAGAAAATACTGATTAGCTAGTTTTATTTATTAGTAGAAAGAGAAAAGATGTATAGCTTCAAGTTCTTCAAAAGCAGTAACTTTCCTGTCAGAATTTCAACTGCTCAGTTATGAGAGAAGAGACTTCAACATGAGTCACTCAAGAAATGGTATTCATGATTCTTTTGTTAAAAAATGCACCCAGTCAATAAGATCTAGTATACAGGATATATTATGTAAAATGGACAAACTGGATACCAAACAGAAAAAGTTTTAAAGAAGAGACAAGAAGGAAGATGGAACATTTAGAAAATCTTATGTAACAACAAAGTGCATAAATTACCAGTATGGAAAAAGCTTTAAATAATCATGAAGGGAGAATAACTGAAAGTGATTCTCAGACTGAATTTCTGTTAAAACAAAATAACAAGTCATAGATAGAGTTGATAATTTAGAAAATAGACTGAGATGAAATGTGTGAGGAAGACAATATAATAAACTTCTTAACAACCTGGATGCATAAAACATTAAATCTACCTGAAAATATCTTTTGGAATTGAAAGGACACATAGATCCTTGAGGGCACATTTGAAAAAGGAAAACTCACCACTATGTTCAATTATACTTAAGTTTATTTCTAGCTTAGAAAAGGATCAAATATTAAAACAGCATGGTCCAGCCCACCTATTAAAATAGGTGAAAATATAATCAGATTTTGCAATGATTATTCCAGTAAAGAAATGAGCAAAAGAAAATCCTGCTTACCACTGATAAAGGAAGTTAAAAAGAACAATATTAAAGCTACTGTGGTGTTTTCTGCAAAGACCAAATATTTCTTTCTGAAGGAACTAAAATATTTGACACAGTGGAGAAGGCATCCACTTTTGTTAACAACAATAAACTCCTTAATAATACTAAAGAAATGGAGAGGAACAGTATACCCCTCAAGAGAAAGAACAAGCTGAATTCTTAGAAAACTGCTTCTACAATTAAAACGATTAAAAACAACTGCTTTTATTTTCTGATTGCAGGACTTTTATTTTCTGAAACAATAGCTTTACCCTTTAAGTAAAGGTTTGTATTGGAGTTTACGCCTCAAAGCATATGTACATATGCACTGACATTTTAAGCCAAAACACTTTTCATGATGAGGACTATAAATGGTTAGCTTTACTGTTTTACTATATTTACAGTGAAAGCCTTAACATATTTCATTTAACTATTTAACTATACTTATAACTATATTTCTAAATGTTAAATAAATACTGTCTGTAAGAGAATGTCAATAAAGTAGAAGCAGTAGAACTGGTAACTTTAAGACTAAATAAGTTAAAAATATTGTATTTGTTTAACTTTGCTTGCTGTGCATTGCTGTGTTAGCTAAATGCCAGATTTTAGTAATATGCTAATTAGAACTGTTAATGTGTGGGTGATTTTTTTTCTTTGTTCCTGTGTAACACATTCCTTTCACGTGTCATTTATGAAACAAGTAACACTTAAAGAAAGCTGGAGAAAAAAAGAATGTTCCAGTTGTGTCAGAATTCTGGAGTCTTGCTTGCCTTACTTCCCTCCTTAAGCTGTTCATAAAAAAAAAATCTTGGTTGAAGTTCATCACTTACATCTGTAAAAACATAAATTAACTTTCTTTTTCTTTTTTCTCTTTTTTAGTGAAAAATCTACTAAAAATAACATATTTTTTTCTTTTCTTAGAAGTGAAAAATTGGTAAAACAAAAGCTATAGTAATGTTTTATACTAAGCTGTTGCTAACATATAATTTGCTTATATTTGTTAAATGTTAACAGCTTATATTGTAGTATTATTAATGCTCTCTTTACATACTAATGGAAAGAAGTAAAGTTAGATATCTGTTACTGATTAGAACAGCTTAAAACATTGAAGAAGAATGAAAAACTTACAGAGGAAATTAGCAGTTGCTGTGTGCTGCGAGTTGTCATTTCCACATACTGTAATCAAATTCTGATGCTAGTAGGGTTGCCACCTTTTCAAATGCCCAAAGAGGGACTTTTTTGTAGAAAGGTGAGATTTTGCACTACAAAATATACCCAGACAGTGAAAAGGACAGGACTTCACTTTTTTGCCAAAATAAAGGCTTATTCTTGTAGCATTTGAGTGACTTATGCTATTTCATATAACATTTAGATGTTTCAGATAGAAACTAACTGGTTTATGCAACAATTAAAGAAAACTTAGAAACTATTTTTGTCCTAAAATTTCAGGACATTTGCTGTTTTTTAGTTTTTTTTGCAAGACACAACTGCCCAAGGAGGGATGGTCCCTCGCAAAGAGGGACAGATGATAACACTAGATGTCAGGATGTGAAACTTAGATCAGAACAGCAGTTTACAATGGTTAAAATCACACATTCATATTAAGCAAGCAGCAATTATTTTACATATAGTCAAGATTGTTTGTAGTACTATGATTAATAAGAAAAATCAATAGTTTATGAATAATATGCATATATACAATGAATGAACTATCTACTATGTAAGATTACTAAAAGAGGAGTATCAGTAACTTAAGAAATATATGCACATACTGTAATCTCTAATAGTGATCTGAGGATTAAATAACTCCTTTATGGGAGATTTTAGAAATGCAATAATACAGAATAAGGTAGAATATTAGTGAACAAATAAGACAAAAATATATATTCAAATAACAAACTGCTTATAAGATATGTATTCTATATACCTGCATGGCAGAAATGTGAATGTACAAGAACTCATGTAATTTACATAGAAAATCATATAAACATAAATTAAAATATCCTGAAAGCTGAAATTTGAAGCTTGATCATGTGAACTTTGAAGCTTTTTGCATATTGTATGTTATTAGATTCACTAATACTACCTGAAATGACTCATTTCATAAGTCAGAGCTGAAATGTGGGTCATAGTCTTGAATCAATACATCCATTTTGATAGAAATTAAATATGAACCTGGGAAGAGAGAATGGTTTTGAAATAAGCACTTTATAGCTTTTGAATACAATACAGACTGAAAAAAAGGACTCAATAGAAATGGGAAGACTTTCTTTTTGACCTCAGTAATGTACCTGCTTTTATGAATTAGTTTAATAATCTAAAAGATTTTAAAATATTTTGATATTTATCATATTAACAACATTACACAGTTTTGCGATACTGACACTTGTACTTTTAGAATTAATTCAAAGCTTTTGTTAGGTCTATAAATATGTATTTATCTTTTAGCATGAATAATATGCATGTGCATTGATTTTCCTTTTGTATAATAGTTTAGTATGATAAGTTTACTTGTCAACTGTAAGCTTACAGATATCCTTATCTCTTCAGGTCCCACAATGTTCTACTTATTTATTTAGAGATTTAGTTATAATAATGTTGAATGAGTGAATAATTTAGAATGTTTAATAGATCATTTTTACTCCTACTGCATGCATAGGTATATTTTGCATACTATTTGTTGGATTATTTAATATTTGTGATTAATAGAAGATTATTAAACTGTTATGTAGTTAGTATGGAGGCATATTTTTAAATGGCAAAATATATAACTAAGTTAATAGTCTGTTATTATTTTAACTTATATATAATAATATTATATTAATTATTTGTAAGTCACAGAAGCTTGTGAGTAGTTGTTTGATGAATTTTTGGGTTTCGGTAGGTAGATAGATAGTATATCAGTTTGTCTATTTGATAGGCAAACTAGGAACTTTGGTATCCATGGTAATTTGTGTTTTATTAGTAATATACAGTTACAGTACTGAATTTGTTTTTCTTTCTGTTATTTGAGTTTTAGTAGATTTGTTTGTAGAAAGGAATAATTAAAAAAGTGGAGTGTTTAAGATAGTGTTGGAAGAATGCATTAGAGTGTTATATGCAATTAAATTAAAATGGTCAATAAATGTGTCATATTGTCTTTTAAAATAAATATTTTTAAATACAAAGTATGATAGTTGTAATCTGTTATCTATTAATGCAAATGGATTAAATAATGGCAACAAAAGAAACTCATTAATGAGATATCTAAAATTGAATAGATGAGGCATTATATTCTCACAAGAGACTCACTTATACATAAACGTATACAATAAGTAAATAAGTTTATCATCTCCTTCTTTTAACAAAAATAAGAGAGGAACATCTATACTTTGGAGAAAATCTTCTGTAATGTTTAAGGTCATGGAATCCATTAATGATCCAAAAAGATTATATACATTTGTGATAAATATAATGTCAAACTCTATACACTAGCTAATTTTTAATGGATCCCAAGAATGGGTGCAAGAGTGGCTAAAGATCACTTAAACTTACTACAAAATCATTGGAAGGGTAATTTATTTCTATAAGGGATCAGAGGATTTGAACTGCATATCTCTTATAGAGGATAGTAGTGAACAGAAGAAATCTAAAATTCTGGCTTCAACTGAAGCACTAAACAGATGGATGAGTAATAATAAATTAGTTATAGTAAAAGCAGAAGATAAGTCATTGTTATTTATGCATTATTTTTATGCATATGAGACACAAGCTAAAATTGATGGGATTTTTGAATCTATAGATTTACTTAATAAAGTAAAATTATTTTAAAAATATTCCTTGTTTATTATCTGATCAAGATGCACTAAGTATTAATGTATTAACTAATATAAGGAACTTTCCAATTATTTGTAAAATCCCATTATAAATTATGAAATTGAAAGAATTTAAGGGTTATCGTAAAGAACAAATCAGGATTTTTTTAGCTTTGAATGATAATAGGTTAGTAAAGCCATACTATGGGACTCCCTAAAATGTATATTAAAGATAGAATGGGAGGATGGGCTAGTAATGAAATTAGAAAATACTGAAGTTAATACAAAATTAAATGACAGAATATCAAACAATTTTAATGCATAAAGTGGAGATAACTTTAGAAAAAATAAAATTACATAGTCATGCGATGACTTCAAAAAAATCTAGATAGATTAGCTAATAGAAGTAAGATACAAAGCAAAAAAGCACAAATTAATTGTATCCAAGTCCTCAAACTAATAAGCTTACTTCAGGTATAGAGGAAATGTTTAATATTAAAAAAAATCCATGAAGATCATAATAAAGTTAAAAATAATAATCCTGATGATTACAAAATTGACAAGTATTTAAAGAAAAATGTTAGTAATAGAGTTAATGACCAACAAATATGTCTGCTGAATAAGCCTATTACCCTAAAAGAAGTTAAAGAAGCTTTAAAACAGCAAAATGGTAAAGTTCCTTGGTTAGATGGTTTAAGAATGTAGTTATATAGTATACTTCCCTTAAATATTTTAGAATTGCTGAGTGACATTTGCAGGATAATTCAGAATGACAAAATAATTCCTCTATCATGAAAATGTTTTGTAATCTTACCTATAGTTAAACACGGAAAGAATAATAAATTGTTTTCCTCATATAGACCTATTTCATAATTAAATGTACACTATAAAATATTTACTTCCATCTTTACTACAAGATTAAGAGAGATAGTAGATTAATTAATAAAGATCAAAGAGGATTTATAGTTAGTAGATTAACATATGTTAATATAATAAGGGTAGTAACTATATGAGATTTATCAAAAGGAATGACCAAAAAATTGGCCCTAATTAGCTTAGATATTGAGAGAGCTTTTGATTCTGTAGATTGGAACTTGTTTGTGTCTTTCGGCTTTTCCCGGTTAGGGGTCGCCACAGTGGAACTCCGGTCCACTAATGATTGGAAGTAGAGTTTTACGTGCTGGCTTGCCGGGCCTAACGTACAACCTTCAATGAAGGAATGCCCATTCACGCATGTCGACACACAGAAAATGCTCTAACTGAGAATCGAATGGGCAACGTCTAACTGTGAGGTGACAACGCTACTGTAGCACCACCACCGCAGTCTTATTCTATAGATTGGAACTACTTGTTTAATATTTTAGAAGTGTTTGCATTTGTAGAACAATTTATTGTAATATTAAAAACTGCATAGAGACTTTAAAACATATATTAAAATTGGGTCTTACATTTCTCAAGGATTCACGTTAAACAAATGTACAAAGCAAGGGTCTCCCTTATCTTCATTACTATTTGCATTATTTATTAAGCCGTTAGCTAATAGTAAGAGAAGCCATGAAAAATGATGGATTCTCAATTAACAAAGATTGGCAATCTAAAATACAGCTTTTTGTAGATTATATTTTACTAACTGTAGGAGATCTGAATTATCCAATTGAAGAAATATATGAGGGAACTGAAAAGTTTCAAGAAGTACCGCTGCTGAAATTTAATAATAATACTGAAACTTTAGTGTTAAATCAGTTACTAGATAGTAAGTTTAAAGATAAATATGAATATAATCAAAAAGGAAAAAAAACTATAATATTTAGGAATAAAAATCTATCAAGATGTGTGTAAGAGTATTAATAACAATTTTGAAAAATAACTGAAAAAGTGTTACTTCGTGTTAAAAATGGAATGAGAGTTTTTCTAGCTTTGATGATTGGTTATTATTTATTAGAATGATTATATTACTCACGATTATATACATATTGCATTCAGTAGCTTCAATACCTGGCAAAAACACTTATAAAGAAAATGGAAAAAATGTTAACTTCATTCTTATGATACCCTAAAAAGAGGCGTATTGCTTATAGAAATCATATACAGTAAGATTATGGAAGTATGGTAGTATTAGCTTCCCAGATATAGAATCTTATTCTATGCCTCAAATTTTAACTCTACTGTAGTCTGGATGGACTCAGTTTATGCTAATCAACTGAGAACCATTCAGGGGCAGATTTTACTAAATTCTTATAAGTTTATTAAATATGATAAATTAGAAATATGTAACAATCCTTTCATCAGGTTGATAAAATTTACCTTAGAAGGAAACTCATTTCAATCTTTAGACTCTGCATGCATTGAATCAATTCTTAAAACAGTAAAGAAATATGTTTTTCTCCTCCATTAATATAAAATGGAAATGTTTGTGCTTTTGCATTGCACACACCTGCAGACTTAAGGAAACGCAGAACAATGTTAATATGAATTTACTAGTAAGCAATGGATTAGTATTATGGTCTGATTGTTTTGAAAAAAAGGAAAAGCTAAGTTGCCAGAATATTTAATGAAAGATTATAAGCTGGAAAAAATTGTTAACCAGTTAATAAATATTATTGAAGATAATATGGATGAAGAGGAACAGAACATTATAACACTATTATATGAATGTATGAATGCTTTCAACACAGGTAAATTTAGCTACAAAGGAAGGCTGTCCAAGTTATAGATGTTAATTATAAATAATAACAATTTTGATGCAAAATTCTGGATTTTTTTAGACAATAGTGGATTGAGTAAGTCAACAGATGGTAAGAATAAAACTTGACTACTTAAATCAGTTAGTCAAACTTCTTCAAGTTTGTACTGGAAAGTTTTTATGTGGAATTATATACACAGAATGTTTGTTACTCCCTATAAAATCTCTAAGTTTAGGAACATTACTTCTTCAGTCTGTTGGAGATGTAATAAATATGTAGAAGTTTATTGGACACACATGTTTATGGACTGTGAAAAATTAAATGTATACTGAGAAGAGAGAAGTATGTGTTTTAGGGGGTTATGGTCTGATAATTGTTCTTTTACTAGATCAATAATACTCATAAAAGTTCTACTTCCTTTATCTGTAAAAGACAAACAAAAACAGTTCTGGAGTTGCTGGCAGTTGATAGAAAACTTATTACAAAAAATTGGAAATCAAATTAATTTCCTCTAGTGAATGAAGTTTTAAACTTAACAGCAAAACTATATAAAACTGAAAAAGAAGTCATAAAAACAAGCCCCGGGATTCATGAACCTTGCGCCAGGTGCCCGCATAGCGTCGGCGTTATAAAGCCAAATATGGCCACGGCAATGTAAACCAAAAAAAAACGGTTTACATTTAGCCAAACATGACCAAGGAGTAACGGAAGGCTGTCAACGTCAGGTATCATACAGGTGCAATATGCCAATGGTGAAAGGCACCGAGAATGTCCAAAGAAAACATGCCCAAACTGTAAATAATGACATAAATGTTATGTACGCAGAAACCACAGCAGAACCCCCGGATATGTGCACAGAAGGTGCAAAACAATTAAATAATATGAGAATGTCCTAAAAGAGCAGTATAATACACATCAGATGCACAGCCACCACACACCATAGGATGTATGGAAAGCCTCAACCCCAGCGCAAGGGTTGTCAAGGAGTGGCGGCAGTGTTCGGCGCCGTAACCATGTATTAGCAGTCAATGCCATGCAAATGAGGCAGATAATAGTGAATCGCAAAACCCGCCGGTGTAAGGATGGAGCAAACGGCGCAGCGGTAGTACACCGAGGAGTGGCCTACACGGGATACATGTCAATCGCAGAGGGGTGTGCCACTGTAGGAGGAAGCACATTGGAGGCCAGCAAACATGGGCTGTACAATGCACATCACAGCAGCAGGATTGGCGTGTGAGGAAATAGATGCGCTGAGAGTACATAATGCCCGCATAGATGCATGTGCACGAGGATGACTACGTTCCCAACCCAGTCATGTGACGGCCTCCCCGTCAACAACCACGGATATAGGAAGGTAACGCGGAGAATATGAGGAAATGCGGAATCAGTGTAATTGGAGCTGTAATGAGCAATCAACACCAATCAATCCAGGAAGGGCAAACGGCGGCAGCTGACAACTCTGCATGCAGACTCCTGCAAAACGGGAAAGCGGAGAGGCATAGGAATGCAAAGATAGTAGGGGATGTAGTAGAAATGCAAAGAGCAAAGAACCGAAATAGCACAGCCAAGTACAGAGGTAGCATAACGGCGGTGGCAGACAAAATGCATCATATGCCATGTGCCTGCAGGATGCACTGCAGGCAATAGTAGGTGCAACGTGCAGAAACAGTAATGTAAGATGCAAAGCTAAGCCAATGCAGGCAACTGTAATGTAACACTACAGGCAATACCGTTGCAGATGCAACGGTAAAAGACCGAAGATAATCCACAGATACGGCTGCACAGACACACCCACTGACATCACCGGGTATACAGCACAACAGTATAAAGTGTGAATGCACACAACACACAGCGATTTCCCAAACACCGCACCGTAGGGTGTAAACACACGGGGAACTTTTAATATGTATATGTTGGGTGCCGCCGTGGCCGTGATGCATAGGTATGTGTCAGAGACAGACGGAGTTGCGGAAGAGGGTGCCGACAACTACCGTAGGCCTCATAGGAGAAGGAGAGTGTTCAGATCAAGGGTGACCTACCAGGGGCTGCAAGACCTGGAGATAGTAGAGCGCTACAGGGTGGACAGGGACACGTTACAGCAAATAGTGGAGCTGTGCCGGCCACGCCTGAGAACAAGAGACAACAGAGGGGAGCCCATCCCAGTGGACACAAAGGTATGTGTGAGCTTGCGAATATTGGCTACAGGTACCTTTCAAAGGCCAACCGGGGATATAATGGGTATCTCACAGGCATCAGCATCCAGGGTACTACACCAGTTCCTGGATGCCATGTTACGACATGCCCATGAGTATATAAACTTCCCCAGAGCTCAGGAGGAGTTGGCTAGCAATATGCGCCACTTCCACCGTGTGGCACAATACCCGGAGGTACTGGGTGCGATAGACTGTACGCACATAGAAATCAAGTCACCGCCCGGGAGCAGGGTAGACGCTACATAAACCACAAGGGATACCCCTCCATCAATTGCCAGGTCGTGTGCAATGTGCAGGGCATTATCATGGATGTGTGTGCTGGCAGCCCTGGAAGCTACCATGACTCCCATATCTGGCATGCCTCACAGCTGTATCAGGTATTCGCCAGGGGGGACATCACACAAGGTCACCTTGTGGGGGATGCTGGCTATGCACTGGAGCCGTGGATGATGACACCCATCAGAAATGCACACACACACATGCAAGAATGCCATAATGAGGCACACGCACAAACCAGAATAATCATAGAGCGTGTGTTTGGGATGTTGAAATCATGGTTCCGGTGCTTGGATACATCCGGTGGAGCCTTGCAGTACTCTCCAGGCACATGTGCCCACATATTCATAGTATGTTGTATGCTACACAATATGATTCTGCGGAAACAGCTGCTGCAGGGACATAATGGTCTAGGGCCACCAAGCCCGCCACAACTGCCAAGGCAAGCACAGGCACAGGGCGATCAGCGCCATGAACACACTGTGCCAGCCCCAGTAGGTAGATGGAGGCGTACCCAATATGCCTACGCCCTGGCAAAGAGGGAATGCATAGCACATACTTTGACAGCGTAGGCCCCATGGACTGACACCTCCTTACCTGCACACACAGTGAAATGGACGCCACACAAACATGTCCGCCCGTAATGTGTACCGTATGGGCGGACCTATGTGTGACTCCAACAAAGGCACCACCCAAACACTGCACACCCAATAGCCAGAAGAGCATGGAACGCCAACACCTCAACCGCACGCCAGTCCTACAGCAGACATCGTAGCCGTATGCTGCCACTGTCGCCGCAAGTCGACTACATATGTACTTATGTGCATACACAGATACGGAAATAGATATCAGTACACACGTAGAAATATATGTACACATACACAGATATAAAGTACAACAGGTTAATATGGAACCCAGGGATGCAAGTTTACAGATAAGTAAGACGCAAAATCCACACATAGTAAATATAGTGAACGACAACCCGATCATCCGGGAGGGTGGGCAGAGCAGGAACGCCAGCCATGGAAATGTCAACCTGCATCAATACATATCCGCGGGTCGGGATGATCGCCAGGCCATGGTATAGTAACGGGATATGTGCGTGTCATATCCATAGGATATGAGTGCGGAGGTACACACCGCCGCGATGCGCCAACGAGGTACTGTGTGCAACCGTCGGTGCGAAAGCGGCAATCATACCTGTCAAGTGTACGCCATTATGAGGAACGACTCATTTGGGGTCTAAAACAGTTCATGTTCCTCGCAGTTCCTCAAAGTTCTACATTGAAATACTCAGTCACACATTCATTGTTAGGAATGTATTTAAATGAAATCCTGGTAAATAGAAATTAATCATAGTAATTCATTAAAGGTTCTGCTTTGTAAGTAAATCAGCATATTTTAACCATCCTATGACCTTCGTAGCTGAAGTTGTTAGTAAGCCATTGGTATGTGTTCCACAGTTTGCCCATCTGTTCCACATTATGAATGTGTGTGTTCCTCATTTTGGAAATGGAAGGTTGAGAGCTATGGCGGCAATATGTATATGTGTGAGGTGAGGTTGTCGTGTGTTCCGCTATGTGTGTGTAATGTGTGTGCCACCGTAAAATGTGTATGTAGGTTACGTGTCACAGGCGGAGTGTAATAACATGCGTAGGCATACAGTACAGGAACCATAGGCGTATGTACAGCAGTACCCACAAAGTAGTACTGACATCTCCTCAGTGGCTAGGCGTGTGGCGACGTAAAACGATGCAAAGCGGAAATGTCCCAGAATGTACCACAGGACTATAGCCAACAGGAGATGCAAAGGACGCATGTACAAACCATGACCGTATGTATGGCGGCCATATGGTAGACCAACACGATAGGTCAGCAACGTTACACAGCAGCAGGCATGTACGGCGAAAATACGAATGTGCTATCCCGGCACCGATCGTGGACACTTACGGTCCCGTAAATACCTCTGTGTGTTCCACGACCGTTAAGTAAGCAAGCGCCACACGAATAGGAGGCTACCGGTAGCATACAGGCCGTCCCAAGTACAGGACCACAATCACCGTAACTATCAGTGACAAAATGCCAATGGATAGTAGGCACGGACGAACATCCGCAGATATATAACCGATGTGAAGGAGGAATACATGCAGGAAGCACACATGCAGGCGATACCGACACCACACGACATCAACAAAACAAACATTCCCAGAACAACAGACAGGTAACCTGCATCTCCCCAAGCAGGGATGGAGCACACACACAAGCATATCTTGTATGTATAAATGCAAGACCCACACCCCATACCCATCACCCACATCCGCAGATATATCCCATCGCACATATCAAAGGGATAACAGCCAAAACCGTAGCAGAATCATACAGGCAGTCAATGACAGCGGCATACCCGCAACAAGCCGCGTGGGTAACACTAGCAGCAGCCGATGCATCCTTGCATCCGTTGTGTACAGGAATATAACAGCTATGTTACACATCTGAATGCACAACGCCATCGATAGACGCCACCAGGACACGGACACCCACATGTCGAACAGAATACCATACCCAACACACACAATCCACGGCTAACACCACAGCGTAATGTACCTGACACCACACATAGCGTATGCAGTCACACAAACATGATACAATACATACCATCCCCACGAAGGTAGTGCAAATAACCAACGGCCACATGAGGAATGAACCATGGCCTAGTTTCGTGGGTAACGTACGAATGGAGGAGGATCACCAGTGATATGCGCATAACTACACACCGAGGAACAGCTATTGGCGTGATGAACCCACATGCCTCAGGTGACGACGAATAAAAGGAAGACTCCCTGGATATTCAAACCGTATGTTCATACCGAACACTAACTGCATAGAAAACAAGGAGTTACAGGAGAATCTTGACCAATACAGAAGCAAAGGCCGGAAAGGTAAGTCGAACCCACGAGATGTACTGGTGTGTAACGCATGATACGTATGACTAATCTGCACTGTATGTGAACGATGTGTGTAAGTAAAGATACCTGTCCATCAGGCAGAGAGTGGTGAAAGGTGGTTATGTAATGCTAAGCCGCGGAGCATACCAACGACTGTGGACAACGTGTGCACAGCAGTGGGACAACATGTACACGGCCGTGATAACCCACGGTTCGCCATAGGGATTCCAAACACAGAACAATGCCACCACCCACGCTGATGCTGTCAGTGGATATCGAACAATGAAGTGCCACAGCAGGGGATAGGACATGTATGTATAGTGTCACAGCACACATGTGCATGGGCATATACCGTCGATGTCATACGGAATGTGCGCACGACGCACGTATCCCTCGCAGTAAGGGTGACTATGTCAATTATGTGTAATGCAAAGCTGTCATGATGGATATGTTCAGAAATCATAGACAGTATCACAGGCATAGCATGCATGATGGAGGGATGGCCTAATGTTATGTACATAAACAGGATATGTATGGCCTGCACATATGGGACAGAGTAGTAGCAGAATAGGTACCTGAAATGGAGGGAACAGCAAGTAACCATGTCCAAACGTTCCGTAGCAGGTGCAATGTGTGTAACAATGATGTCCGGCAGGGCCGTGTGTAAACACATGTGTAATGTACACAGTAGTGTCACCCCCCCCCATGGTAGTGTCCACTGAACGGCAGAGGTGGATGTCAACTGTATGTCTATACAGTACTTCTGCTGTGGTGGTACCATGGGTCTGTGTCACCCTACCAGCAAGGGAGCTATCACATGACTAGTGACACAGTGTGTCCCTGTGGGATGTGCACAGGACCTATGTCCCACAGCACGGTGTGTGTCCAGTCTGTGGAGGTCACACAGACGCCCAGGCTGAGCAATGTGGCATGTGTGCACACATGCAGGAGTGCTCCTCCCACCCTGCCCACTGCAAACGCCATGTAGGAGTACTACATGCATCAGTAATGCGGAGAACATGGCCCATGGCAGAGTAGATGACACCCTGTGTTAGTGGTATGCAGGTGAGTACAGATGTGTTTCATGACTGTCATTTGCATATGTAAACTGTCTGAGCTGGGTAGACATCACGGCATGACTATACTGAGACATGTAAAGTTGTATCCATTGTGTAAGGTACACCACCTATGTGTTATTGTAACACTGCCTGCGTGTACATGTGTGTATGGCATAGGTACAAGGGCACCCAATGTACCAGCTAGACATACGGTCCAGAAATGCACGGCCCTGCACATGTGTACCCACGCCATAGTGGTATATGGCAACCACAGCACCATGTGGGGCATGTGTGTGTACAGCAACCATGTACAATGTGATATGCATGTATAGGGACAGTATCCATGTGATACACACTGCATGGCTGTCACTATGCAAAGGTGATGTGTATGCACTATGTGTGATGTAACTGATGCAATGATATCTACATGATATATCTGCCACACTGACACCTGTATGGTTGTTAGCAATATGAGTAGGATGAGCTAGAATCCTGCCAGGTATGTACATGTGGTATATGTAGGCATGGACAATACTCTTTGACAGCATGTAGTGTATGTAAGCAAATAGTGAGCATG
The DNA here is from genome assembly GCF_019279795.1 of Protopterus annectens. NCBI lineage: Eukaryota > Metazoa > Chordata > Ceratodontiformes > Protopteridae > Protopterus > Protopterus annectens. The sequence goes on from NC_056745.1 coordinate 1,291,528,295, forward strand.
AGGGGCCACATGACTGATGACTGTGCAATGTCACACGTACCTGACTCATCGTAGTTAGCATGATATGCCTGCACCACTGTGTGACCTGTACAGGAGGCACATGGCGTAACATCCTGAGACATAGGGTACGATGTGATGCTGGATGTGTACATTGGCAATACCATACAGTGGAATGGCGCTGAAGGGCAAAGAGCGGATAATGTCTGAGTTGATACCCTCTGTACCACACCAACCACCCATGCAATGGTATGACAGGTGGCCAGCATGTGGATGTGGTGTGCTGTGGCGCACAGAAGCCCAACAAGGGTGCCAGTAAAGGCATGGAGGTCGTCAATGAGTGTGTGAAGCATGTATGTGAGGATGTGGCCCAGTGCCATACTGAATGGCCCAGTCATGGGTGTACAAATGCAGCCCCATACGTGCAATGCAGTACCACCCATGTGTAGTGTGATAGATGTGGTAGTGTGGTGGTCAGGGTACACAACGTACATGAATGGGCTAGCAGGCAATGCAGTGTGCTGCTGCAGAGACATGTAACAGCCAGGTTGGCGGGATACAACAACTACGGAGAACGGAGGTGACATTGGGACCGTGTTCTCGGACATAACGTGTGCATGGCAGTACTATGTATGTGTCCACAGGGTTAATACAATGTCCAGCCATGGATTGGAACCCTTTTGTGAGTGAGAGTGTGTATTGTTGGTAGGTACCCCATTGGCAGGCATGATGCCAGCAACATCTGTGTTGGCAATGCCTGCATGAGTGTTGTATGCTGCATTGAATGTGGATGTAGCCAAACAGCAGAGACATACCAGCACTCTGCGTGACGGCCCACACTGCAATGTATGGCAGTCATGTGTAGGTAGCTAGCTGTGGAGTATGTGATGCACCATGAGGACACACCATGACTGTCAGGTGACACACCACACACATGTGAACATAACTACCGTGCAACAGCCTGCACATGTGCCCATACAGCACGTGTGCATGGAACAGGAATACCACAGTGGCGTCTGTGAAAAGGCCAGTACCACCATGTCTCTGTGTGGAATAGCATGGTCCCTACCAGTGCGTAAATGTAGCGGAAGTGCACTGTGATATGTGTCGGCATAGTCATGTAGACTGTCCATCGTATGGGGTGCCATGCCATCAACTACCTCTGTCAGTGGATGTCGGTAGTACCGGCTGTAGAGCGTATGTACCATGCATGCTGCGATGGTCGTGTGTCTAGGGTGTGGCTACCAGGGCTGAGAAGCATGGATGTTCAGCAAACAGAGGGGGGATGTGTGTAGGCATAGCACACAGACACATGGAGGTTTGGTGCATGCCGAGGGCAGTGTAGGTATGGTATGCGTCGTAATGTGTCACCCAGCTATGCGTACTGCATGGCCAAGCATGTGTGGGTACATGGGAGTCCATACTAGGGATGTGCGTGTTGCTGTCAATACATAGCAGTAGCAACTGTCCTAGGTGCAATGTACAGTATGGCAACACGGCCAGCATGTAACCTGTGGTGTACAGTGTATCCACCGTTGCGTATCACAATGTGCGTAATGGTCACGAACATGGGTATCTGAACATGGATTACCTATGATGCAATGTGTCTCGGGAATATACAGTATGTGTGTAAATCACTGTGTGGTGTGGGAACCACCCACCCATGTGTGTTGCAGTCCAGGTATGTGCCTGGGAGGTATGATCTGTGTACAATCTGGACTGGCAGGTGTGCCGTGTAGGGCATGGAGGCAGGTCCCAGGCACTGCAGATAAATGACATGCGCATGGTACTGTGTGTGCAGTGCTTGTGTACAGCACAGTGGAGGGTGTAAGCATTGTCACACATCACTGCATGCTGTGCCTACCTGTGACAGCCCTGCTGGAGACAGATATGTGACACTGCTGCACAGGCAGCATAGCATGTGAAGATGTACATGTGGGCTGCACACCTTAGGCAGATGTCCACAGGTCATGTCTGCCACGGTAGTGTGGATGAACACGACTATCAAACTGGACAAACACCACATGCCTGCATAAGTACAGTATGACCATAGTCAACAGTCCCAGTGACAGAGTAGGCCAATGTACAGTATCCCTGCGTGCAGACCACTGGCTACTGGACACCTGGCTAGACACACACCCGGAGGGCTAATTCACCAGTGAGCCATCACATGTCCCAGTCCATGTGGGCCATACAATGTTATCACAGGGTGGTCACAATAGCAGGTGGCAAGGCAGACACGGTGTACCAGGTGATGTGTCATGTGTGCATATGTCGAGTAGCACAGCCGTTCACATGTCTGCAATATACTGGTGCACGATGTATACCGTTACATGATGTATGGAACTGCACTGTCACCCACTACAGGGCCATCTGACACAGGTGTGTTGTGACAGGTGTAACCCATGTTTGCACAGGATACACACCGCTGTTGTAGGCAGCCATGCTGGTGGCTACCACTGATATATGCAGTGGTCATACAGACATACCGCACACAGTGTCCATGCAGGAATGTCCATTGTCGTGGACGTGCTGCTATGTGAATGTAGGTGTGTGTTGTGAATGTTACACATCCACATGACACCATCTGGCGCAGTCATGGTTGCCAACACCATTACACACATCCACAGCAGTCAGAACCCAGTCCTGACAATGTGTGTCAGTCACCCTCGTACTGTGTGACATATGTGCACATGGCGGAACACCTCCCACTGTCATCTAAGATGGCTACATGATGGCTGGAATGTGCTGTGGAAATGTACAATGCTGGTAGCCCAATGAAGTACCTGGAATCACACACAGTACACTATGGCAGCCATGTAAACCATGCACAACAATGACCGCACAACAGACACAAACAATGCATTGACACGTGGAACATGTGCACATGGCAACCCCCAATGAGGTATGTTGCACATATTGATGTACAATTGTCATCTATGGCCATAGCATGGATGCAGACGCACATACCCCACAGGTAGTACCATGTGATGTAGGTAGGGGGGCATTGCTCGTGTACATGTGACAGTAGCTGTACAGACACATGTCCGGCATAGTCGTCATGTAGGGGTAGCTGTGGCATGTGACCGCTGGACATGCCCGTACAATTGACCATGTCCCACAGGAGATGTGTTATGTGTGTACCACATGTGATGTGCTGACAACAAGCTGTGACGTGTACGGCTGCCGGTGTACCTGTGTGACATTGTCTGTGATGGGTGCAAAGGCATATAGTATCGTATTGCATGCCCACAAGCCCCACATAGGTGCATAGCCTGAACATACAATACAAGGAGTGTGTGGGATGATAGCACCCACAGGGGGAGATAGGTATGGATGGCAGCCCACAACCACATGTGTGTGTACGGTGTTCACGTCCACGACACATGAGCATCTGAGAGGCTAGTGTTACAGCTGTACAGGGTTGCATGCATATATGTTCAGCAACATCCCTGTGTGTCCCACCACTGGCCCGTGGACCGATGGACACCAACCAAATGTGCAGATATGAGATGTGCACAGCACATCACAGATGCCTACTGTAGAACAGGCTTACCGTGTAGACATGTGCACAGTAGGTCTGCGCCAGCTGCAGTCAAACATGTTATGTGCTGAACCACACCAATAGTCCAGGCCATGCCACAGATGGATGTGCATGCATCTGTGTATGTACGGCTGTGAATGTCTCCTGCATAGGAATATAGCTGTGTCACCGTTGTGAACAACAATATGAATGGGTTGTATGTGTGAGGGGTGTGTCATACGTGTATGGTCAGATCGACGATACCATCAGTGACCCTGCTATGTGAACATCCCTGTCCCCATACATGGATACCTATGCTGTGCCCAACACCACATTCACAGAGGGAGGGATGGCGGTGTGTAGTGCAGCAGCGGACATGGGGGTGGCAGCAGGCACTGGATGTACACATATGTGGTACCCACATCAGTGCAGGCAACCATCCATGTGCACGGGATAGCGGTGTGTGTCCACATACAGCACTGTGTTGATCAATATCCCAGCACATAGCACCTGCCAGGGTTACAGTGTATGCATGGATGTCTGATACCTGCATGCACCAGACACACCCTCAGCAAGCAGCGTGCAGCATACCTCGCTTGAGGCCAGTGTCCACACCATGGTGATAGACATGTTGAATGTCCATATACACATAGCAAAGACATATGGAATGGACAGCCACCCTGCCAATATCATCAACCCCCAGGTGGATCACACCCAGTGCCATGTATGTGGCATACCCTGCCATACCATGCAGACCTGCCCAGCAAGGCTGCATGAGCTATCACAGTCCTACATGGTGCAATGGACAAAAGGCACTCTCACTATCAACCATACACAGCAGTAATGTGGCGGTGATGCACCCTGTGGTGTTACAGGTGCTGTGTGATGCTCTGGACAATGTGTGTGTGTACATGCTATGCATGGCCTTTCCTGCTAATGTGTCATGGTTACACATTGCCCTATGTGTATCACATGTGCAACACAGGTGAGCTGTGGCAAGTTGTCCAACACCCATACAGTGCTGTGTGGATGTACATGGCACAACACATGCATGTGCAGGTGTCCATGTGTATGTGTACAGTGCCACTGCTGATGTTCACAATGGCTACAGACGTGATGTGTACTGACATATACACAGCGTCCAGGTGAACAGTAGCACCGACGTCACATGGGGACCTATGCCAAGTGATATGGACACAGGTGCAGCCAGGTACACATGTCCACAGCAGGCTAACATCTACATGGTGCGTGTACAGTGTGATGGGGTGGCACGCAGATATGATGTGACACCCACCGCTCAATGGTGTGAAGCCAACACATCAGCTGTGTCACTGCCACGATGCCTTTCACAGATTACTGTGCAGATGTCGTACTTGTCATAGCAATGTAATTCCAACAGTATGCCAGCACAGCAGTGTAAATGTGACCTGCCACCATCATTATGTCTTACAGATAATGCCACGTTCCCGGCTGCCCGCATTCAGTCGACAGGAGGAGGAGGTGATTATCCCATACCTCCATACCAATCACGACCTTCTATTCAGTCATGTGCCACAGCAGGCACAGGAATGACAGGTGATGTGGGAGGAGATGTGCAGGAGGGTGAACAGCCTGGGCGGATACAACCGCACTTATCAGCAGATCCGCAGGCACTGCACAGACCTGATCCGGCATGCAAGACAGCGTGCCGCTGCAATCGCCAGACAACAACGTGGGACAGGTGGTGGGCCACCAACCCAGCCCCCACTCACAGCCACGGAGGAGCTCCTGGCCAGTCTGGGGACACCCACGGAACAACACGCAGAAACCCATGCGTCCATCGTGGAGGTGGGTGTCTCCCAAACTATGAGCTTGGAGCTGCATGGTAAGTCAGTGTTGCATGTTTGTATGATGAGTGACGTGGGGGTGGGTGTCATACTACAACACATAATATAGCAATACATGCCAGGTATATGGCCACACAAGATGCATACTACAGTATGCTATGTTGTGTTAGCAGACATGTGCATAGCACATGCTAACTCACAGATGCATGATGTGACATGCACAGTGCTGACCGTGGTGATAGTAATGGATAATGTGTATACCTTTGTGTCATCCCTTTACAGGTACGTCTGGCGTGTCGCAAACACAAGGGTCTGTTGCAGGTAAGTCTGTTGCTAGTCAAAGGCATGATATGGTGTATTGATATTCCACATGTGTCCAGGCATGACATGCACACCTGTGTGTGCCCCAGTCACGCTATACAGGTTGCACCACCCGACACACACACCACCCATGTACAGTAGATACAACCGTTAGCGTAGAGTGGCATGACACCACACGACCTATTGGTGTGTTACGTGCAGTCAGCTATGCATACAATGGTGTAGGTGTTCCACAATGGCTGCATGTGTAGTATGCATCGGTATGCCTCTGCAGTATGCACACAGTACCACATAGTGAGCTGTGATCTTGCCAGAGCACAGGTGTTACCAATGTGAGCTATGCCCCTGCATCGGTGCACACGCTAGACATGGCACATGCCATGTCCCATGCACGTGGATGTCTGGCTGCAACATTTCCACACCATGACATGACCTATGCATGACATAGCAGACATCCACACTGTCTGCATATCCGTAGGGAATGTGACACCTTACACTAGTATGGTTGTATGTCACATGGGCCACCACAGGGCCGTGTGCCCGATGTCCACCACACACAATTGTCAATGACCCAGACAGACAAGGCCATGGTCGATACCTACAGGCATGTTGCCACACAGTACATCCACAGTGGGTAGTCACCGCTGCACCCTGTACACACATAGTGGGCTCATCACTGTAGTGGACCCCCTGGACATCCGATGTAGTACACCAGTGACATGGAATGCCTCTCCACAGCTACTACAGGTGCCTCCAATGTCCACTATATACGTGCTGCTGAGCAGCTGAACTGACTTACAGACATGGCAATGTAAAGCGCCCAGGAGAGGCGACGCACAGAAACATAACTGTGTCCTGCTACTGTGCAGTGGCACAGTGCCCGCACTCCACACTGTACAGCTATGTACACAGCTCACACCAACCGCACCTGCACAGACATCCCTGTTACCCATACATTGTATCTGTAGACTGTACACATAACACTGCACCGTGACAGCCGCTGTGATGTGGTGCATGCGGTGGGACACCATCGTCACATGTCCACATGATATCACACATGTTTGCGGTGTACATGACATAGTGTTGGCAGCCATGTGTACTGTCAACTCGCCCGTGGCCACACGGTGTATCACGGTGATGCATGCAAACTACCATGAATGTGTGTACTGCATGCCTACTAAAAGACACCTGCCTGTTGTACTGTTCCCACCAGGGCAGTGTGCATACTGCCACTATGAATGTCTGGTCTACATTCACTGGTCTGTGGTGTGTGAATGCTGCATGCCACCTGCATTGTCACATGCATGATGTGTGTGTGTGTGTGTGTGTGTGTGTGTGTGTGTGTGTGTGTGTGTGTGTGTGTGTGTGTGTCTGTATTGTAACCGATGGTATGTCTTTGTATTGACAGGTGCTGTAGGTGAGTTCCCTCCTGCGGTCCATCTGATGCTAGTGTCCCCACAGATACTAGTGGTGATGACCATGTGCATGAGGCACAGGCAGGGTCGTCACAGGCAGAGACTGTGCCATTGGAGAACATCACACGTACGTCCCCTTCATCCCTGCACACAGTTCAGATGCCGACACATACCCCAACACCGTTGCCCATAGATGACGGTCAGTCAGCGCCTGTTGGCACCGAGCAGGAATGTGTGGTGGCTGCAGAAGGTGTGGGTACACACCATGTTGCCAGTGTAATGACTGGTGCAGTGCCACGCAGGCATGTGGCAGGTGCTGCTCGTAGGCGGAGCACCGCTAGACATACACCTGGCGTACAGGGTGCAGCAGCTGGTATAACCAGACGCATGTTCCAGACTGTAATGGCGGCGCAGGCACGTGCCGAACGGCAGAACCAGGAAGGGCAGAGGCTGCAGAGGTCTGCAATCCGCCTTGAATGACAACATCCAGGCATTGGCGAATGCCCAACAGCATCTTGCCGATGTTCTGGATAGGAGATTGGGTGAGATGGCTGGTATCCTCGACCGAGGCATGGCCATCCTTGAGCGTGGGCTGTCCGTGCAGGAACACCAGGTAGGGGTGAGGCATAGGGCACGGTCGCGTAGGCCAGCAACACCACCTGCTGCAGGTCGGCGCGTGCAGCACCTCCCATGCCCACCCACACAGTGCTGGTAGCAGCAGCAGTGCAGCTGCTACTACACCAACCACACCAGGACAGAGCAGGCCACGTGGACGTGGCCCTGGACGGCGCCGGCGGGCACGCTTCCAGCGGACATGTGACATCGGAGAGTGGACAGTCCGCACCTCCACCCGGTGGTGCCCTGGCGACCCCAGGCAGGCACGGGTCACGTCGCCGCAGGCGGACACAGTGAGCCGTAACACCTGCACTGTACAGTCTGGGGCTGCCAAGCATACCCCGTGTAGGCATCACAGATGACTGAACTGTGTACACACAAACCCACACACAGCAAACACGACTGTAGGGCTCCACCACACCCACATGCAATCTACACAGTCATGCCCAGTCAATGCACAGGCCCTTACACACACACATGATGTCATCCATTGGTACAGCCCATGCCTGTGGCACACATATCACCCTGTGCATATGATGAAGTCTCTGCCGCATAACTGTGAGCTACACCATCAGTGCACGGTTATGCAAACATATTCTGATGCACAGGGTGGACAAGATAGTGAGAGGTGTATGTGATACCTGTGTCCGCATAGTATGTGATGTGTATGTTGTGGTGTGTGTGTATGGCTGGTGACAGGTGTGTATGTGATGTGGGTTGTGCACTGACATCATGCAGCAGACATACCATGCAGGACAGGTGCAGCATTCATTGATCTGTGTACACAGTATGCGTGGTGGTTACATGTGTAGCACCATGTTGGTTCGGTTAACCCGTATGACAATGATGGTGTACTTGCATGTGCCTACTGGGAGCACTGTAATTAGTTCCCCACGTGTAGTCGTGGGGTACCCACAGGCATGTCTGGCAACATCAGCATAGCACAGGTACCCGCAACCGGCATGGACCCCTACATAGGTACATAGGCGCACATGTACATAACAGGGTATGTGCCGTACGTCATGTGTGGACCTAGCATGACTGTGTGTGGCTGCTAACACCCTCAGGATGGGGATGCCACATCCATCAGTCCCCAGTCCCTCGTCCAGCACTGACACAGATGATGCCTGGCGCATAACTATATTCACACATCCACACGTCATTATCACTCCTGCACGAAGGCAGTCAGGGCCATTCCTTCACATGGGCTGGCACTCCTCTACGTGTTGTAGGGGGTCTCCGTCCGTTGACCCTGTTCCCCCAGCACGTCCCACTCATCTTTGTGGTGATGTGTCTGACAGTCGCTTCTGTGCCCGTGTTTGCCTGGAGCCTAGGATGTGGAATATGCCCATGTCACCCAGGTCAGACATGGCCGTGTATGCCAGGCACAGATCACCACAGAGCAGATGTGCTGGGAAGGTTCACAGCCGGAGTCCCCTTGGTCGTGCAGCTTGTGACACATGTCCTAGCACCGTCATCCCCGCCTTGTGTAATGTTTGCGGTCCTTCCAAGTGCTGCAGGCGTCAGGTTAGCTACAGGCCAGATGTGCCATTGTACGCAGTCATTGCTCAGGTGTGTGATGTGTACAGGGGTACAATGAACACCCCTGATGTGGATGCGATCCCTTCCAGAGCAGGAGGCCACAGTGGAATGTCTTCACACCCACATTGCCATTGTGTGTGTTGACAGAGGTTACCGACAGGTGTGGTAGCCATTTCCATGAACATGTCCACCATCTTGAATGGCTCACCACCTACATGTGACATTGGGCCGAACATGTCCATCACACTGGGTAGGTCTGCACCTTCTCTGGCATGTAGTAGCAGGCCATGGCTCTGGCACCAGGTATCCATGTCTATGACGCCCTAGGTGGATGTCCGTGTCACATGGGGTGTTGGGTATGGTGGCCGGTGTGTAGTCATCTGCATACCTTGTCTGCCACAATCCCCCTATGATTGCATGCACATTGGAAGGTCGAATGCCATATGGCAGGGGGCCCAGGACTGAGCCCTGTGGGCCTCCACTGGAGACCAGGTATGAGTGTGACAAGGCACCAGGAACACCAACCCTGTGTGGTGTGACCTCCAACCTTTCTGAGAAGCATCGGGTGACATATGTCCCCACATGTATGCTGGCGAGCCTTTCCATGAGTCCCATGTGGAGTGTGCTCTGAACACTCCCACCAGGTCATGGTACTGTGTCCAAACCCGCGTATCCCCATCAATGTCCTTGGTGACCACTCCAGACAGGACGAGCAGGTTCGGGAGGCAGGATCCGCCCTTGACTATGTTGTTGTGGGTATGTTCCAGTATTGGCTGTACACCGCTGTCTGTATCCATTGGCACCTGTATGGACCTCCCCACAGCTTTGCAGACAAGGCTTGTCAAGCTGATAGGGTGTGGCTGTCTACAGTCCATAAGAGCACTACCCTGGCATAGTGGGACCACAGATGCCATATGCCATCCATCGGGGACATAGCCCATAGTAAGGCTAACATGACACAGTGGCCGCATGTGTGGGCCGAGGGCCTCAATGAGGATGGGTAGCACACAGCCAGGGACACCATCGGTGCCCATTGGTGCTGTGTCAACCGCCATAGAGATATGGGATCACTCCAGGCCATATGAGATGTTTCAGAGGCTACACTCTGGTGGATGGATATGTCCCTCTTGGGGTGGATGTATGCATGGAACATGTCCGCTGGTTTGCAGACAATGTCTGTGGGTGCAGTGACCGTCGTACCATTCTGGACCATTTCCAGCCAAGTCTGTGTGCCCCCAACCATGTCCTTACCACAGTTAGGGGAGGCCCTATGGTTGTCTCATGTGCCCTCTGCAGGACCACTCCCACAAGCAGCCGTGGATGATTGTATGTGTGGCCGTATGGTGACGTCGGGATGAATGGGAGATGGTTTCCCTGGTACTGACATTGCTCTGTCATGTATTAGCTCCAACTGTTGATGTACAGCTTGTCAGTGGCTGGGGTCCACCACACCATGTGCCTACCTGTGGTGGACAAGGTCCTGATCTTATCATGTTTGCCTGTTGCAGACATGCATGTGGGTGCTCAGAGAAGGCATTCGTTGGGCGGTTGGCAGTCTGGCCTGTGTTCAACACTGGCATGGAGGATTTGTAGGGTACCACACCGGTCGTATGATGTGTGTGGTTTGTTGTGGAGAGGTCATCACTTAGGTCCCCCATGCCGGTGTTGGGTGCAGGATGTGGATGACCAGTGGATCCACTATATGGTCTGGCAGCACCATTGAGGGCTGTACATCCTGTGTGGGACATATCCTCACCATGTGTGATGGGCAGAACTGTCAGACATCCCCCCCTAGTGTGTATGGTGCATGGCTGTTTAACAGTGGCCAGGTGTGAGAACACCTGGGAAGTGTGTTGTGCCATGGGTAATGTTCCCAGTCTATGTATGGGTGGTTCATGTCACCCAGTACGGTGCTGTTGTGAGAGCATGCACACTCACCAGTGTCCTCAGGACGTCTGTGCAGGTATCCTGTGTTTGGGAGGGTTGTCTGTAGCATGCAACAAACTGTAGGCCAGTTCTACACATGGTTAATTGCACCTAGATATTCCCCGCTGCAACAGCCATGTCTGTGGCATGGCCGGGTTGCTGTTGTGTGGCTGGACACACACGACGGTCCACATTCCGCCACCCATGCCGTCGCACCATGTGTATGCATGTCTGCTCTGTGCCGAGTGTAAGTGTCTGAGCATGCCCAGTAGGCAGCTGTGTAGATAGACACACAGCACAGTGCACACCGCGCCCGACTGCAGTTATACCCCGGGTGCATGCCTGTATCCCCTTCGCAACGGCCACGTCTGTGGCATGGCCAGGTTGCTGTTGTGTGGCTGGACACACACGACGGTCCACATTCCGCCACCCATGCCGCCGCACCATGTGTATGCATGTCTGCTCTGTGCCGAGTCTAAGTGTCTGAGCATGCCCAGTAGGCAGTGATGTACTGATCAGTAGTTACTTGGTATTCCCGACTGCAGCACTAACGTGTCACTGTACGGCGACCTTGGGATGGTAACAGGCTGCGTGACTGCGCACTCTGACATAATTCCCGATCGGGCGCATTGCCTCTGCAAATGATACCACCCACGTAGGGGTATGCCTCCTGACAGCGCTCTGCTCAGTAAACTCGGTAGCTGCTCTGTAAATGCTTCATACTGTAGTGTGTTCATGTAGATAGGCGAGGTTCGCCTCCGTCCCTTCCGTGTGTGTGTGTGTGTGTGTGTGTGTGTGTGTGTGTTTCCAGCTGACTCTGCGAATGAACATGCTTTTAGACGCTTCGCAACACATACCTTGGCTATTGCCAGCTATTGTCTTGCGGGTGATGTCACCAGCCTACAAGTATGCCTCTGACAGCGCCTGCTCAGTAAACTCGGTAGCTGCTCTGTAAATGCTTCATACTGTAGTGAGTTCATGTAGATAGGCGAGGTTCGCCTCCGTCCCTTGTGTGTGTGTGTGTGTGTGTTTCCAGCTGACTCTGCGAATGAACATGCTTTTAGACGCTTCGCAACACATACCTTGGCTATTGCCAGCTATTGTCTTGCGGGTGATGTCACCAGCCTACAAGTATGCCTCTGACAGCGTTCTGCTCAGTAAACTCGGTAGCACGTTCTGTAAATGCTTCATACTGTAGTGAGTTCATGTAGATAGGCGTAGGTTCGTCTCCCTTCCGTGTGTGTGTGTGTGTGTGTGTTTTCAGCTGACTGCGAATGAACATGCTTTTAGACGCTTCGCAACACATACCTTGGCTATTGCCAGCTATTGTCTTGCGGGTGATGTCACCAGCCTACAAGTATGCCTCTGACAGCGCTCTGCTCAGTAAACTCGGTAGCGCGCTCTGTAAATGCTTCATACTGTAGTGAGTTCATGTAGATAGGCGAGGTTCGCCCGCCCTTCCGTGTGTGTGTGTGTGTGTGTGTGTGTGTGTGTGTGTTTCCAGCTGACTCTGCAAATGAACATGCTTTTAGACGCATCGCAACACATACCTTGGCTATTGCCAGCTATTGTCTTGGCGGGTGATGTCACCAGCCTACAAGTATGCCTCTGACAGCGCTCTGCTCAGTAAACTCGGTAGCGCTCTGTAAATGCTTCATACTGTAGTGAGTTCATGTAGATAGGCGAGGTTCGCCTCCCGTCCCTTCCGTGTGTGTGTGTGTGTGTTTCCAGCTGCCTCTGCGAATGAACATGCTTTTAGACGCTTCGCAACACATACCTTGGCTATTGCCAACTATTGTCTTGCGGGTGATGTCACCAGCCTACAAGTATGCCTCTGACAGCGCTCTGCTCAGTAAACTCGGTAGCGCATTCTGTAAATGCTTCATACTGTAGTGAGTTCATGTAGATAGGCGAGGTTCGCCTCCGTCCCTTCCGTGTGTGTGTGTGTGTGTTTCCAGCTGACTCTGCGAATGAACATGCTTTTAGACGCTTCGCAACACATACCTTGGCTATTGCCAGCTATTGTCTTGCGGGTGATGTCACCAGCCTACAAGTATGCCTCTGACAGTGCTCTGCTCAGTAAACTCGGTAGCGCGTTCTGTAAATGCTTCATACTGTAGTGAGTTCATGTAGATAGGCGTAGGTTCATCTCCCGCCCCTTCCGTGTGTGTGTGTGTGTGTGTGTGTGTGTGTGTGTGTGTGTGTGTGTGTGTTTCCAGCTGCCTCTGCGAATGAACATGCTTTTAGACGCTTCACAACACATACCTTGGCTATTGCCAACTATTGTCTTGCGGGTGATGTCACCAGCCTACAAGTATGCCTCTGACAGCACTCTGCTCAGTAAACTCGGTAGCGCGTTCTGTAAATGCTTCATACTGTGGTGAGTTCAGGTAGATAGGCGTAGGTTCGTCTCCCGTCCCTTCCGTGTGTGTGTGTGTGTGTTTCCAGCTGCCTCTGCGAATGAACATGCTTTTAGACGCTTCGCAACACATACCTTGGCTATTGCCAACTATTGTCTTGCGGGTGATGTCACCAGCCTACATGCATGCCTCTGACAGCACTCTGCTCAGTAAACTCGGTAGCGCGTTCTGTGAATGCTTCATACTGTGGTGAGTTCAGGTAGATAGGCGTAGGTTCGTCTCCCGTCCCTTCCGTGTGTGTGTGTTTACGTTGCTTTCACAACTCCTTCGGAAAAAGCAAATTCTTAAACTGTTCACAATCAACAATGTGAGATATCAGATCTCGTTAAGACTCACAGTGTTGATTGTGAACATTTTTAGAATTTGCTTTTTTCTGCAGAAGGTGTGGAAACAACGAAAACGTTGCATGTTTTAATAAACTGTTTAAATGTTAGGAAGACTTGTGTTGTGTCGAACTACGGGGACTATTCTTGCCGCAGGTTGCTGGTATGTTTGTTTTTCATAGTACAATATCATGTAATACGTGTGTTCATAGGATGCTTTCTGAGATGTTGACATGTGTGTGTTTCGTTAGCAGTGCGTCTGTGCCTTCTATGCTGTGGCTACATGTTCATTGTTCACGTAGAAAGTGACAAATGGAAGTGTAAGGGTGCATATTTAAAGCCTGGATGCTTCCATGTTATGTGTAAGTCTCACGGGGCCTACGGGTGATAGCGCATACATGTCTATGAAGAACCTTTGGATACCATATGCGACCTGTCGTGGACGAAATGTTTAAGTTGACTGTTCCATCTACCTATGTGTGACATGGTTTGTGGCCATAGGGTGCCAGCAAGTCTTTCCTGTTCATTGGGTGTTTGCCATGGTCAATTGACAGCAATCCTATTAATTCACTGAAGGATGTCTTTCATTGGTGGGAACGCCATAGTTTGACCATCGTATGTCTTTCCCAGCCGACGTTGATATTGTGCCATTGGTATGTTTACACAGGTCAGCCATCTGTTCCACTGTATGGAAGCGTGTGATCCCCATATATGTGCTGGCAGATTGAGTGCTGTGTACGCCGGTATCTGCCCAGTGGTCTGGCTTTGTATGGGGAGTGTCTACTGTAGTCCCTATCTGTATTTCCTGGGTTATGCCT
>NC_056745.1:1291543520-1291601020 GCF_019279795.1 Protopterus annectens
AAAGAATGAAAACAGAAAAAAAAAAAACACTTATCACAGATCATGCAAAGTCGTTGAGTAGGCAATTCGGTATAAATAAGTCGGAGTCCAGAGCTTAACAACTGAGAGCATAGCTTACTAAAAAAAAAAATCTAAAAACTAGCACTTTATCTTTTCACCTTTGAGGGAAACCTCTCCTAGCTTGTTGAAGAAAATGTTATTACCCATTGCTTTTAGTTATGAAATACCTGTGAGTTACTATGCTGTTTTCAGCAATGGGTCAGGCTGCTTATTTATACATATACTCAAATGTAAAAATAAAAAAACTACATTTCTGCAGGGAGTCAAGTATATATATATATATATATATATATATATATATATATACATCTATGTGTATATATATATATATATATGTGTGTGTGTGTGTGTGTGTGGTAGTGTATGTGTATTCTTTTTTTTTTTTTTTCTACATTCGGAAAGTCAAACATTTGGTCTCGACAATATGAATTTTGAGTTTCTGAAACTCAGTATAAGTCCATGTTTCTGTGTGTACATGTATGTGTGTGTGTGTGTGTGTGTGTGTGTGTGTGTGTGTGTGTGTGTGTGTGTGTGTGTGTGTGTGTGAACAAATCCAGAAACAATGATGACAAAGACTCAAATGAAGGACAGAATTTTATTATTGCTCTTATAAATTTGAAAAGTTGCTGGAGTAGCAGATTTTGCATTACCATGCATTTTCTGGAGGATATAAAGTCTGAAATTCAAATGTTTGTCATTATTTAATTACTTCAATCCTCAATGATTTCCTAGAACATGACAGGTTTTATGAGGAAACATTGAGCAAGATGAGTCCAGAATTTAGATTCTGTGAATTTATGAATAATTGAGAGGTGTGCTGTTGAGCCAGTAAAGTTGAACTTAGAAGAATTAACCTTTCAAATGAAAGAAAAGCTCTCTGAAAGTTAAAGCAAATATGTTTGCATGGAAGAAATAGAATGTCTGGCTGCCAGTGCAAACTCTGGCAGCCAATGCAGAGGATTAATGTTGTGAGATGTTTAAAAACAACTTCAAGTAGTTCAGGATTTAATTCCATCATGAATTTGTTTACTACATGACTATAAGTAAGTCAATTATTTAGACATCGCTCCAGGTAAGACTGAAAAAGGTTTCATGTGGATCAGTGCTCTATCTTGATCAACAAATGGAAATACATATATAAATAATCCCCGGGATTCATGAAGCTCGGCGCAAGGCCGGCGTAAGGCCTGCGCCGGCGGTGCATGGAATATCCGGCGCAGTAGCGCCATATACATATTAATGAGAGTGCACCGGAATCACAGACACGTGCGTAGTGTACGTGAGCGAGCCCAGGTAGGATGCATCTGGAGGCGTGTCTAAGCCGGCAGGAGGTGAGCAACCTAATGTGCTGACAGCCACGGTCCGCCCACAATAGTAATGGCAGCAGCCAGGTCCTGCAGAATGAAACGCACGCATAGTACGCAACATAGTCCCTGTTCCAAATTAACGGAGAAGCAAATAGAAGCCACCAAGGCATAAGTGTACCCGTTCAAGGAGCAAAGGATACGCATAAGACCGCCTCCGTCCCGCAATGCACTGTCAGTGTTTACACTCAGAGAAGGTGTACAGTCGATGTCAGCGCCGCACCGACATAGGAGCAGCGACTAAGGTCACCACCTGTCCCACTTTGTTTGGGCAGTCTCTCCATGGACAGTTGTGTCCCGAAAAATGTATTAGAAATGGCTGATGTGCTACGAGTGTAGGACACAATGATATCCCGTATGTAATGTAATGGTAGCATGAATTGGTTATTTCTGTAACAGAAATACCGAAATGACACAATAAACAGAATAAGCAAGGAAATTGCCACAATAATAAGCAAATTATTTAGGCAAACAAGTGAATTTCTATGCTATATAGTGACCGATTGTATGTCGGCCTGTAAAGGCAGATGAGTCCCGGAAATATCCCAGATCGGAAAATGGAAAGGTGGAAACCCCAGCAGCGACATGGGCATGGTCACTAGGGTTACCTGCTGTCCCAAAGTGCCATGGACAGTCCCTGATTGACAGTCGTGTCCCTGCAACAATCGTAAAATGGAAAATGACCTGCGATCCCCTGCACGCAAATTCCCGCAATATACATGTAAATAGTAGCATAAAACATATACATTACGGTATGGAACACAGACATGGCATAAGAAAATAAATAAGGAACCCAAACGCTAACAGAATAGGCTCATAGTATGGCAAACAAGTGAAGTTCTGTCTACTGCACTAGCCCTGGGTATGTGTAGTCCTGCAAATTCCAGTGTCCACATAACATGCCCCACTATGGGCATTGGAAAAGGTGCCAACCATAATGGTCACAAGCAGTAGTGACAGTACATAGCTCGGTAGCTGTGCCGACATAACAACAGTAAGGAAGCAAGATACCCCAAACACAGGCAAACATGTGCATAGCAACATATCCCAGACCCAGCAACATCTCTGTTGCATACACTGGATGGTGTATGATGAAGTGTAATATCCAGAAGCAGAACCCATGCATTCGGATGTACTACACAATAGCCTCATTGTACATGTCAGTCACACCCATGTATACCCCAGCACCCAAACCTGCTAGCATCCGTGTGCAGCTATACAACCACACACAATGTGCATACCTGAACTGTGGTAAGATGTTTGTGTTAGGCAATGCCACGCTGGCAAATACGCATTCCACATGTCAGCAACCCACCGCAGGTACAGATATGTAAATGGCTGCATGTGAATGTGTCAGCAGAATGTGTACATCCGCATGTAGTATGTACCGCCCAAACCATCTAGGTTTGCATACGACACGGTGCACATAAGTGTACACATGTGGACAAGTCGGGTCGTTGGACCACCGCAGCGACGATTATCTTTGCAGTGAAGTCGATCACATATAGCGGAACAGGTGCCTAACACACAGGACATCCTAACAGGGTGCTACAGGCAAAGAAGGGAAACTGGGACATCACATGTGGAGATTAGCGGCTGGACGGACAAATACACACGGTCAAGGTAAAGGATGGAACAACATGCATATGGCTGGATGGATGTTGTTCGAAAATATATAGAAACACATATGAAGTTCCAGTTTACACTCAAATACTATATAATGTATTGAATTGTACCCGTACAATATGGCAGCAGAACTAAGCCTGCATGTAATTGGTGAAGCTAAGCTGTACTGTGATGGAATTCTGAACCTGGCAGTAAGCAGGACAGCAGGCTCATGTCTGTCATCATTAATTATGTGCTGGGTTACAGAACAATAAATGTATGTACATGCATAACAGCACTCCTTCCCCAGAGGAGGATGGCCTTGTGAGCTCAATGGAAGATAGCAGTACAACTCCCTACCAGACAGACAAAGCAACGTATCAAGAAATTAACTGTCAACTGTATCGTAATAGTCTAGGGTCCTTGAAACAGCTACAATCACAAAAGGATATTGTAATGTACAAGGTGCCTTGCAAGGCTGTGTTATTCCCATGAGAAAACAATTTAAGTTCCCATGATGTACACAGTCTGGGGTTGTTGTTCCGATAATAAAGTGGCAATACCTCCCAATCGTGACCTCTGGGTATGGTATGAAAGTGGTTGTTAACCTGCAACATTGGATGTATAGCATTGGTTTCTGGTGTCGAAGACATGGTTCCTGTAGCACAACACAGTATGGGTAGTCACACACATACACGATTGCTGAACACACAGCATCAGTGAAACCCAATGCTCACAAGGACACAGTCCGACAAGCTCTACACTTTACATATGCACAGTGGTGTCCAGTGTAGGACCCAAAATTGTGGAAAGAACCAGATTATGTCTTATTTCAATGCGTACCTGAAAACAGTGTTGACACAGGTACACATATGCACCGCAAGAGTGTTTAATGTTGCTGATAGCTATGCATGTAATGCAGCACAGATGCACAGCAATACCCAGGGTACCGGGTCCATAGAACTGCGCCCACATCACAGTCCCGCACATGACGGATGTGTAATGGGTACTGTCAATTGTTGCAGTCAAGGGATTCTGGGTATGTAGACTCTGTGCTCGGTGTTGTTTCGCAGGCAATCCGTTCTCCGCCTGTGGGAGGATGTGTGCGTATCACCTGCCTTACTCTCCGCTAATAATGCAAACCATACTCCGGAGAATGCTAAATGTAGGTGTGGAATGTGTACAGCCCTATACTAGTGTCCAGTAGGCAATTGTCATGGATGGACACCCGTGGCCAGGATGGCACCCACAACTGCAAACCCGGTAAATGACATAGCGGTAAGGCATGACACAGGAAAAACACATAGGGCCCACGGTTGACATTCCACAAACAGAGCGGGTCTGTCGGGCCAACACCGGCAGACAGCACTCAGTCTGCCAGCAACAGACTGAGGAGCACCCGCTACCGACAGCGGAACAGATGTCGACCTGTGGAACACATACTAATGGCACACACACAACGTCAAGTAGGATATGTAAGCTATGGCATTCCCACCTATGAAGACAACATGGTTAAATGAATGCATAGGTAAGCAACATGTTCCGTGGTGTTATATTGGAAATACAGTGACGGATATGTCCCATTGGGATGTCTGCGGTTTATATGAAGCAGTTGGTAACCAGCATCTTTGGATGTATGTCATTTGTTCACAGTACTAAATCAGCTGGTTATGTAGCACCATGTGGAATGGGTAGTCAAACAGACATCCGCGATTCCTGAACACACAGTATCAGTGAAATCCACTGCTCACAAGGACACAGTCCGACAAGCTCTACACTTTACATATGCACAGTGGTGTCCATTGTAGGACCCAAAAATTTGTCTAAAGACAGCTCTTCCGCCTTATTTAATCACCTAACGGAACTCATTGTAGTCACAGGTACACATATGCACCGCAAGCGTGTTTAATGTTGCTGATAGCTGTCCATGTAATGCAGCACAGATGCACAGAAATACCCAGGGTACCGGGTCCATAGAACTGCATCCACATCACACTTCCGCACACATGACGGATGTGTAATGGGTACTGTCAATTGTTGCGGTCAAGGGATTCTGGGTATGTAGACTCTGTGCTCGGTGTTGTTTCCCAGGCAATCCTTCTTCCCGCCCTGTGGGAGGGATGTGCGTAGCACCTGCCTTACTCTCCGCTAATAATGCAAACCATACTCCGGAGAATGCTAAATGTAGGTGTGGAATGTGTACAGCCCTATACTAGTGTCCAGTAGGCAATTGTCATGGATGGACACCCGTATGGCCAGGATGGCACCCACAACTGCAAACCCGGGTAAATGACATAGCCTGTAAGGCATGACACAGGAAATACACATAGGGACCACAGTTGACATTCCACATACAAAGCCGGACTGTCGTGCCAACACCGGTGTACACAGCACTCAGTCTGCCAGCAACAGACTGAGGAGCACCCGCTACCGGAGAGCGGAACAGATGTGCGACCTGTGGAACACATACTAATGGCACACACACAACGTCACGTAGGATGTGTAAACTATGGCATTCCCACCTACGAAGACAACATGGTTAAATGAATGCATAGGTAAGCAACATGTTCGGTGGTGTTATATTGGAAATATAGTGACGGATATGTCCCATTGGGATGTCTGAGGTTTATATGAAGCAGTTGGTAACCAGCATCTTTGGATGTATGTCATGTGTTCACAGTACTAACTCAGCTGGTTATGTAGCACCATGTGGAATGGGTAGTCAAACAGACATCCGCGATTGGGGAACATACACCAGCAGTGAAAAGCACTGGGCAGGTGGACACAGTCCAGCAACATCTAACTTGACATATGCACATCGGTGTCCATTGTAGGACCAAAAATTCTGTTCAGAGAATGCCTGCTAGCTTCCTGCATTACTCATGTGACCTAATTGTCGCCACCACGTCACAGGTACACATAGGCACGCAAGCGTGTTCAATGTTGATGATAGCTGTCCATGAACTGCAGCACACATGCACAGAAATACCCAGGGTATCGGGTCCATTCAGCTGTGTCCACATCACACTGCAGCACACATGAAGGATGTGTAATGGGTACTGTCCACTGTTGCAGTCAAGGGAGTCTGGGTATGTAGAATCTGGCCTCGGTGTTGTTTCGCAGGCAATCCTTTGTCCGCCCGTGGGAGGGACGTGTGCGTAGCACATGCGTCACTCTCCACTAATAATGCACACCATACTCCGGGGAATGCAAAATGCAGGTGTGAAATGTGTACAGCCCTATACCAGTGTATAGTAGGCAATTCACATGGATGGACAAGCGTATGACTAAGATGGCACACATAAATGCAAACTCGTGGAATTACACTGCCGTAGTAAGGCATTACACAAGTCATACACATAGGGACTACAGTTGACATTCCCCATACAAGAAACACAGACAACCAGCCGATGAAGTCCAAAGCAAAGACGAGGTACTGTAGGCACGGCCAGTGACCAACCAGAGCATCGCAAGAATTACAGGCAGTCACGATAGTCTATTGAAGCCCACTGCCTGCTTCATAAGCAGACTTATTCAGACTACATACAATGCAGTCCAACCTACTACATTTACAAGCATTAATTGGTTGGTACATTAGATGTGCTAGGTACTAATTACATGCCTTAAAGGCAGACAAGCGAACAAACCTTACTTGGGCTACACATCCCACACAGTGAGGACATCAGACATTGCTCAAAGGTACAGTCTTCATCGGAAAATGGAAATATATGTACATATATGAAACATGAACCAACATAAAATGTTTTCCAAATGTCTGACTGTGTAAGCTACATATATATGTCCTACGGATTGTGCCAATATATTAACAGAACTGCAGACACCTAGTAATATGAATGAACCATAATATATACACATAAACCGTATGATTATGACTACTGTAAAATAGACCAACGAAATGTAAAGAGTCACAATGTGCTAATGTAACATTCATTTAGAAGGTTACTTAAATAAATCAATCCAGACATCCATGTGTAAATACTAACAGAAGGCCAGCGAGGTGCTTGCCCTCACATGTACTGGGATGTCGCTCCACAGCATAGTGAGTGTCTGGGTGATGAATCCGTCCCAACAACACGCTCGATTAATGACAGTGTCAAGGTGTACATCAGCTGCCCTTGTGGTTCTGAGGATCTACCTTATTTACATGAAGCATAGTCATCAGATCTGGTTCGACTTAGCCGCATGCCAGGCACGGGTCACCTCTGGGCAAGTGGTATGCAACTGTATACAGCTGGAATTCTTTCAGTCGGTCAGTATAACACATATACCTGAGACCCTGCATCCGCTTGTCGAAGAACTGTTGGTGCCTTTCCAGCTGCTGCAGGTGTTGGGTCAGATACATTCTGAACGGGCATTGTACCCAATCATAGGTCTATTGAGTGATGAGTACAAGGGGACAATGACCTCCCCTGATCTAGATGTGAATCCCTTCATGATGATGTGGGCAATGTGGAAGGTCTACCTAACTATGTTAGCAACATGTGTGTCTAACGAACGGTTAACAACAACACGTGTCCCCAGATCACTGGTAACCCCGTCCGTGCTCAGTGGACGGCCACCTATATGGTAGCTCGGGTAACCTTGTTCATCGAAGGGTATGCCTATGCATATCCTGGCATTTAGCTGTAGGACATGTCTCTGGTACCACTTATCCACATCTGTGAGGCACTCCTGAAGGATATCTGTGTCAGATGTGTGTCTGACTTTGGCATCCGGTTTGCAGTCGAATGGAAACATTGTCACCCATAACCCCTGTATGCGTGTACATTGGAAACGAGATGCTGGAAATAGTGGACCCAGGACTGAGCCCCATGGGACACCACCTGTGACTGGCTGTGAGTATGACATGGCACCAGCAACTATGGCCATGTGTGTTCTGTGACTTAGCCCTTTGCAACCCATATGGCGATGTATGGATTTACATTCAAGATGACGGGTTTATCACGTACACCCGAGGGTATTGTGTCAAGGCCCTGCCGGGTTGACGTAGGCTGTATGGACTGCTTTACCCACAGCAATGGCCTTGGTGACTGATTCTACAAAGTGAAACACGTAAAGGGCATGATCTGACTATGACCAAGCTAAACTGGGTTGTATCCAAAGTATGCGGGTCCCTATGTCTTTATCTATGTGTCCCATTATGATCCATCTCCATGGCTTTGCAGATAAGGCTTGTCAAACTAATGGTATGGTAATAACCAGGGTCAGTGGAGGCACCATCTATGTGGAGTGTGACTACAGTCGACCTGTGCTACTACTCAGGTACGTATCCTGAGGTGAGGCTAGTATTACACAGCTGTTCGAAGTGTGGGTTAAATTCCCCATAGAGTTCCTGGAGTGCACAGCTGGGACACCATGTGGACCCATGGATGCTGTGTTGACTGCCTTGGGGCTGGATGTGGGTAATGCTGGACATACCCACGGCAGACGTGCCGTTCTCCGAGTCCGATGCCCAAGGGACCACACACATAGCCGCCTTAGGCATAGGCCAAGTAGGTAGCCGCCTAGGTGTTGCTCTACCGCACCTTTCCAGACTCTATTTGGTGTAGGTAGACCAGGAGGGGGTAGCGGTGATGTATCGGTGGCAACTTCTGCCCAGGTCACCACTTACCCTAAGGCCACTCTTCCCGTGGGTAATACAGCAGTACCCACACCCAGACGCTGGTCATCGCTAGGGTCATTGCTAGTATGGCACATCATCTACGTAAGGAAGGAAACCATGTATCCCCAGACATAATGGCACAGCATAATGCCTGTTCGCCGCCAAAGGCAGACATACGCCACCCGCCGGTGCGGACGCTACGCGAGATGTCCGTTAACAATGCCGACAATGTGTCGCTTTGTGAAACAAACTCCACAGAGACATTCAATAATAGACAACGACGGACAACCCGATGTCCTCGTGTCTGAGCTGTTCAACCTGTTACGCCATGTTAAATGTGTGTAGCACAGCGGAACCGTCCAAACAAAGCAACGGACATGTCTGTGGCTCAGTGTAAGTCGACACGCAATGTTAAACCCTTGTAATATTGCGACACAGGCCATACATACGGAGGGTTAGTAATAGAAGTAGGTTAGTTCGATCAGACCGTGTGCAATTAGTATAACGAGATCTACAACGGATACACCGCCAATCGACACGGTTAAGACTAATTGGGGGCGTGATGGTACCATGGACACGACAAAACGTGCCCATGTGACTCATCTAACATTCAGACAGGGTCAGGGTGGTCCACAGTGGGCGGTAAGACCAAACCCAAAGCACCACAGCAACACCCTGACAATCGAAGGCCTGTATGCATATGGGATATAAGCAGCTGTCATCTGAACAGCCCTGTGGTGACGACATATGCATCCTGGGCCATGAGCGAGGGGAATTAGGAATGTTCAACATGCAGTACCGCACCTTTCCCAGCAGGAGAATGGATGCCTGTGACGCGGTGTGCGGGCGGGGTGATATGTAAATGTACATAGGTACCAAGCGTACGCCTATTAATGACAACGAACAGCTAACGTGCACTGGTCACAGTAGGTCACAAACGTGACTAGAGTCAAGTTGGAATCCTGACTATAGAGCATATAGATGTGCACGTAATGAAAGCGTCCATGCTGCAAAGTCTGTTACATATATAAAGCTGTAAGTGCTTTCTGCACACGTCCGTCAACCGATTAAGTCATATGTTACCTGTAAAGTCACAAGTAACGAATAACACGTAACCACACAGACACTCTGAACATATATCAACGGTCTACGGATATGCATGTGGCGCATGCGGCGTAACCCACAATCTGGACATGCGAGTGTAATGCGCGTGTGTGATCCAGTGGAACCAGGAAGGTTACGGATGTCTCCTCCACACGCTTACATTCATAATTGTCAAATATATGCTTAAATAGTACTTATTGATTCCATGCTTTGTTATCGTAATGCTACTATTATACACATCGATATACAATAACCTGATCAACACACTACATTCTAAGGTGCACTCTCACCAATTATCAACTATGTGTCCGGATACTGATTGTATTTACCAATATTGTAGATATATTAACACATTGTTGCCGTATTATTGTTTCCATGAAGTAAGGCATGCAACACTGATATGTATATGTCACGTTATAATCAAGACTTGGAGCACTGTCCACCTAACTATGAGCAGGTTTATTGATTATTTACTTTAAACCGACTCTGAAGGAAGTGTATTAGGGACGGCTATGTCATGACATCCGCATCTCGACGGTGCCCCATGTTAGTAGTTGAGAGAGCTCAGTATCCTTTCACTGTGGAGTCTATCGTATTTGACAGTGTCTGTTTTTGCCGATATATGTTCCATAATGTCGTTTATGAAGATGGGCAGGACGCAAGGTGTGCTGTATACTGGCACGTGGATATAGATAGGCCATGTCATACAAACGATGGGTAGTCAAGCAGACATCCACGATTGGGGAACATACAGCGCAGTCAATACCACTGGCCAGATGGGGACAGTCAAACACGTTCTACACTTTACAAATGCACATCGGTGTCCATTGTAGGACTCAAAATTCTGACTGTCTTGCCAGTATCGTGCCAAGATCAGCCAATGAGTACAAACCGTGACTACGGCACAGCTAGACATATGCACCACCAGCGTGTTTAAGGTTGATGATACCTGCCCATGACATGCAGGACATATGAACAGAGGTCCCCAGACTGCCGTGTCCATACATGCGCGTCCATATCCCAGTTCCGCACACATGAAGGATGTGTCATGCGCATCGTGGGGGTTGCAGCCCTGGTATCCTGGGTATGCAAAATGGGGCTCGGTGTTGTTTGGCTGATAATCCGTTGTCCCGCCTGGGAGGGCTGCGGTACAGGACGTGCCTTAGTCTCAGTAAGGATGCAAAGCATCCATAGGGTAATGCTAAAGGCATGTGTGAAATGTGTTCAGCCCTACATCAGTGTCCAGTAGGCATTTCCCAAGGATGGACAAACGACGGACAAGATGGCACGCATAAAAGCAATCCTGGAGGAATCACACAGCCGTAGTAGGGCATGATACAGGACATAAAGATGAAAACAGCAGTACATACACCAGAGACATCCATCCTGCCATGCAAATCCCAGCGCACACAGCAGCGAAGGTGCTATCCAGTATGTGGGGATCACCCGCTCCACTCTGCGGAACATACCTGCGACCTGTGGAACACATATTAATGGCACACCAACAATGTCAACTAGGAAGGTCATACTATCGCTAAAATATGGAGTTCACACACATAACCGACATACTGTCATGAATAAATAGGTTCTACATGTACCGGCTGTGTTATACTGACAATACAGTGGCGGATAGTTCACAATGGTACCTGTGAGGATTATGTAAAGCAGTTGCCAACTTGCAGGACTACAGTAACACCCTATGGGTAAATTGTGGAAGGACATGGGTTACGTAGCACTACATAATGTGGGTAGGCGGACAGACATCCGGGAATGGGGAACATACGGCGGCAGTCAAACCCACTGGCCGAATAGACACAGTCCAACATGTCCTAAACTTTACATATGCACATCGGTGTCCATTGCAGGACCCAAAAATTACTCCTTAAGTGAGTGTGAGCAACATAGTGTGAACCGGAAGAGGTGACAGCCGTGACTACGGCACAGGTAGATATATGCACCACAGGTGTCTTCAAGGGTGATGACAGCCGTCCATGAAATGCAGGACATATGAATAGGACTCCCCAGGCTGCTGCATCCATACACGCTTCCATTATCCCATTTCCGCACACATGAAGGGTGTGCAAGGGTACCGTCGACGGTTGCAGACATGGGATCGTGGGTATGCAAATATGGGTGTCGGTGTGGATTGGCAGATGATTCATCGCCCCGCCTGCGGACGCGGGCCATGGCATATGCGTTACTCCGCAATATTAATACACCTCATCCACCGGAAATTGAGAATGCAGCTGTGACATGCTGACAGCCCGATACTAGTGACCAGTAGGCAGTTCCCATGGATGGACAAACGACGGCCAAGATGGCACCCATAGCTGCAAACCTGGGGGAATCCCACAGCTGTTGCAAGGCATAACCCAGGGAATACAGATACGGTGTACAGTACACACTCCCCATTCAAGGAAACACCGCTGCAGATACCAAGTACACAACACCCATGTGCCAGCACATCTATGGGGATCACACGCCCATACAGTGGAACAGATGGGTCACCTGTGTAAAGATACCAATGGCACAATCTCCACGTCTGCTGGGAATGACATAGGATGGTCAAACTATGGCGTTGACACCAAAGAAAGACATCCTTCGGTGAATTAATAGGATTGATGTCAATACACCATGGCAAACACCCAATGAACAGGGAAGACTTGCTGGCACCCTATGGCCACAAACCATGTCACACATAGGTAGATGGAACAGTCAACATAAACATTTCGTCCCCGACAGGTCGCATATGGTATCCAAAGGTACTTCATAGACATGTATGCGCTATCACCCGTTGGTCCCGTGAGACTTACACATAACATGGAAGTATCCAGGCTTTAAATGTCCACCCTTACACTTCCATTTGTCACTTTCTATGCGAGCAATGGAGATGTAGCCACAGCATAGAAAGCAGAGACGTACTGCTAACGAAACACACACATGTCAACATCACAGACAGCATACTATGAACACACGTATTACATGATATTGTACTATGAAACACAAACAAACCGGAAACCTGCAGCAAGAATAGTCCCCGTAGTTCGACACAACACAAGTCTTCGTAACATTTGAACAGTTCATTAAAACATGCAACGCTGTTGTTTCCACAACGTGCAGGAAATATGCTATGTCTAAGAATGTTCACAAACAACAATGTGAGTCTTAACATGATTTTAAATATCACAGTGTTGATTGTGAACACTTTAACAATTTGCTTATTCAGTTGTATGGTCGAAAGCAACGGAAACACACACACACGGAAGGGACGGAGATGAACCTACGCCTATTTACATGAACTCAGTACCCTATCAATCATTTACACAACGCTACCGAAGTTAACTGACGTGAGCGCTGTCAGAGGCATACATGTAGGCTGCTGACGCCACCCGCAAGACAATATTTGAATAGCCAAGGCATGTGTTGCGGAGCCTAAAAGCATAATCAGTCGCAGAGGCAGCTGGAAACACACACACACACACACACGGAAGGGACGGGGACGAACCTACGACTATCTACATGAACACACTACTGTATGAAGCATTTACAGAACGCCCTACGGAGTTTGCTAAACAGAGCGCTGTCACAGGCATACTTGTAGGCTGCTGACGCCACCCGCGAAGACAATAGTTGGCAATAGCCAAGGCATGTGTTGCGGAGCGTCTAAAAGCATAATCAGTCGCAGAGGCAGCTGGAAACACACACACACACACACACGGAAGGGACGGCGGACGAACCTACGACTATCTACATGAACACACTACTGTATGAAGCATTTACAGAACGCGCAACCAAGTTGTCTAAACACAGCGCTGACACAGGCATACTTGTAGGCTGCTGACGCCACCAAGAAGACAATAGTTGGCAATAGCCAAGGCATGTGTTGCGGAGCGCCTAAAAGCATAATCAGCCGCAGAGGCAGCTGGAAACACACACACACACACACGGAAGGGACGGGGGACGAACCTACGACTATCTACATGAACACACTACTGTATGAAGCATTTACAGAACGCTGCCACCGAAGTTTGCTAAACAGAGCGCTGTCACAGGCATACTTGTAGGCTGCTGACGCCACCCGAAGACAATAGTTGGCAATAGCCAAGGCATGTGTTGCGGAGCGCCTAAAAGCATAATCAGTCGCAGAGGCAGCTGGAAACACACACACACACACACACGGAAGGGACGGGGACGAACCTACGACTATCTACATGAACACACTACTGTATGAAGCATTTACAGAACGCGCCACCGAAGTTTGCTAAACAGAGCGCTGTCACAGGCATACTTGTAGGCTGCTGACGCCACCCGAAGACAATAGTTGGCAATAGCCAAGGCATGTGTTGCGGAGCGCCTAAAAGCATAATCAGTCGCAGAGGCAGCTGGAAACACACACACACACACACACGGAAGGGACGGGGACGAACCTACGACTATCTACATGAACACACTACTGTATGAAGCATTTACAGAACGCTGCCACCGAAGTTTGCTAAACAGAGCGCTGTCACAGGCATACTTGTAGGCTGCTGACATCACCAAGAAGACAATAGTTGGCAATAGCCAAGGCATGTGTTGGAGCCGCCTAAAAGCATAATCAGTCGCAGAGGCAGCTGGAAACACACACACACACACACACGGAAGGGACGGGGACGAACCTACGACTATCTACATGAACACACTACTGTATGAAGCATTTACAGAACGCGCCACCGAAGTTTGCTAAACAGAGCGCTGTCACAGGCATACTTGTAGGCTGCTGACGCCACCAAGAAGACAATAGTTGGCAATAGCCAAGGCATGTGTTGCGGAGCGCCTAAAAGCATAATCAGTCGCAGAGGCAGCTGGAAACACACACACACACACACACACGGAAGGGACGGGGACGAACCTACGACTATCTACATGAACACACTACTGTATGAAGCATTTACAGAACGCGCCACCGAGTTTGCTAAACAGAGCGCTGTCACAGGCATACTTGTAGGCTGCTGACGCCACCAAGAAGACAATAGTTGGCACAGCCAAGGCATGTGTTGCGGAGCGCCTAAAAGCATAATCAGTCGCAGAGGCAGCTGGAAACACACACACACACACACACACGGAAGGGACGGGGACGAACCTACGACTATCTACATGAACACACTACTGTATGAAGCATTTACAGAACGCGCCACCGAAGTTTGCTAAACAGAGCGCTGTCACAGGCATACTTGTAGGCTGCTGACGCCACCAAGAAGACAATAGTTGGCAATAGCCAAGGCATGTGTTGCGGAGCGCCTAAAAGCATAATCAGTCGCAGAGGCAGCTGGAAACACACACACACACACACACACGGAAGGGACGGGGACGAACCTACGACTATCTACATGAACACACTACTGTATGAAGCATTTACAGAACGCGCCACCGAAGTTTGCTAAACAGAGCGCTGTCACAGGCATACTTGTAGGCTGCTGACGCCAGCCAAGAAGACAATAGTTGGCAATAGCCAAGGCATGTGTTGCGGAGCCGCCTAAAAGCATAATCAGTCGCAGAGGCAGCTGGAAACACACACACACACACACACACACGGAAGGGACGGGGACGAACCTACGACTATCTACATGAACACACTACTGTATGAAGCATTTACAGAACGCGCCACCGAAGTTTGCTAAACAGAGCGCTGTCACAGGCATACTTGTAGGCTGCTGACGCCACCAAGAAGACAATAGTTGGCAATAGCCAAGGCATGTGTTGCGGAGCCGCCTAAAAGCATAATCAGTCGCAGACGCAGCTGGAAACACACACACACACAGACACACACACACGGAAGGGACGGGGACGAACCTACGACTATCTACATGAACACACTACTGTATGAAGCATTTACAGAACGCGCCACCGAAGTTTGCTAAACAGAGCGCTGTCACAGGCATACTTGTAGGCTGCTGACGCCAGCCAGAAGACAATAGTTGGCAATAGCCAAGGCATGTGTTGCGGAGCCGCCTAAAAGCATAATCAGTCGCAGACGCAGCTGGAAACACACACACACACAGAGACACACACACACGGAAGGGACGGGAACGAACCTACGACTATCTACATGAACACACTACTGTATGAAGCATTTACAGAACGCGCTACCGAGTTTGCTGAACAGAGCGCTGTCACAGGCATACTTGTAGGCTGCTGACGTCACCCGCAAGACAATAGTTGGCAATAGCCAAGGCATGTGTTGCGGAGCGTCTAAAAGCATAATCAGTCGCAGAGGCAGCTGGAAACACACACACACACACAGACACACACACACACACACACACACACACACACACACACACACGGAAAGGACGGGGGACGAACCTACGCCTATCTACATGAACACACTACAGTATGAAGCATTTACAGAACGCGCTACCGAGTTTACTGAGCAGAGCGCTGTCAGGAGGCATACCCCTACGTGAGTGGTATCATTTGCAAAGGCAATGCGCCCGATCGGGTGTTCGGACAGAGTGCGCAGTCACGCAGTCTGTTACCATCCTGTCGCCAGACACCAACACGCTAGTGCTGCAGTCGAGAATAACAAGTAACTACTGATCAGTACATCACTGCATACCGGGCATGCTCAGACACTTAGACTCGCACAGGGCAGACATGCATACACATGTTGCGACGGCATGGGTGGCGAATGTGGACCGCCGTGGTGTGTCCAGCCACACAACAGAAACCTGGCCATGCCACAGACGTGGCCGCTATGAGGGGATACAGGCATGCACCCGGGTATAACTGCAGACGGCCGGTGTGCACTGTGCTGTGTGTCTATCTACACAGCTGCCTACTGGGCATGCTCAGACACTTAGAGTCGGCACAGATCAGACATGCATACACATGGTGCGACGGCATGGGTGGCGGAATGCGGACCATCCTGTGTGTCCGCCACACAACAGTAACCCGTCATGCCACAGACGTTGTTGTTGCTGCGGGAATATGTAGGTGCAATTAACCATGTGTAGGACTGGCCTACAGTTTGTTGCATGCTACAGACAACCCTCCCAAACACAGGATACCTTCACAGATGTCCTGAGGACACTGGTGAGTGGGCATGCTCTCACAACAGCACCGCTTGGGTGACATGAACCACCCATACATAGCCTGGGAACATTACCCATGGCACAACACAGTACGCCAGCAGTCCCAGGTGTTCACACACCTGGCCACTGTTAAACAGCCATGCACCATACATACCAGGGGATGTCTGACAGTTCTGCCCATCACGCATGGTGAGGATATGCCCCACACAGGATGTACAGCCCTCAATGGTGATGCAAGACCGTATAGTGGATCCACTGGTCATCCACTCACTGTAACCAACACCAGCATGGGGACCTCAGTGATGACCTCTCCACAGAAAACCACACACATCATATGACCGGTGTGGTACCCTACAAGTCCTCCATGCCAATGTTGAACAGAGGCCAGACCCGCAAACGCCTAATGAGTGCCTTCCCCGACCACTCCACATGCATGTCTGCAACAGGCAAACATGATGACATCAGGACCTTGTCCACCACAGGTAGGCACATGGTGTGGTGGACCGCAGCCACTGACTACCTGTACATCAACAGTTGGAGCTACTACATGGCAGGGCAATGACAGTACCAGGAAACCATCACCCATTCATACCGGCCACCATACGGCCCCACATACCAACATCCAGGTCCGCCTGGGAGTGGTACTGCAGAGGGCACATGAGACAACCACAGGGCCTTCCCTAACTGTGGTAAGGACATGGTTGGGGCACACAGACTTGCCTGGAAATGGTCCAGAATGGTACAACAGTCACTGCACCCACAGACATTGTCTGCATACCACAGGACATGTTCCATGCATACATCCCCCAACAGGGAACATATCCATCCCACCAGAGTGTATCCTCCCAAACATGTCATATGGCCTGGAGTGATCCCATATCTCTATGGCGCTTGACACGCCAGCAATGGGCACCGATGGTTTCCTGGCTGTGTGCTACCCATCCTCTTTGAGGCCCTCGCCCACACATGCGCCACTGTGTCATGTTAGCCTTACTATGGGCTATGTCCCCAATGGATGCCATATGGCATCTGTGGTCCCACTATGCCAGGGTAGTGCTCCTATGGACTGTCAACAGCCACACCCTATACGCTTGACAAGTGTTGTCTGCAAAGCTGTGTGGAGGTCCATACAGGTGGTCATGGTTACAGATAGCGTGTACAGCCAATACCGAACATACCCACAACTACATAGTCAAGGGCGGATCCTGCCTCCCAACCTGCTCGCCCAGTCTGGAGTGTTCACCAAGGCCATTGATGGGGATACGTGGGTTTGCACACAGTACCATGACCTGGTGGGAGCGCTCAGAGCACACTCACACATGGGACCCATGTAAAGGCTCGCCAGCATACATGTGGGGACATATGTCACCCGATGCTTCTCACACAGGTTGGAGGTCACACCACACAGGGTTGGTGCTGAAGGTGCCTTGTCACACTCATATCTGGACCCAGTGGAGGCCCACAGGGCTCACTCCTGTGCCCCTGCCATATGGCATCCGACCTTCCAATGTGCATGCAATCATAGGGGATTGTAGCAGACAAGGTATGCAGATGACTACGCACCGCCGACATACCCAGCACCCCATGTTACACCTAACATCCACCTAGGGCGCCATAGACATGGATGACTGGTGCCAGAGCCATGGCCTGCTACCAAATGCCAGAGAAGGTGCAGCCCTACCCAGTGTGAAGAACATGTTCGTCCCAATGTCACATGTAGGTGGTACGCCATTAAAGATGGTGGACATGTTCAGGGAAATGGCTACCACACCTGTTGGCAACCTCTGTCAACACACACAATGGCAATGTGGGTGTGAAGACATTCCATTGTGGCCTCCTGGTCTGGATGGAATGGCAACCACATCAGGGTGTTCATTGTACCCTGTACACATCACACACCAGTGCAATGACTGCGCATAATGGCACATGTGGCCTGTAGCTAACCTGACGCCTGCAGCACTCGGAAGGACCGCAAACGCTCCACAAGACGGGATGACGGTGCTAGGACATGTGTCACAAGGTGCACGGCCAAGGGGACACCGCTGTGGATCTTCACAGCACAGCTGCTCCGGGTGATCTGTGCCTGACATACACGGCCATGTCTGACCTGGGTGACATGGGCACATTCCACCTCCCAGGCCCCATGCAAACACGGGCACAGAAGCGACTGTCAGACACCTCAACCCAAAGATGAGTGGGACGTGCTGGGGGAACAGGGTAACAGCCAGACACACACTACAACACGGGGAGGAGTGCCAGGCCATGTGAAGGAAAGGCCCTGACTGCCTTTGTCCAGGACTGCTAATGACGTGTGGATGTGTGACTATAGTTATGCGCCAGTCAACCTCTGTGTGTCACTGCTAGACCAGGGACTGGGGACTGATGGATATGGCATCCCCATCCTGAGGGGTGTTAGATGCCACACACAGTCATGCTAGGTCCACACATGTCGAGGGCACATATCCTGTCACGCTCATGTGTGCCTATGTACCTATGTAAGGGTCCATGCCGGATGTGGGTAACTGTGCTATGCTGATTTTGCCAGACATGCCTGTGGGTACCCCACGACTACACGTGGGGAACTAATTACAGTGCTCCCAGTAGGCACGCAAGTACACCATCAGTATCATACGGGTTAACTGCACCGACATGGTGCTACACATGTAACCACCACACATACTGTGTACACATATCAATGAATGCTGCACCTGTCCTGCATGGTATGTCTGCTGCATGATGTCCGTGCACAACACACATCACATACACACCTGTCACCAGCCATACACACACACCACAACATACACAGCACGAACTATGCGGACACAGGTATCACATACACCTCTCACTATCGTGTCCACCCTGTGCTTCATAATATGTTAGCTTAACCGCATTGATGGTGTGGCTCACAGTTATGCGGCAGAGACTTAATCATATGCACAGGGTGATATGTGTGCCACAGGCATGGGCTGTACCAATGGATGACATCATGTGTGTGTGTAAGGGCCAGTGCATTGAGTGGGCATGACTATGTAGATTGCATGTGGGTGTGGTGGAGCCCTACAGTTGTGTCTGCTGTGTGTGGGTGTGTGTACACAGTTCAGTCATCTGTGATGCCTACACGGGTATGCTTGGCAGCCCCTGACTGTACAGTGCAGGTGTTACGGCTCACTGTGTCTGCCGGGCGCGGCGACCCGCGCCTGCCTGGGGTCGCACGGGCACGACCGGGTGGAGGTACAGACTGTCCACTCTCCGATGTCACATGTCCGCTGGAAACGTGCCCACGACAGGCCGCCCAGGGCCACGCCCACGCGGCCTGCTCTGTCCTGGTGTGGATGGTGTGGTAGCAGCTGCAGTGCTACTGCTACCATCACTGTCTGTGTGGGCATGGGAGGTGGCACGCACACGCTGACCTGCAGCAGGTGGTGTTGCTGGCACACGCCCACGAGCCCTATGCCTCTCCCCTACCTGGTGTTGCTGCAACGGACTGCGACGCCAAGGATGGCCAAGCCTCGGTCGATGAGACCAGCCATATCGCCTAATCTCCTATCCAGAACATCGGCAAGATGCTGTAGTGCATTCGCCAATGCCTGGATGCTGTCATTTATGGTACGGATTGCGGACCTCTGCAGCCTCTGCCCTCCTGGTTCTGCCGCTCGGCACGTGCCTGCGCCCGCCATTACAGTCTGGAACATGCGCCTGGTTATACCAGCTGCTGCACCCTGGACGGCAGGTGTATGTCTAGCGGTGCTCCCCACGGGCAGCACCTGCCACATGCCCGCGTGGCACTGCACCAGCCCGTACACTCGCACGATCGTGTGTACCCACACCTTCTGCAGCCACCACACATTCCTGCTCGGGACAACAGACGCTGACTGACCGTCATCTATGGGCAACGGTGTTGGGGTATGTGTCGGCATCTGAACCGTGTGCAGGGATGAAAGGGACGATGTGTGATGTTCTCCAGTGGCACAGACTCTGCCTGTGACGACCCTGCCTGTGCCTCATGCACATGCTCATCACCACTAGTATCTGTGGGGACACTAGCATCAGATTGACCGCAGGAGGGGAACGCACCTACAGCACCTGTCAATACAAAGACATACCATCGGTTCCACACACAGACACACACACACACACACACACACACACACACACACACACACACACACACACACACACACACACACACACACACACACACACACACACACACACACACACACACACACAGCATGCATGTGATTATGCAGGTGGCATGCAGCATTCACACAACACAGACCAGTGAATGCAGACCAGACATTCATAGTGGCAGTATGTACACTGCCCTGGTGGGGACAGTACAACAGGCAGGTGTCATTTAGTAGGCATGCAGTACACACATTCATGGTAGTTTGCATGCATCAGCGTGATACACCGTGGCCGCGGGCAAGTTGGGAGTACACATGGCTGCCAACACTATGTAATGTACACCGCAAACATGTGCGGTATCATGTGGACATGTGAAGATGGTGTCCCACCGCATGCACCACATCACGATGGCTGTCATGGTGCAGTGTTATGTGTACAGTGTACAGATACAATGTATGTGTAACAGTGATGTCTGTGCAGGTACGTTTGCTGTGAGCTGTGTGCATAGCTGTACGGTGTGTGGTGCGGGCTCTGTGCCACTGCACAGTAGCAGGACACAGCTATGTGTCTGTGCGATGCGTGACCTGGACGCATTACATTGCCATGTCTGTAAGCCAGTTCAGCTGCTCAGCAGCACATATATGGTGGACATTGGAGGCACCTGTAGTAGCTGTGGAGAGGAATTTCATGTCACTGGTGTACTACATCAGATGTCCAGGGGTCCACTACATTGATGAACCCACTATGTGTGTACAGGGTGCAATGGTGAGTACCCACTGTGGATGTGCTGTGTGGCAACATGCCTGTAGGTATCAACCATGGCCTTGTCTGTCTGACTCATTGACAATTGTGTGTGGTAGACATTGTGCACACGGCCCTGTGGTGGCCCATGTGACATACACCCATACTAGTGTGACGCGGTCACATTCTCTACGGATATGCTGACAGTGTGTATGTCTGCTATGTTGTGCATAGGTCATATCATGGTGTGACAATGCTGCAGCCAGACATCCACGCAGCATGGGACATGGCATGCGCCATGTCACAACGCAGTGCACCCGATGCAGGGGCATGGGTCACATTGGTAACACCTGTGCTCTGGCCAGATCACAGCTCACTCTGTGGTACTGTGTCCATACTGCACTGGCATACCAATGCATACTACACATGCAGCCATTGTGTAACACCTACACCATTGTATGCATAGCTGAATGCACGTAACACACCAATTGGTTGTGTGGTGTCATACCACTCACGGTAACGGGTGTATCTACTGTACATGGGTGGTGTGTATGTCGGTGGTGCGAGCTGTATACCGTGACGGGGCACACACAGGTGAGCATGTCATGCCTAGACACATGGGGAATATCAATACAGCAGAACATGAGATTGACTGGCAACAGACTTACCTGCAACAGACCCTTGTCCTCCCGACACGCCAGACGGACCTGTAAAGGCATTACACAAAGGTATACACATTAGCCATTACTATCTCCACGGTCAGCACTGTGCATGACACATCATGCATGTGTGGTTGCATGTGCTATGCACATGTCTGCTAACACAACATAGCATACAATGGTTTGCATCTTGTGTGGCCATATACCTGGCATGTATTGCTATATCATGTGTTGTACTATGACACCCACACCCACGCCGCCTATCATACAAACATGCAACACTGACTTACCATGCAGCTCCAGGCTCATAGCTCGGGAGACACCCACCTCCACGATGGACGCAAGTGGTTCTGCGTGTTGTTCCGTGGGTGTCCCCAGACTGGCCAGGAGCTCCTCCGTAGCTGTGAGTCGGGGCTGTGTTGGTGGCCCACCACCTGTCCCACGTTGTTGCCTGGCGATGGCAGCGGCACGCTGTCTTGCATGCCGGATCAGGTCTGTGCAGTGCCTGCGGATTTGTTGGTAGCTGCGGTTGGTTCCGCCCACGCTGTTCACCCTCCTGCACAACTCCTCCCACATCTCCTGCCGCTCTTGTGCCTGCAGTGGCACATGGCTAAACAGGGCGTTGTAGTTACTCTGGAGGTATGGTATGATGACCTCCTCCTCCTGTCCGCTAAATGGTGGAAGCCGAACGTGGCATTATCTGGAAGACATAATGATGGTGGCAGGTCACATTCACACTGCTGTGCTGGCATACTGTTGGAAATACATTGCTATGACATGTACGACATCTGCACAGTGATCTGTGAAGGGCATCGTGGCGGTGACACAGCCGATGTTGTGGCTTCACACCATTGAGCACTGGGTGTCACATCATATCTGTGTGCCACCCCATCACACTGTGCACGCACCATGTAGATGTTAGCCTGCCATGGACATGTGTACCTGGCTGCACCTATGTCCATATCAGTTGGCATATGTCCCCATGTGACGACTGTGCTACTGTTCACCTGTACGCTGTGTATATGTCAGTACACATCACGTCTGTGTCCATTGTGAACGTCAGCAGCGCACTGTACACATACACATGGACACCTG
Organism: Protopterus annectens; assembly: GCF_019279795.1. NCBI lineage: Eukaryota > Metazoa > Chordata > Ceratodontiformes > Protopteridae > Protopterus > Protopterus annectens. The sequence goes on from NC_056745.1 coordinate 1,291,566,973, forward strand.
CACATGCATGTGTTGTGCCATGTACTTCCACACAGCACTGTACCGGTGCTGGACAACTTGCCCCAGCTCACCTGTGTTACGTATGTGATAGACATGGAGCAATGTGTAACCATGACACATTAGCAGGAAAGGCCATGCATAGCATGTACACGCACACATTGTGCAGAGCATCACACAGCACCTGTAACATGACAGGGTGCATCGCCACCACATTACTACTGTGTATGGTTGATAGTGAGAGTGCCTTTTGTCCATTGCACCATGTGGGACTGTGATAGCTCATGCAGCCTTGCTGGTCATCTCTGCATGATATGGCAGGGTATGCCACATACATGGCAATGGGTGTGACCCACCCAGGGGCTGACGGTATTGGCAGGGTGGCTGTCCATTGCTTTTGTCATAGCTGTGTGAATATGGACATTCAACATGTTTATCACCATGGTGTGGACACTGTCCTCCAGCGAGGTATGCTGTACGCTGCTTGTTGAGGGTGTGTGTGGTGCATGCAGGTATCACACATCCATGCATACACTGTAGCCCTGGCAGGTGCTATGTGCTGGGATGTTGATCGACACAGTGCTGTATGTGTACACACACCGCTATCCCATGCACATGGATATCTGCCTGAACTGATGTGGGTAACACATATGTGTACATACATTGCCCGCTGCCACCCACATGTCTGCTGCTGCACTACACACCGCCATCCCTCCCTGTGTGAATGTGGTGTTGGCCTCAGCAGAGGTATCCATGTATGGGGACATGGATGTTCACATAGCAGGCCCACTGATGGTATCGACGATCTGACCATACACATATGATGCGCCACTCACACATACAACCCATTCATATTGTTGTTCACAATGGTGACACGGCTATATTGCTATGCCGGAGCCATTCACAGACATACATACACAGAGGCATGCACGCCCATCTGTGTCATTGGCCGGACTATTGGTGTGGTTTGGCACCTAACGTGTTTGACTGCAGGTGGCGCAGACCTACTGTGCACATGTCTACATGGTAGGCCTGTTCTACGGTAGGCATCTGTGATGTGCTGTGCACATCTCATACCTGCACATTTGGTTGTTGTCCATCGGTCCACAGGCCAGTGGTGGGACATACAGGGATGTTGCTGAACATATGTACATGCGACCCTGTACAACTGTGACGCTTAGCCTCTCAGATGCTCATGGGTCGCGGACGTGAACCCCCCACACCCACATGTGGTTTTGGGACCCCGGCCATACCCATCTCCACCTGTGGGTTGCTATCATCCCACACACTCCTTGTACTGTATGTTCAGGCTATGCAGCTATGTGGGGCTTGTGTGCATACAATACGATACTATGTGCCTTTGCACCCATCACAGACATTGTCACACAGGTACACCGCAGCCATACACATCGCAGATTGTTGTCAGCATGTCACATGTGGTACACACCTAACACATCTCCTGCGGACATGGTAATCTGTATGGGCATGTCCAGTAGTGACATACCACAGCTACCCCTACATGACGGCTATGCAGGACATGTCTGTGTACATCTACTGTGACATATACACAAGCAATGCCCCTACCTACATCACATGGTACTACCTGTGGAGTATGTGTGTCTGCATCCATGCTATGGCCATAGATGACAATTGTACATCTATATGTGCAACATACCTCAGTGGGGTTGTCATGAGCACATGTTCCATGTGTCAATGCATTGTTTGTGTCTGTTGGGCAGTCATTGTTGTGCATGGTTTACATGGCTGACATAGTGTACTGTGTCTGATTCCAGGTACTTCATTGGGCTACCAGCATTGTACATTTCTACAGCACATTCCAGCCATCATGTAGCCAGCTTAGATGACAGTGGAGGTGTTCCGCCATGTGCACATATGTCACACGGTACAAGGGTGACTGACACACATTGTCGGACTGGGTTCTGACTGCTGTGGATGTGTGTACCGTGTTGACAACCATGACTGCACCAGATGGTGTCTTCTGGATGTGTGACATTCACAACAAACACCCACATTCACATAGCAGCACATCGCCCACGACAATTGACATTCCTGCCTGAACACTGTGTACGGTATGTTTGTATGACCACTGCATATATCACTGGTGGCCACCAGCATGGCTGCCTACAACAGCAGTGTGTATCCTGTGCAAACATGGTTACACCAGTCACACCACACCTGTGCCAGCTGGCCCTGTAGTGGGTGACAGTGCAGTTCCATTCATCATGTAACAGTATACATCGTGCACCAGTATGTTGCAGACATGTGAACGGCTGTGCTACTCAACATATGCACACATGACACATCACCTGGTACACCGTGGTCTGCCTTGCCACCTGCTATTGTGACCACCCTGGGATGACATTGTACGCCCACATGGACGTGGACATGTGATGGCTCAATGGTGAATTAACCGTCCAGGTGTGTGTCTAGCCAGGTGTCCAGTAGCCACTGGTCTGCATGCAGGGATAGTCTACATTGGCCTACTCTGTCACTGGGACTGTTGACTATGGTCATACTGTTGTTATGCAGGCATGTGCTGTTTGTCCAGTCTGATAGTCGTGTTGAACCACACTACCGCGGCACACATGACGGTGGACATCTGGCTAAGGTGTGCAGCCCACATGTACATCTTCTCATGCTATGCTGCCTGTGCAGCGGTGTCACATGTCTGTCTCTGGCAGGGCTGTCACAGGTAGGCACAGCATGCAGTGATGTGTGACAATGCTTACACCCTCCACTGTGTTGTACACTAGCACTGCACACACAGTACAGCACACATGTCATTTATCTACGGTGCCTGGGACCTGCCTCCATGCCCTACACGGCACACCTGCCAGTCCAGATTGTACACAGATCATACCTCCCAGTCACATACCTGACTGCAACACACACAGGTGGGTGGTTCCCACACCACACCGTGATTTACACACATACTGTATTTTCCCATGACACATTGCATCATAGGTAGTCCATGTTCAGATACCCATGTTTGTGGCCACTACACACATTGTGACACGCGACAGTGCAGACACTGTACACCACAGGTTACATGCCAGTCGGGTTGGCATGCTGTACATTGCACCTGGGACAGTTGCTACTGCTATGTATTGCCAGCAACACGACCTTCCCTAGTATGGACTCCCACGCACTCCACACATGCTTGGCCATGCAGTACGCATAGCTGGGTGACACATTACACGACACATACCATACCTACACTACCCTCAGCATGCACCAAACCTCCATGTGTCTGTATGCTAGGCCTACACACCTCCCCACTCTGTTTGCTGAACATCCATGCTTACCATCCCTGCTAGCCACACCCTAAGCACACAACCATAGCAGCATGCATGGTACATACACACTACAGCCGGTATTACTGACATCCACTGACAGAGGTAGTTGAGGGCATGGCACCCCGTCCGATGGACAGTCTATGTGCCTATGCCAACAGTGATCACAGTGCACTTCTGCTACATTTACACACTGGTAGGGACCATGCTATTCCACACTGAGACATGGTGGTGCTGGCATTTTCACAGACGCCACAGTGGTATTCCTGTTCCATGCACACGTGCTGTATGGGCACATGTGCAGGCTGTTGCACGGTAGTTTTGTTCACCTGTGTGTTGTGTGTCACTTGACAGTCATGGTGTGTCCTGCTGGTGCATGACATACCCCACAGCTAGCTACCTACACATGACTGCCAGACATTGCAGTGTGGGCCCTCACGCAGTGTGGTGGTATGTCTCTGCTGTTTGACTACATCCACATTCAATGCAGCATACCACGGTCATGCAGGCATTGACGACACAGATGTTGCTGGCATCCTGCCTGCCAATGGGGTACCTACCAACAATACACACTCTCACTCACTACAGGGTTCCAATCCTTGGCTGGACATTGTATTAACCCTGTGGACACATACATAGTACTGGCATGCACATGTTATGTCTGGGAACACAGTCCCAATGTCACCTCCAACCGCCGGAGTTGTTGTATCCCGCCAACCTGGCTGTTACATGTCTCTGCAGCAGCACACGCCAGTGACTGCTAGCCCATTCATGTACGCCAGCACCCTGACCACCACACTACCACATCTATCACACTACACATGGATGGTACTGCATTGCACGTATGGGGCTGCATCTCTACACCCATGACTGGGCCATTCAGTATGGCACTGGGCCACATCTTGACATACATGCTTCACACACTCATTGACTACCTGCATGCCTTTCCTGGCACCCTTGTTGGGCTTCTGTGCGCCACAGCACACCACATCCCATGCTGGCCACCTGTCATATTATTGCATGGGTGGTTGGGGTGGTACAGAGGGTATCACATCAGACATGATCCGCTTTGCCCTTCAGCACCATTCCACTTTATGCTATTGACAGTGTACACATCCAGCATCACATCGCACTTATGTATCGGCATGTTACGCCATGTGCCTTCTGTACAGTTCACACAGTGGTGCAGGCATATCATGCTGACTACAACATTTCAGGGACGGTGGCATTGCACGCCTCAGACATGTGGCCCCTCATGCTCAGTATTTGCATACGCACACTACCTGCTGTCACACAGTACTGTACATGCCTACATATACCACTTCTACATACCTGGCAGCATTCTAGCTCATCCTACTATGTTGCTGACACCCATACAGGTGTCAGTGTGGCAGATATATCATGTAGATATCATTGCATCAGTTACATCACACATAGTGCATACACATCACCTTTGCATACTGACAGTCATGCGGTGTGTATCACATGGATACTGTCCCTATACAGGCATATCACGTTGTACATGGTTGATGTACACACACATGGCCCACATGGTGCTGTGGTTGCCATATTACACCATAGCGTGGGTACACATGTGCAGGACTACACATTTCTGGACCGTATGTCTAGCTGATACCTTGGGTGCCCTTGTACCTGTGCCATACACACATGTACACGCAGGCCGTGTTACAATAACACATGTGTGGTGTACCTTACACAATGGATACAACGTTACATGTCTCAGTATAGTCATGCTGTGCTCTCTACCCAGCTCAGACAGTTGACATATGCAAATGACAGTCATGTAACACATCTGTGCTCACCTGCATGCCACTAACACAGGGGTGTAATGTACTCTGCCATGGGCCATGTTCTCCACAGTACTGATGCATGTAGTACTCCTACATGGCGCTTGCTGTGGGCAGGGGAGGAGCAGTCCTGCATGTGTGCACACATGCCACATTGCTCAGCCCGGCGCCTGTGTGACATCCACAGACTGGACACACACCATGCTGTGGGACATAGGTCCTGTGCACATCCCACAGGGGCACACTGTGTCACTAGTCATGTGATAGCTGCCTTGCTGGTAGGGTGACACAGACCCATGGTACCACCACAGCGGACGATTGTATAGACATGACAGTTGACATCCAGTTCTGCCGCTCAGTGGACACTACCATGGGGGTGTCAGTACTGTGTACATTGCACATGTGTTTACACACGGCCCTGCTGGACATCATTGTGGCACACATTGCACCTGCTATGGAACGCTTTGGACATGGTCACTTGCTGTTACCTCCATTTCGGTACCTATTCTGCTACTACATTGTCCCATATGTGCAGGCCATACATATCTTGTGTATGTATATAACATTAGCCCATCGCCCATCATGCATGCTATGCCTGTGATACTGTCTATGATTTGTGAACATATCCATCATGCCAGCTTTGCATTACACATAATTGACATAGTCGCCTTACTGCGTGGGATAGGTGCACGCCGCGCACATTCCGTGATGACATCGACGGTATATGCCCATGCACATGTGTGCTGTGACACTATACATAAATGTCCTATCCCCTGCTGTGGCACTTCAGTGTTGGATATCCACTGCCAGCATCGGCGTGGTGGTGGCATTGTTCTGTGTTTGCAACCCCTATGGCAGACCTGGGGTAGGGTTACCACCTGTGCCACTTTGCAAGGGACAGTCCCTCCTTGGGCAGTTGTGTCCTGACAAATTTATCACAAATGGCAAATGTCCTGAGATTGTGGGACATCACTATATCCCATTCTTATGTAAGAGTTGCATAACATACTTATTTATGTATGTACATTCCTAACTGTTACAAGACACACAATAAGCAACTGAACTGCTACAAGACTACACTTTTCTTTATGCAAAAGAGTAGAGTTCTAACCTTTGTACTGACCATGGGTATGTGTCCACCTGTAACATCTGAAGTGTGTCCCGACGATTTCCCACTTTGGCCTTTTGAAAGGGTGGCAAGCCGCCCTGGGGTTATCCCGGTGTTTACATGTTGTCCCACTGCTGTGCACACGTTGTCCACAGTTGTTGGTATGCTGCGCGCTTTAGCATTACATATCCAACCTTCGCCTCTCTGCCTGATGGACAGGTATCTTTACCTACACACACTGTTCACATACTGTACAGATTCGCCATACGATCGCGGCGTTACACACCAGTACATGTCGTGGGTTCGACATACCTTTCCGCCTTTTGTTCTGAGTTCGCCTCTATTCCCTTGTTTCTCTTTCTAGTTTGTATGAGTTCGGTATGAACATACGGTTTGAATATCCAGGAGTCTTCCTTATATTCGCCGCCTGATGCATGTGGGTTAATCAGGCCAATAGCTGTTCCTCGGTGTGTACTTATGCGCATATCAGCGGTGATCCCCTTCCTTTCGCTCGTTACGCCGGCACTAGGCCATGGTTCTTTCCTCGTGGCCGTTGGTTATTTGCAATACCTTCGTGAGGATGGTATGTATTGTATCATGTTTGTGTGACTGCATCCGCTATGTGTGGTGTCGGGTACATTTCGCTGTGGTGTTAGCCGTGGATTGTGTGTGTTGGGTATGGTATTGTGTTCGACATGTGGGTCCCCGTGTCCTGGCGGCGCCCGTCGATGGCGTTGTGCATTCAAATGTGTTACATGGCTGTTATTTTCCTGTACATAGCGAATGCATGGATGCATGAGCCGCTGCTAGTGTTTCCCAGGAGCTTGTTGTGGGTATGCCGCTGTCATTCACTGCCTGTATGTGTTTGCTACGGTTTTAGCTGTTATCCCTTTGATATGTGCAATGGGGTATATCTGCGGATGTGGGTGACGGGTACGGGTGTGAGTCTTGCATTTATACATACCAGATATGCTTGTGTGTGTGCTCCATCCCTGCTTGGGGAGCTGCGGGTTACCTGTCTGTTGTTCCGGGAATGTTTGTTTTGTTGATGTCGCCTGCTGTCGGTATCACCTGCATGTGTGGTTCCAGGACGTATTCCTCCTTCACATCGGTTATATATCTGCGGATGTTCGTCCGCGCTACCATCCATTGGCATTTTGTCGCTGATAGTTACGGTGATTGTGGTCCTATACTTGGGGCGGACTGTATGCTACCGTAGCCTCCTATTCGTGTGCCGCTTGCATACGCCACGGTCGTGGAACACACCGCGGTATTTAGCGGACCGTGAGTGTTCACGATCGGTGCCGGATGGCACATTCGTGATTTTCGCAGACATGCCTGATGCTGTGTAACGCTGCCGACGGACCGTGTGGAGTCTACGTTATGGCCGTCATACCTACGGTCGTGGTTTGTACATGCGCCCTTTGCATCTCCTGTTTGCTATGGCCCTGTGGTACACTTTGGGACATTTGGCGCTTTGCATCATTTTACGCCGCCACGCATAGCCACTGAGGAGATGTCAGTACTACTTTGTGGGTACTGCTGTACATACGCCTATGGTTCCTGTACTGTATGCCTACGCCTGTTATTACACTCCGCCTGTGACATGTCACCTTCATACACAGTTTACACTGGCACACACATTACACACACACAGCGGAACACACGACAACCTCACCTCACACATACACATATTGCCGCCATGGCTGTCAACCTTCTATTTCCGGAGTGGGGAACACACACAGTAGTAATGTGAAACACATGGGCATAATGTGGAACACATAGTAATGGCATAGTGACAACTTCAGCTAAGTAGGTCATAGGTTGATTATGATATGCTGATTTACTTACAGTGAAGAACCTTTACTAACTTACTATGAGTACATTCTATTTACCAGGATGTCATTTATATACATTCCTAACAATGGATGTTTGAGAGACATTTTCAATGTGGAACTTGGAGGAACTGCGAGGAACATGAACTGTTTTACACCCCAAATGAGGTACGCCTCATAATGTCGCACACTTCACTGGTATGCTTTCCGCCGCACCGACGGTTGAACACAATACCTACGCTATCGTGACGCCGTGGCGGCGTATCTCCGCACTCATGTCCTATGGATATGACACGCACATATGTAGGGTTGCCACCTTTCAAATGGCCAAAGTGGGACATTTTAGTAGAAACGCCAGATTTTGCATGCCAACACATACCCACGGCCAGTACAAAGGACAGCGATTCACTTTTTGACGGAATACAAAGCTGTAGCATTACAGTTGCTTATTCTGTTTATTATCATATTTAGATGTTTCTTCTACAAAATAACTGTTTTCTGCAACTAATAAAGTAATTATGGGAAATGGTTTTGTCCTACAATCTCAGGACATTTGCCATTTTGTCAATGTTTTTGCAGGACACAACTGCCCAAAGGTGGACTGTCCCTCACAACGTGGGACAGGTGGTGACCCTACACATATCCCGTTACTGTACCGTGGACTGGTGACCATCCCGACACGCTGGATATGTATTGATGCAGGTTAACATTTCCATGGCTGGCGCATTACCTGCCCTGCCCACCCTCCAGGATGATCGGGTTGTCGGTCACTATGTTTAATATGTGGTGATTTCGCCTCTTACTTATCTGTGAACTTGCATCCCTGGGTTCCATATTACCCTGTTGTCCTTTCTATCTGTGTATGCGTACATATATTTCTACATGTGTACTGATATGTATTTCGTATCTGTGTATGCACATGCGTACATGTGTGGTCGACTTGGCGCGATAGTGGCAGCATATGGCTACGCCTGCGGTGCTGTTGAACCGGGCGTTGAGGTGTTGGCGTACCATGCTCTGCTGGCTATTGGGTGTGCAGTGTTTGGCCGGTGCCTTTGTTGGAGTCACACATACGTCCGCACATACGGTACACATTACGGGCGGACATGTTTGTGTGGCGCCCATTTTACTGTGTGTGCAGGGCAGGAGGTGACAGTCCATGGGGCCCACACTGTCAAAGTATGTGCTATGCTCCTCTTTGCCAGGGCGTAGGCATATTGGGTACGCCTGTCTACCTACTGGGGCTGGCTCAGTGTGTCCGTGGCGCCGCACGCCCTGTGCCTGTGCTTGCCCTGGCAGTTGTGGCGGGCTTGGTGGCCCTCCGCATTATGTCCCTGCAGCAGCTGTTTCCGCAGAATCATATTGTGTAGCATACAACATACTATGAATATGTGGGCACTTGTGCCTGGAGAGTACTGCAAGGCTCCACCGGATGTATCCAAGCACCGGAACCGTGATTTCAAGATCCCAACACACGCCTATGATTATTCTCGCTTGTGCGTGTGCCTCATTATGGCGTTCTTGCATGTGTGTGTGTGCATTTCTGATGGGTGTCATCAACCACGGCTCCAGTGCGTAGCCAGCATCCCCCCAAGGTGACCTTGTGTGATGTCCCCACTGGCGAATACCTGATACAGCTGTGAGGCATGCCAGATATGGGAGTCGTGGTAGCTTCCAGGGCTGCCAGCACACACATCCATGATAATGCCCCGCGCATTGCACACGACCTGGCAATTGATGGAGGGGTATCCCTTGCGGTTTATGTAGCGCCTACCCTGCTCCCCAGGTGGTGACTTGATTTCTATGTGCGCACAGTCTATCGCACCCAGGACCTCCGGTATTGTGCCACACGGTGGAAGCGGCGATATTGCTAGCCAACTCCTCCTGAGATGTGGGGAACTTTATGTGCTCATGGGCATGTGGTAACATGGCATCCAGGAACTGGTGTAGTACCCTGGATGCTGATGCCTGTGAGATGCCCATTATGTCCCCGGTGGGCCTTTGAAAGGTACCTGTAGCCAGTATTCGCAAGCTCACACATACCTTTGTGTCCACTGGGATGGGCTCCTCTGTTGTCTCTTGTTCTCAGGCGCCGGCACAGCACCACTATTTGCTGTAACGTGTCCCTGTCCACCCTGTAGCGCCCTACTATCTCCAGGTCTCGCAGCCCCTGGTAGGTCACCCTTGGTCTGAACACTCTCCTTCTCCTGTGAGGCCTACGGTAGTTGTCGGCACCACCCTCCGCAACTCCGCCTGTCTCTGCCACATACCTATGCATCACGCCACGGCGGCACCCAGCATATACATGTTAAAAATTCCCCGCCTGTTTTCACCCCACGGTGGGGGATTTTGGGAATCGCGCTGTGTGTTGTGGGCGTTCACATTTATTTCTGTTGTGCTGTATACCCGTGAAGTCATTGGGTGTGTCTCAGCGGCCCTATCCATGGATTATTTCCGTGGTTTTACGCTTGCAGCTGCAACGGTACTGCCTGTAGTGTTACATTACAGTTGCCTGCATTGCCTTCGCCTGGCATCTTACATTACTGCATCCTGCAGGCACATGGCATATGATGCATTTTATCTGCAGCCGCAGTTATGCTACCTCTGTACTTGGCTGTGCTATTTCGGTTCTTTGCTCTTTGCATTTCTACTACATCCCCTATTATCTTTGCTCTCATATGCCTCCCTTTCCCGTTCTGCAGGAGTCTGCATGCAGACTTATCAGCTGCCGGCGCTTGCCCTTCCTGCATTGATTGGTGTTAATTGCTCGTTACGGATACATTTACACTGCTTCCGCATTTCCTCGTATTCTCCGCATTACCTTCCTATATCCCTGGTTGTTGCCGGTGAGGCCGCGACATGACTGGTTTGGGGAAGGTAGTCCTCCTCGTCCACATGCACTTGTACGCCGATTCTGTACTGTCAGCGCATCTATTTCCTAACACGCCAGTCCTGATGCTGTGATGTGCATTGTACAGCCCAGATTTGCTGTCCTCCAATATCCTTCCTCCTACAGTGGCACACCCCTGTGTGGTTGACATGTATCTCGTGTAGGCCACTCCTCGGTGTCGTATCGCCACGCCGCTTGCTCCATCCTTACGCTGGCGCCTGCTTTTGCGATTCACTATTATCTGCCTCATTTGCATGGAATTGACTACTAATACCTGGTTACGGCGCCGACACCCCCTCCACTCCTTGACAACCATTGCGCTGGGGTTGCAGCTTTACATACATACTATGGTGTGTGGTGGCTGTGCAGCTGATTTGTGTTCTAATGCTCTTTTCGGACATTATCATATTATTTCATTGCTTTACAACTTCTGTGCACACATCCCGGGTCTGCTGTTCTTTCTACGCACGTGCCATTTATGTCATTTTTACATTTTGTGCATATTTTCTTTGGACATTCTCGGTGCCTTTCCACATTGGCATATTGCACCTATATGATACCTGACTTTGACAGCCTTCCGTTACTCCTCCGGTATGTTTGGGTAAATGTAAACCGTTTTTTTGGTTTACATTGCCGCGTCTTACGCTTACGCCTGCGCCACTTCGTGGATCGCTATTTGCCCTCATTTGCATGGTGCAATACCGCACACAGTGTGTTTTGCATACCTACGCCGGGGGCGGGGACGGTCCGGCGCACGCCGGTAGTGCACGTGGAATTCATTCATACCTGAATCGCTAAGCAGCCATATTTGGCGTTATAACGCCGACGCTATGCTGGCGCCTGGCGCAAGGTTCATGAATCCCGGGGAATGTGTGTGACTACTATCACAATGTTCAATACTCAAAAGACCACAGACACTTGAACCATTTAGATAACCGTTTGGTCTAATGTGTCAAAATCTTCACCATAAAGTATTTCATTATAGAGCTGAGAGGGAAAACAACTTGAGGACTGGACAGGACTTTAGCTTAGGAAATTTCTTCTCTGAAGGCAACCAGAAGAAAAAACATATGTATAACATTGGTTTGCATGATGTTATATGCCTCCACTATCTGGATTATTTTATTCTTTATGATTTATATTACTTTATTTTATTTATTTTTGTTCAGGAAGTTTGTGAACTGGACTGCTAAGGTCCATTTTCATCTCCAACCTAGCTGAAAAGTATAACAGCAATATGATAATGTGATATACAATTAAACAAACAAAAAAAAAACAAAACAAAATTATAATAATGCACAATAGCAGGAATGTATAAAGACTAGTAAAAGACAAAAAATATTCATATCTGAATACATAACTGTGCTTAAAACTACTTATTGCAGAGATGGTTGAAAGAAAGCAGAGAACAGGTTGATATTTAAATTATAGATCCAGTTTATAAATTAAACCACTGCACATCCATTCCAGCTCATATGCCCAGGTGTTTAACTAGTTTGCCCAGTTAAAGAAAAAATGCCATTGCATTTAGTCGATGTGGAGCTCAAAACTCAGGGATACATTTTTATATGTTAACCTAGAACCTAGAACAAAGATGTAGTCAAGAAAATGGCAAGAATGTATTTTTATAAGATCATGCATAATTCTTTTAGACTAAAGGCACACAAACAATGTAGCGTTAACATGTAGATTTGTGGTGATTTCCTGTCCAAAATAAGGTGTCATGTTTTGCACTTGTATATAGTTGTTTACTAGGATAACAAGGGGATCTGTGACACAGGGAAAATGCAGATATCATGGACATCCTTGTCTTTTTTATTGTCTTTGACAATATGCTGGAAAGTAAGAGGTCTTGATTTCAGATCCATTGTAGAACACAAACAGATATTTCACTGGTCCCTAATTTATATTTGGAAAATTTTTCATAATGGTAATTAGGTGGTGCCATTTTATGTATTCAGTGGAGTTTCCTGTGATCCAGTCTTAATCACTGAAAAGATTTTACAATGAAGAGTGGTAACACAAAAGCCTTGCATAAAACTACCTAGATAATGGGACCAGGACAGCACATTTAAAACTTTTGGCTGAAAAAGACATAAATACTTTATAGCCTATGCTCAAACCTGATGGAACAATAGTTATCACAATGCACTGAATCACAATCTGAACTGGAGACAGTATCTCTGATGAGTAAGAATGCATTAGAGTTATTGTGTCTATATAAATGTGTAATATGTAGCCAATGATCTAAAGGTAGGATCTTCAGTTGCCCTATAGCTCTTGCCAAGCAGCCCATTCAGGACAGTGACTTTTTTCATCTTCAGATGAAAGATTGACCAGCACCTCTAAAGAATAGATTGCTGAAGACAGTTAAGATTACAGCCATGCATATACTAAATTAAATCACTGTACTACTTTACATTTCATGATTTTTAATCATAAAAACAGCTCAAAAGTACAATAAAACACAAAAGAATATTGTTAAGGATTGTTGTAGGAGGCAAGCAACTCCTCTTGGTCATGCAACAGTGTGAAAAATGAAAACAAATATTGCAGTATCACACACTAGAAGCCAATGTGGTTTTGGCAAACCATTATGGAAAGACACAATGGAGAGTCACTCTGTGCAGCCAGATTTGCTGCAGTGTTGGATAGCTTACATCACATTCACCTTGCTTCATCAGTACCTGTTTGATCAGTGAAAATAGATTAATAAAAGTATCATTGGAATGGCTGTAGAGTATTTGTAACCCTTTTCATAAGTTCATAGTTCATACTAGGACAGCAACCACAGGGACCATTTTATCTAGCCATGCATCCCAAACATATCTGACAGGTTTAGGACCATAACATTATCTTAAGGGGTATATATAGGCTAGGGTTTGGAAGGTCAGGGATTAGTCTCTGTCTATTAGGGACATAACTGCTTGATCAGGGATGAGCTTCCAATTCCTTACTCGCTCTTCCAAATTACTTTTGATGGTAGTTAGGGAAGAACTCTGCTTCAAACAGATAAGAAACCTGTTCCAGAGAAGTGGTATTCTCTGAAACATATACTGGTCCCTCCAATATGTTCTAGTTATGTTGCAAGCAAGGTTTAAGTCCTTAGATCATGTATTTCTGATGCAATTTTGTTTGTAGATATGCAGAAGGTTCATCATAGCAGGGTCTATGGATGACTTGTATGCCTGGCATAGATCACTCCTCAACAGTCTATAGGGGACTGTGGAAAGGGACATGACTTTGAGGCAATCCAATTAAGATATGTTGCTTACACACTGTATCGTTTCTTTGGGGAACCTCTGTAGACATTCCAGTTGTTGCACGTGCATGGTCAGGTACATGTCTGAGAGGGCAATGTACTTTTATAATTAGTCTGATGAGGATTAAATACACTGGAACAATCACTTCTTTGGGCCTAGATTTTGTAGCCTTGTTAATAAGTTGTGCAACATAGAATGATTTCCTTACTACCATAGACAAATAATGGTGAAGGCCAGGTTACTATCTATATGTATCCCCAAATTCCTGTCAACTAGATCTACACTTGGAGATGTTACCAATGAGGTAGTTTACAGGGTTGGCCAACTTCTCAAAAGATGCTATTATGCATTTCTTGGCACTGAGTTTCAGACAATGGCTAAGACACCAGTTATTTGTCTGAGTCAGCCATTCTAGGAAAACATTTGTATTTTGGAGGTATTCTATGACTACACCTACTTTGTAATTGTCAGCAAACATAGTCAGCCAGAGGGACTTGAAACTGGGCTTGACTTCAGAGAAGTTAATGCCATTAGGATGCATTCCAGAGCCATGAGAGACACTGCTAGTTACTGAGCTGTTTTGGAGCTGAACTCCCCTATCCTAACTTCTTGGGTCCTAGCTGAGAGCCACACAGCTATATATTGGGTGAAATGCTTAAATGTTGGGTTGGGAGGGTGGCCTAATGGTTAAGGTGTTTGCCTTACAAACAAAAGGTACAGGGTTTGAATCTCACAGGGGATAATTGGCTAGGCTTAAAATGGCTCACAATGGGCAGTTAGCCTAGTACTAACCCATGGACCTTTGCATCTCAGCAAAAGAAATCGATTACAGTCCATTATTTCCTTGTGTAGACTGAAAACAATTTTGTCTAAGAGTTGTTTGGGTGTCAAAGTCATAGTACCAAAATATAATGGGAATGCATTGGATTTTTGCAAACCAAAAATCAGTGTATCTACTAAATACTTCAAATGACTACAATTTTGTTACTGATAAATAGCAACCCAAAACTAAACTACAACACAAAATTAAAACAATCCTTCCACAAAAAGTGTTAGTAGTAGGCTACTACACACGATTATAAAACAGAGAAACTAGTAGTCTTAAAACTTCATTGCTGAGCTCAGTCACAATAATTCCCAAAAATCATGAAATCCAGGTAGTGTTCCAAAGCAAAAAGCCTTTATTTCTCACAGACAAGTGATCCTCAGTAGCAAAATATTTTACAATTTTAAACATATCAGCTTTTATACACTTAATAGTAGGTGTGGAAAATATATGTATTGTTTAATTTTACACTGGTCTATTCAAGGCAAACAATATAAACAGGGCAATAAAAAAGTGCATTTTAGAACAGCAAATATCCACCGTGCACACACACACACACACACACACACACACACACACACACACACACACACACACACACACACACACACACACACACTACAACTGATTAGGTGAAACTAAATCCTAAGGAAAACATTACCTATTTGCAACCCACACTCGCAAATCAAGTGTTAAGAAAAGCATAACATACACATACAAAGATTGACTTTCTACCAATAAACATTATCTAATTAGAACACTACAAATAAAACTTTAATGAGCTCCATCTTGTAGGCCATACTATGAATCCTTCATTTTCTATTTGAGTACTTGGTAAATTTAACCAAACGGCACTCCATGGTTGTTGTGAGAAAAGATCCTTGAGCCCTGTGGGTTTATGGGTCTATATCATATAATCGAACGTCCTATTTAATGAATGCTCATTAGTCGAACACTAATGAGCAAAAACACTAAATAGCGAAAGTTCCTTTCAGTGATGTTTCACTGGGTTAAAAACCATTCGGCCAACCCAGCAAACTACAGAAAAACATCATTAGCAAAACCCATTGTATGGGGAGATAAGCCCCCACACCCTCCATTGTGGGTTGCAGCAGTCCCCACATCCCCCTCACTAAATATACCAACTCCATGATCGCACTACAGTGGGGAAGAGGGCAAATTCCCAATAATGGCTGACAAGCTGTTTTCCCAGGGAAAGGTTTTCGCTGAAATGAATGTTCACTATTTAGTGTTTTCACTCATTAGTGTTCGACTACTGAGCGTTTGCTAAATAGTTTGTTTGACTATATGATAGAGACTCTGGGTTTACATGGTTTTCAAATAACTACTGCTAGTATTCGCAAACATAGTTCACAATACATCAGGCTGGTATTAGGAAAGAATCACATAGTAGAGCTCAGATCATGTTTGTATGTCTTAGTGTACATCTGACCTAACAGGCACAGAGTAGACATGCTATTAAGGCCAGGTACAAGAAAAGAGGAATCACAAGGCCATATACCTTGGGAAAAGGTAGCTGACACAAGCAGGAGAAAATGGCATTATAGCTAATTACTAACCATAGCATAGTGTGGGGGTGGCCACGGTGGTGCAATGGTTAGCATTGCCTCCTCACAGCAAGAGGTACTCCGGTTTGATCCTCGGCTGGGGTGCCTTCTGTGCAGAGTCTGCATGTCCTCCCTGTGGTCGTGTGGGTGTCCTCCAGGTGTTCCGGTTTCCTCCCACATCCAAAAGATATGCTGTAGGTGGATTGGACACACTAAAATGGCCATAGGCATGAATGTGTGGATGCGTGTGTGTGCCTTCTGTGGAAGGTTGGGCGCTGAGCTGGCAACCTGACACCATAAAACTCCACTGCCAATCATGAGTGGACAGTGATCCGTTGTGTCGACCCCTAACTGGGAAAAGCTGAATGAAGAAGACTAACAAAAAAGCTGCATGTATGGATTGCCGCATTAAAATGATGTAGTATATCTAGACAAAACAGCAACAAGTTTCCTGTTCTAAGTGTGAAACGATAAACAAACTCCTCATAAAAGCAAAACTTTTAAGAGCAATTACAGGAAGATACATGCAGAATCTGAAGTTGTTGCATCTAATAGTAACTTGCTTTGCATAGTCTATAAATATGGAGATAACATACATAAGCAGTGGATGTGATGGTTGTGCACCCCACATATCAGGGAGTACAAGAGGCCCATACTTCTTCAAAAACATGTATTTTGCCACAGGCAACTTTGGGATTCTATGTTTTTCTGCTTCTTGCTCTGAAATTTTCAGATTTGTGAGACTCAGGTTATAGATCTTCTTATAGGGTACATCAACAACATCAGCAACCAAACAGCGAAGGAGACATACAAGAAATATAGATTATCTGGCCTGTACACATGGTCACATCTAAACTCCACTACTGTACAACTGAACATCAATTAGCTTCCCCTCTACAGATTACCATTGGTCTGATGATGCAACACGGGAATATCCACAAGCCACTCAGTTATATGTCCTGCATCACACTCTCAACTTCTTAGAGCAAGAAATCTGGACAAAGCCATAAATAAAAGGTGGGCAAAGGTCCAAAAATAGGGACATTTTTAAATATTGCTCTTACAAACTCAGAAAGTTGATGGAATAACAGGTTTTGCATTAGCATGATTTTTCTGAAGGGTATGAAGTCTGAAACTCAAATGTCTGTCATTAATTTCTAACTTCAATCTTTAATGATTTGCCACTAATTTGCAAGAAGACCACAATTTTAGGAAAATATACCAAAAATGCGAGGCAAAAATCTGGACATTCTGTGAAAATCTGTACATTTGAGAGATACGCATATTTAATATATGCAAATGAGTTGTGGCCCACAGGCTTGAGAGATGAGGCACAAGTTATTATAAGTGAACTTGCATATGCCTATGAAGTAGATATAACACTCTTTTATCAACATTGTGTCATTCCTGTATGCTTGTTAATATATGGCAGACATAGTACTATTATTAATATAAAATTATATGAACTATGCAGAGTTTTGCAACATACAAGGATTATGTGTCAAGGACTACTGTGAATGAGTGCTTACAACTCTACAATGTAGTGGTACACATCATACAGTGTGGGATTCAGCCTTCTGGATGGAGGTCTCACCAAAGATGAACATGTATCTGCTGTCTGCGCATGCAGGCATTTGTATAAGTAACCCATGTAGCTTGCGAGGAATGCACACATCTATAATGGTCCTAGCACACATGGCCCCAACTCTCTCTATGTTTTCAGGTAGCTGCTATATGTGTACTTTATGTGCAAGTCATGTCTATTCTAATACTTGCTAAGGTGTTGCACTGATTTAGTAGCTTCAATAAAATACATATTTTCTTTGCACTCTGTTAAAAAATATAAAGTAGTAGTATTTTATACCATGTTTTCCCCTTGCATAGTTCTGAATATACACTTTAAAATTTATTTGAATTTTTTTCCTTCCATGACACCCTTATTATGTACACTATTTACTGAAACACTGAATTCTGCAGTACTTTTGGTCACCATGCATAGTGTGCATCAACTATTCAGTGTGTACTACAACTGCAATGCCATGACTACCAACATGTACATGCACAATATGGCATTATACTGTCTTTGTTGACTTGCAGCACTGTGTAGAGATGGAGAGAAAATACAGTTTTCTTTAAGTGAAGATATTATTTAAAAAAAGATTTGCTATGAAATATGAACTCTAACTGCCAACAGCAAAATGAAGGAAACAAACTCAATGAAAAATATACTTGCCAAAACAGTAGGTACCACTTGTAAGAAAACTTTTTAATAGGGTAGCAAAACTCTTTGACAGCCTCATGATGTAGATTTTGTACTGTCTCCCATATGTGCATGTACTAATCCAAGGTCGCACAGCCTCAGGTAAAAGAGAAACATTTGGAAACTGAAAAAAAAAAAAAAATAGATTGCACAACTGTGATCTCCTCGTAGAACTGATACATAAAAAAATGTTTCAGGAATTATAAATTCTGTGGGTTTGGGATCACTGAACTAGTTTACCTGGAGTTGCCATTCAATGAGTAGTAGACATCTCTTATTAAAAATATCATTTTCCTTTACAAAATAATGCCATTGAATGAATTCATGATGGTATTGTGGTGTGCAAGTTATATGTTTACCTTTATCCTGCCATGAGATACCACTTAATTACACATTGACACAGCAAGTTAGCAATATATTGAGGCAAAGACTGCAAGGAGTCATAAAAACTGTCAGTAAAATTGGTAGATAGAAAGATAGCTAGATAGATAGATAGCTAGATAGATAGATAGATAGATAGATAGATAGATAGATAGATAGATAGAAAGACATATGTGCCTCTAATAGTCATACCTCACAACTATACAGAATTTTGAGGAGTATCCAGATGTTTGCTTTATATTTTTGGCCTGTTCTGGATTTCTGGTAAATCACTGAGGGTAAACAACTGAATAATAACATGCATTTAAGTTTCAGACTTCATATCCTTTAGAAAATGTCATGCTAATGCAAAACCTGACACTTCAGTAACTTCCAAAGTTTATAACAGCACAATTTAAATTTGCCCATGATTTTTAGCATTTGCACCCCCACCCACCCACTATTTTTGATTTGTCCACAATTTTTGTGCTAACCAGTCGAGATGTGTGTTGACAGCCTACACTGAATACAAAATTATATTTTCATTATATACTTATATAGGCCCTTACATTTTACATATAACCACCATACCCTTAATTAATCACCTGTATGTCTTTCTCACTGTACTATACCCAGAGCTGGATCTAGCACTAGGCAACCTAGGTAGTTGTCTATTGCCCATGTTGCTGGTGAGGGTCTGGCTTCACTATAAAATAAAAAATAAAATGTTTACTAAATTAAAAAATGCAATCATTGCATAAATAAAATTAGCCCTAATCAGTCAATGTCCATAAACATAGTACGGGTTTAGATTCTGGCAAGAGACTTCTATCAAGAACAGCAAGCCCCAGAATCCTCAGCATTAGGATATTGTCTTAAAGAAGTCCTCAGAAAAAGATGTAGGGCTTTATGTAGATAGAAGAGGACAGAACACCCAAGCAAATGAATACACAGAAGATGCTACAACAAACAAGTACAGCTGTCTCCCCATTCAAGTGCATAAATTGGAAGAAGCAATGTTTGTCCCTTGGTCTACAAATGGGGAATTGTGTGTTTTTAATGCCCTATTTCGGTGGGCTGTCTTATGAGGTGACTTTGTTCAGAGTCAAACACTCAACCTTAATTATTAGGTAAGGAAGTGCCTTGAATCTCCAAACCAGCTGCCAGTTCTCCTTCAATTTGGATTAATTTTTTTGGTTTTGTAAAATGCTGGGGATTGCAGTCTGTCATTGTCAGTCATTTAGGTCCATAGTGACTGTTCAGTGCCAGTGGTGCAACAAGTAGTACACTTGGATTTAGTTCAGATGGCTGTGGGTTCCCGTCTCACACCAGGTAGATCAATTGATGACATTAGCATAAGAAAGGGGGTGTTGCAGTTCTTTATGTGCCTTCCTTTAGGAGAGATGCCTAGTAACTATAGACCTGTTGCTGATTTGTTAGTCATTCCCTCTTGCATATCACCATTTTTTTTTGTTTTGCTTTGTTTTTTTTTTTTAATTTGTTCTTCAGTGGCAGCAGGCACTGAATTTATAGACGAAACACTAAAACATCAGCATCAAACTCTTCCTTCGTTACAGTTAACATTAATGTGGAATTATTCAGAAGACTTTTACTTCTGCAGAGATTGTGCATATTGACTGATATCAGTGACAAGCAGTCTATGGTTGAAATGTTTTGAAATGGGTAGTTTTGTCATTATTGTTTCATGTTTTGTTTCACTGATTACTGGAAAGTGTTCAAAACCACATTAATACGATAAGGAAGGTGAATCAAGGAACACATGCATTTATGCATGGCCCTAAAAACGTGTACAGTGTGATGGCAAAAATGGCCCAAAAGTACACTTAATCCTCCACTGACCAGCTGCATTTTCCATGAATGTGGATTTTAATGCTGTTTCAAGGGCATAGAAGTTTATTCATGCTAAGTTTATGATTGTGAGATTGCATTGTTTTATTTAGCAAATGGTTATCAGTATTTGTGCTATAAAATTTGAAACAAAAGTTTTAAATTAAATCCGATATCTGTAATTGTTGAAGTAAAGACGAAAATAGTATCACACTGACATGTTTGAACAGTGTTTATGGTAACTGCGGAGAGATAGCAAAGTAATGGAATACTGGAATGGCTGGGTTGGAGAGTTTAAGGGTGGGCCCTGATCCACTGCCTTGCTGAGGGCCACGTTTGACCATGATCCAGCTCTCATTAAGCCACCTTACTTATACTCCTTTTGCTTCAACTCAATGCATTCTATTTTTATGCACCTCAACCCTGTCAAGAAAGTTGTATTTGCCTCCAGAAGGTCATAAAGTGATATTCTCAACTACAAAGTGATATGAACTTCTGATGTATTTTTACCTGCATACTGACTGTAGCAACATTCGCGCCATGTATGATGGCATAAAGAAAGCATTCGGCCCCAATAAAGCCACGATTACACCCCTAAAGTCTGCCTCAGGTGAAGTCATTTCAGACTGAGGCAAACAGATGGAGAGATGGGCAGAGAATTACCAGGAGCTCTACTCAAAGGAGACTATTGTTACTGATGCAGCAGCTGAAAACATAACTCCCCTTCCTATTCTCGACTCCCTTGCCTGCAATAAACCTCCAGGAAAGGTTGGCATTCCCTCAGAGGTTATCAAGGTTAGCAAGAAGTGTGCTCTTCTTGACAACCTGCATGTACTCCTGTTGCAACAACTACTGTGGTATATCCCTACTCAGCGCTGTTGGGAGATCCTTTGCCCATGTAATTCTGAACAGGCTGAAATCACTTACAGAATGTGTTTATCCTGAGGTGCAGTGTGATTTTAGAAAGGGAAGGTACACGATTGGTATGATCTTCTCACTAAGGCAGCTACAAGAAAAGTGCTGTGAGCAAAGGAAAGCATTGTACATCGCCTTCATTGACCTAACTATGACATTTGACTTGGTTAGCAGGAAAGGCCTCTTCACCCTGCTATAGAGAGGAGTGGATGTCTCCCTAAACTCCTGAAGAAGATTACATCTTTTCATGAGGACATGCAAGGCATCGTACAATATGATGGCACCTCATCAGATCCATTTCCAATCAAAAGCAGAGTGAAACAAAGGTGTGTACTCACTCCAACACTCTTCAGCATCTTTTTTTCTCTGCTTCTGTCCCATGTCTTTAATGATTCTGAAGATGGTATATATCGCTACACCAGAAGCATTAGTGATCTCTTCAACCTTTAATGCCTTTGAGCAAAAACCAAGGTGCAGATAGTACTGATCAGAGAGATGCTGTTTGCAGATGATGCTGCCCTGACTGCTCACACTTTGGAAGCACTAAAATACCTCATAAGCTCCTTTGCTGGTACCTGCAGAGATTTTGTCTCATACTCAACCTCAGGAAGACCGACATTATTGGACAGGATGTCAGCAGCACCTCCCACATCTTCACTGGTGATCACACTCTTAAGGTGGTGAAGGATTTAACTTACCTGGGCTCCACCATCACCAGCAATCTCTCCCTGGATGCCAACCTGAACACCCGAATTGGTAAGGCAGCAACTGCAATGGCACACTTAACAATGAGGGTCTGGCAAAATTCCAAACTGACCATCAACACTAAGGTGTAGGTGTACCAGGCATGTGTGTTTAGCACTCTGCTCTGTGGTAGTTAAATATGGACCCTGTACTCCTACCAAGAATACAGACTTAGCATATTTCACCTATGCTGCCTCAGAAGTATCCCAGGCATCACCTGGCAGAACCACATTCCAAATAAGAATATCCTAGAGCAGGCAGGGATATTAGGTATGTTTGGCCTGCTCTCCCAAAGGTATTTGTTCTGGCTTGGTCATGTCAGCAGTATGCAGGATGGTTGAATCCCAAAAGACCTAGATGACGAGCTTTCCTCTGGCTTCAGACCAACAGAAAGGCCCTTTCTGAGCTTCAAAGATGTCTGTAAGAGTGACATGAAGGCAGGCGATATCAGTCCAACAGGCTGGGAAGCCATGACTGCTGATTAAATTACTTGGAGATTGGCCTTCAAGACAGGCAGCCACTCAAGCAAGAAGAAGAGAGAGGAGCTGTGGAAGGAGAAGTGAGGCCATAGATGGCAGAGGACAGTTTTGGTACCTTCACAGTCTGGCGTTGGCTACAGTTATATAAATTGTACCAGAGCCTGCTGGTCAAAAATTGGACTTTACAATCACAACAGGCATTGCACTTCAATCACTGACTGATTTTGTGACACAGACTTCATTGTCTCTCAAGACAGTAAATGGCCAAGAACTGATTGTTAATTTTTTGGACTTTTTCTTCCTCAGGCCCTTCTGGAAAGGCATTTCAATCCAGTTGGATCTTCCCACTAAATTGCAAATAAAATAATAAAATCCACTATATAAAAGAAATAACCAGAAGTCTGTCTATCTATCTATCTATCTATCTATCTATCTATCTATCTATCTATCTATCTATCTATCTATCTATCATTTTTTATATAAGAAGGCACATACATGCACACATTGATATAAATTTCATGTTATCCTTGGGTGAAACACTGAAGCCATTCTTTTGTTTCAATGCTTGTTTCTGTGCTGTTTTCCAAACTGAATCTTTAAGCTCAGTAAATGAGGTAAAAGTTTAGATTGCTTTCTTCCAAAGAAGATAAAATTATGTGTACTGATACTACTTGTGAACCATCACGTTTAAAGACTCAAGTCTTGTGCAAATTCAAGTTGAACTGTTACATTGCTGGATTGCAGTCAGCATAAAATAATTTTTTATATAACTGTGACTTTTCAAACTACTTGTTCTTCCAAAGTTTCCATAGATTTTTCTCAGACTTGAAGTAAATGCTACCCCTTAGAGTAGAAGGGAACCTAAGCTGAACTCCACAAGAAGCTTTCTGATTGCTAAATTGATAAAACTGGATAACTGTTTGAGCCTTGTGCCTATATATTTGTTGTGGCTGATGGAATCCTTATGCTATTAAAAAGAGTTGTCTTGAAGAAATGGTTTTGTTGACTCCTGTAAAGACAAAAACTTGTGTAGTTAATTTGTCAACAAATGAGCCTTTCTTGTGAAGTCTAGCTATTATGTCCCCTAAAAATGGAAAGCATATTTAAAATTTTGGTAGATTCTGCAACAGCCCTTGAACAAAAGGTGCTGTCACTGGCCAACAGTTATTTTTCAATAAAGAAGTGTAGGCATTACTAAGACATTCTCAGTCTAAAGGAAAGAACAAAGTAATGCCTGTCCACTGTTCAAGAAAGAACTTTATAACACATGCACAGTCTCCAAAAGTAGATATCCACAATGATGAATGATCTAGCTGTATCACTGGGAAAACTTAGTAGACCCATGAAGAAGCTCAGAATGGAGGTAACTGTCAAAGTTTACATGATGTCATTTAAAGTTTATTTGACTAGAAAAAAAAAATCCAAGTCATGTGGGTTCAGATTGTAGTCCTCACACTTAACTTGGGAATCACTTAAAGTGTACAATGACCTTGAAAATGCTTAAAGTAGAAGGCAACCCAAGTTGAACTCCATGAGAAGCTTTGTGACTGCTAATTTGATAAAACTGGGAAACTGTTAGAACCTTGTGCCCACAAAGGGATTTGCTCTGGCTGAAAGAATCCTTATGATATTGAAAGGGGATGCCTTGAAGAAATGTTTTTTGGATCCTGTAAAGGCAAAAATTTGTGTAGCTAATTTGTTAGCCAATGAACATGTCCTGTGCGGTCTAGCTATTATGCCCCTAAAAATAGAAAATATAACTTAAATTTTTGGTAAACTCTGAAACAGCCCTTCCAACAAAGTGCTGCCACTGAACAACACTTTTTCTTCAATAAAGAAATATAGCCATCATTAAGACCTTCTCAATCTACAGGAAAGAACAAAGTAATGCCTGCCCACTGCTCAAGAAAGAACTTTTTAACACACGCTCTGTCTCAAGAAGCAGATATCCACAATGATGAATGATCTAGCTGTATCACTGGGAAAACTTAGTACATCCATGAAGAAACTCAGAATGGAAGTTAATGTCAAAGTTTACATTATGCCAGTTGACGGGTATTTGACTAGAAAAAAAGTTGCCCAAGCCATGTGGGCTATGTTGCTGTCCTCACATTTAACTTGGGAATCAATTAAAGCATACAATAACCTTGAGGGTGCTAATGCTCATGACTGCCAGAAATTGACACATGAAATTTTGGAAATAAGTTTCTCAACTAGGAATACAGTACAGAAGACTAGAAATGTCACAAATAGCTTATCTATTGCACAATTTGAAAATGTTTTTAGATCTGTAGGTAATATAAGAAGCAGTCTAGAAATTGTATACTCAGAAAAATTTAAAAGGATGCTTCTTGGCCATGTAAGAAAATGGGTATCCCAGAGTGACATTAAGTCATCCAAGGAGCTAGTTGCAATAGAAGAACATTTGTCTTTTTTTAATATTAGTTGCAAACTCTAAGAAATGCAAGTTTTAATGGCTAACAGTAAAATCGGTCATCTGACAGCAAAACAAGAAAAATGTAATAATCTGTTATAGCTTGTATTAAATGTTCTAGAAGAAGGTAGATAGTAAAATACAGTACAGTTACTGATTGCAGAGCATACGTATAAACATCAATAATGTTGGCTAACAAGATATGCAGGACAACCGCCTATGCTATGGAATGTACTAATGCAGAACTTTTAATTGCTGGAATTGTAGGATTTGCTTTTTTGTCACAACACCATTACTAAACTTGTTAAATGTAATATTATGGTAGAGGAACAATAAATACAATGGTTGTTGAACGGGGTATGATCACATTAGTTACATCAAAAATATATGTAAGCATAAAAAAGTAGTTAACAATTAAACTGAAGTAACATGCATAGGTTAAGATAAAGACAAACATTATAGTGAACAATACAAACCCTTTTAAGCAAAATGTCATGCTCAGAACTTTCAGTGCCTGATTTAACACACAATTTGATAATTACCCAAATTCTGTTGACAGTTTTAAATAGCTGATGAAGATATAAATAGAGAAACAGCAGTATTATGCATAGTCAAAAATATCCAATAACAAAAAAAAAAAAAAAAAAAAAAACAAGAAGGCACTAAAGGAGCTAGGATTTTTCTATGAGCAAAAATGTTATCTAGTTGGACTAGTTGGATACTGCATCTTGCCAAGAAGCCTCCAGTTGTTAAAATAATAAATACATTCAGTGTGAATACTGACAAAAAGAAGCACAAAATATACAGTAAGTAACATGGAGGTAGGAACGCTGAATCTAGTAGTACAGGAAAAAAGGAAAAGTAAAAGGGAAACTAAACAAGGTCTTAAGCTTCTGTGTGCTGGGTCTATATTAATTAATCAAAGGTTCACTTCAGCGAACCTTTTTTCATCCACCCCTAACCATTCAATGTTCATTTCATCACAGGGAAAGGAAGCAGTTGGCCAGCAGCACAAATGTGCCCTTTGTCCAACTGTAGTGCAGTCTCAGAGTTGGTATATATATATATATATATATATATATATATATATATATATATATATATATATAGTCAGGGTGGTGGGGGGGCAAATCCCCCACTTTGGTGAGTTTTATATACTGTGATGTGTGTTCCACTGTTGTTTTGGCCAGGTGTTTTGTCTGCCTGTTTAAATTTCTGTTCTATGATAACATTCGCTGAAATGAATGTTCGATGGTTAGGGTTCGATAAAGAAAGGCTCACTGAATTTAACATTTAATGAATTATTATAGACCCTCTGTGCTATACCATAGCAATGATCCAGTCAGAAACAGGAGCAGGGACTAAGAGTAAAGAAAGTAAGAAAACTTCCGAAGCACAGCAAGAGAAAAAAAAATCAGTATCCCTCAAAGAAAAAAAATGCATTCATGATTTATCTGTTATATAGGTAGAACTATACTTACATTCATAGGTTCATAGATTGGTACTAGGCTATCGGCCCTAGGGCCTATATAAGCCTATCTATAACAATTCCCTGGATATTTCTTCCCACAATATTTACTTCCCTGGACCCCTGTCTAGCAGGGCGACTGACATGATCCCCTCTGTAAATTTCCTATTTCCCATCCAATCATCAAGATTCCTTTTGAATAGGATCAAAGGAGGTGCTCTGCTTGACATGTATGGGCAGTCTATTCCAGAGTATGGGGAGTCCCTGGGTCAGGAACCTATTCCTCCAACATGTTTTGTTTATGTGATGACAAGGTGTAGATCCCTGGAGCGCGTGGCTGCGGGATTGGGATTTCTTTAAGTAGAGCATGTCCAACAGCTCAGGGTTTGACATGACCTTGTATGTTAAGCAGAGATCGCCTCTCAGTAGATGATATGCCACAGAGTATAGCTGGAGTTTTTTAGACGGTCAGCATAAGGCATCTGATTTAGACCTGTGATTCTTTTAGTGAGGTATAATATATGCTGAGGGGGAAGTCCTGTACTTGTATTAATAGGATAATAAGCTATGACCTTCACTTCATCTCTGAATTCTGAAGACTAAAGTGCTAACTTAGATAACCTTCAGATAGGCCATGTGAGTGTCATGAAGGCTTAGTGAAAAGATGGTACATTAAAGAGAGGCAGAGAACATATCAAGAGTAGATGAGGAGCTAAAGGAATAACAATTCATACTTGTACTTCATACTAAGAAACAACTGCTCAACTAAAGGCAAAAAACAAATACTGAGTAAGTCATTGTTTTAAACTCCTTTCAAAAAAAAACTTTGATGAGCACAAAGACAAAGTTTAGGTGCTCATTAAGGAATGAATAAGATAAAGGCTGAGATTTAAGTTAGATTTTACTGTACTGGCTTTAATTAAGACAGAGAGAGAGAGAGAGAGAGAGAGAGAGAGAACTTCTGAACAGCTTGCCCAAAATTTAAAACAGCAGAACCCAACTAGGGTTTAAGGAGCTCTTTCATACTCTTACACATAGTTGACGTTCAACCTGAGAGAATAGCAGCTGGGCATTGTAAGTCCAGTTGTAGAATCAGATAAGAGCAATCAGTGTATCCTGGCAATCAATGATTAAGCAACATATTTTCCTGAAGCAGTACCCCTATAAAGAATTAATACAATGTTAATAGCAAGAAAAAAAACTGATACTGTTTTTTTAGAGTAGAAAGTCTTTTTGCCAAAGGTATCCCATTTCAGTCTAGAGTAATGCATGAAATTTCAAATTTTTTTTTAATTAAAACACTTAAGGATCTCTATACACCGGCCTCAATTGACTGCTTTAATACAAAATGTTAAAGTCTATGTTACAAAAGGCTATAGAACTAGGTGGAAAAATTAGGAACTGCTTTTCTTAGTCTTGTTTTGCTGTAAGGGAATTACCCAAAATCTCAGATCAATCTATGACAGTTGGATTGAAATGTTAAATATTAAACATCCCCAAGCTTATAAGAAATAGCAAACAAAAGAAAAAGAAAAACATGGATGAGGCAAATTCCTCATTTAAAAGTGTAGTAGAGATGATGCGTAGCAGAGGCAAAGCTTTATTATGCTCCCAAAAAAAAAAAAAAAAAAAAAAGTTGAAAAGAGCATAGGACCTACAAAAGGGAGCATATAAAATGCTCATCTTACAAAATTCAAAATCAGGAAATAATGTGCTTTTGTTAGTACATACTAATGAAAACAAGTTCCTTGCAAAATGGCAAGAACCTGTTGAAATTACAGGAAACATAGTGAAGTGAACTAAAAATACTACATTTTTTTTTAAATTGTACCCATATGATTGAATGCAATACTAACTGTTTGGATATGATTACTTTTAAAGGCAAGGGTGGGTTTGAATCATCCATTTACAGAAAATAAACATTTTCTAACTCATATTTGTATTTTAATAGTTTCACCCTTTTCTCTGCAAAAATAATCAGGTCAAGGGGCAACCTGTATATTTAGTAAGAATGGTTCTACAAATATTTGTATTTACAGGCATAAAGCAAATCATAAAGGCTGTTTCTTTAAAGAAGATATCAACTTATTAGGGAAAAGTTTGAGTAGTGAAGTAAGCAAGAGATGGGGGTGATAGGTATACATCTTTGTTAGCCATAGGACTGAAATCACGTGATTTTACCAAGTATGGTATTTTGACTACAGGGCAAGAAGACAATATCATTTTTTCTGGAACAGACAAGAAATATACTGAACAGGTGATCTACAAGAGAGTTTTGATTCTACCACATAGTATGGGTTCAAAAGTAATTAAGAACATCGTTAGGCAGAATTGGACACTCTTTAGCGCTAATGAAAATATACACAAAATTGTAGAACCTAAGCCACAATTTGTGTGGATAACAATGTGGAATATGGAAAGACTGTTTGAGACAGTGAACAAAACAAATTAAGTGTTGCTAAAAATAAACAGAAAGCTACCAACAAATGTGGAATGTGTTCCCACTGTGAATTTATTTTGGTAGGTGGGGAAATCACTACTGAAAATTGTTACAACAGTAGACTGATTTTGAAAAATGGGAATTGTAACACATAAGGTCTTAAATATATATCCAAGTGTAAAATCTGTTCCGCCTTCGATATAGGGAAAAGACCTCTAAAGACATGTGTCTATAAACCTTATTATGACATAAGTAAGAAACATGTTAATAATGGTTTATTTAAACACACACCTGTTTGTCATAATTTTAAATGTTTTTGCCTGACATTGTGGAGATAGTCCCCTGTGGTCCAAGAGGGGAGATGTGGGATTTTACAACTGAATACAGAGAGCTATATTGGTAGCTCATTTTAAATGCAGCTATCCTTCCTGGATTGAATAAGCAAGAGTTCATAGATCCTGCACTAAAATTAAGGGCTAACAAGTTATAATAAGACTAACGAGTGTTTTATGTACAAGACAGTGGTGAATTTCATAATGTATATTTTAATTTTATTAAAAATAGTTTTAATTGTATTAATGGGGACTATGGCCACAAAATTTAGCAATTTAGTAATGCAATACATTTAGTTCTATATTATTACAGGTTGTGATCTTTCAAAACTTATGAGTTTTTAATTGATGTGTCTATAACAAGCAAATATTGAAGCAGGTGCCAGGGACAATGTTATTAAACAAATTGCTTGTGTTCACTTTGCAGTTCTGAAGAAGTGTTGGTTTATGTCTTACAAGACAGAGGCACATGGTTGTGAAATATTTTTGTGCTTAACGTTTTTCATTAAAACAGTGCTTCTATTGGAGACTCAGTTTAATTATTCAATGTAGGGATGTTGTTGCCACATTTGTATCTTGTGCTGTTGGGGAATTTATTTTGTAGCTTTAAATCTATGAACTATCACTCTAATTTTGGTGAGTGTAGTAACATCCTGTTTCAGTGCATGTACTGATGTTACTGTGAAGGATCATTTCCCGATGGCAGGTCATTTTGTCTGACCAAGGTTCACATTCACAGAAAAGCCTCAGCTTTCCTAATTTGCCATTATGTGTTCTTCTTCCCAAGCATCATAACATTAAGATCAGATGTAACAATACCAGAAGACTCACTGTAATATCCTTTAGGCAAGTTGCCACTGAAAAGATAACGGTGGTGTTTTACAGTCCCTTACAAGTCCAGAAATCTTAGAAGACATACTGTAAGGACATAATGTGGAAAGTTCAACAGAAATGCAAGTATTTTGTTTTAATGCAAAGGGTGACACTGATGGGGATAATGTTGTGAAATAAATCATAGCACCATAAACAGAGATGCAGTTTAAGATTATATGACCCTGACATAAGTCAACTCCTATGCTCAGTTAAAGAAAATAAAATAAGCTGTTTGTCATGAATGATCTGTACCATATCCAGTCAACACAGAAAATCAGTGGCCAAGAGATCCCTGCCTGTTTTTTGAATCTATGTTTTAAGTTTCCATGAACTAGATCTGGGTGATATAATTAAACAATCTATATGCATCTGAGTTTCAGTAGTCAGACAACATTCTGAGATTAGAAATACCAGTCAAATTGACATTGAGTTGCACAGACATTTTCAACTAAGTTTAGAAACTGGAAAATGTTCATTTACCTGCACACACTATCCATGATTTTTAAATTACCAAATGGATCAATTTCATAAGTCATTCAGAAAGTTCTGCCAAGTATTAATATTCAGAGCAGACTCTGATATTTTAGAAGACCATTACATTATTAAGAGATGTAACAATTTTGTGGGGATTTTAGGTGTTCAGAATTTTCCCAGTTGGGGGGGGGGGGGCGTGGCCAAGGATGAACACAGGATAGCAGCAGATTTCTTCAGCTCCACCAATTTCATTACATTGACAGGAATTAATTACTTAAAAAAATAATTTTTGAAGTAATTTTCTTTCTAAATATGTTTGTTTTATATAGTTCTTGAACTATATCTAAAAAAGAAAGGAAATCTTAATAATATTCCTGTCAGAAATTACTTTGGAAATTTTCCTGTCAGTTTATCAGTCTGAAATGAGTTCCAGTAAGACAAATTCTCAAGACTCCAGCATCAAGAAAGAACTTCAGTCTCTGATAATTATAGTCCAGCAACTTACTGCTAAGATGGATAAAATGGATACTAAAATAGACACTTTCATAGAACAAACTACAAAACAAATAGACTTGTTACATATGGACTTGCAACAACAGAAGATCCAGATGACAGGCATAGAAGAAGCTGTGAATGACATGGAAAATAGAATACAAGAAGAGGAAATCAACATTGAGTTTCTGCTGAAACAAAATACACATTTACAAACAAAGCTGGATGACCTGGAAAATAGATCTAGGCGCAATAACATTAGGATTTTTGGACTGCCAGAAAATATTGAAGGTAACAATATTACTTCTTTTTTAACAACATGGCTCCCTAAAACTTTAGATTTACCAGAAGCATTCTCTTTTGGTATCAAAAGAGCACATAGATCTATAGCTAATACTAACTCAAACAAAAACTATCCTAGATCAGTTATAGTTAGATTTCTATCATCTTTTGATAAAGAGATGGTTCTTAAATCTGCTTGGGCTAAAGCTCCTGTTAAGATTAATGAAACAACTGTGCGTTTTGACAATGACTATTCTTCCATGGTATTAGCTAAAAGAAAAGTTTTTCTGCCACTAATAAGGGAGCTTAAAAAGCACAGTTTAAAACATACCCTCTGTTTCCTGCCAAGCTTAAAATCTTCCTTCCTGATGGTCCTAAAATTTTCGATGACTTAGACTCTGCTTTACTGTTTATCAAAAAAATAAGATTTTGGAAAAAATAGAAGAAATGGAATGGGCTAGTCCTTCGTTAAAGAGACTGGCAACTGAAACTTTGTGGAAGACTTCAGAGAAGAAGAAGAGACTAAAAAACAAATGATTTGTACTATGTTTTTTTTTTTTCTCTCTCATCATTTTATTTTATTATTAATCCTTTTAAATATAGTTCCTGCATTTCCAAGAAGCAACAAATATTTTGAAAAATATTTAATCAAAGTTATTCTCTGTGTGCAAAGAAATGTTTTGTTTCATAACTAGTCAAAATATCTGGAAATTTAATGGCAAGCTGTGATTTAACTTGTTTCTCTTTCTGAAGAGGAAAAATAAGGTCAGTAATTTGATACATTTTTTTTCCTTTAAAAGTTTATATGTTCTTCAACTGCTATTCCTAATTATACTTTCTTGATTACACTGCTTATGCTTGTTTGTAAATAATCTGTCATGCTTTAACTAATAATAATTAGAACTAAATAATAGTAAATAATATGTTTTATTTTTAACTCTATTAATATAAACAGTAAGTAACATTCTATTGTATATACTTCTTATAGCTTTCTCTTACATTTTTTCTATTTCTGCCTTACACCCTTTTACTTTCTACTCTCTTTTCTTTTCTTTATTAATATATAGAAATGCTTTTGATCATATAGACACAGTAAATAATAAGATTTGCATAGGAGTTGAGTTGGGACAAAAATGTTGAGTTTTGTTACGTATTAATAATTTTGGGCTTGATTTCACTTACATAGAGTCTGTAATAACCTGTAGAATGCATTGTGAAGGTTTTGTCATGTTTAGATGCATTTACACTGCTAAATGAATGTTTGTCACTAGTTTTAATAAGTTTCCGCCAAAATGTTAAGAGAGACAATCTGGGATGTGGGCTGTCTCATGCACAGTGTCCATGAGCTACTTCAAAAGCTTCAACTCTCAGAATTCTCACAGAGAAGCTGAAAGCAGCTAGTCTCACCTTTGACCTAGATATCACACTGACACATCACAGATACAGGAATGACACTACCTAATTATACTTTCTTGATTACACTGCTTATGCTTGTTTGTAAATAATCTGTCATGCTTTAACTAATAATAATTAGAACTAAATAATAGTAAATAATATGTTTTATTTTTAACTCTATTAATATAAACAATAAGTAATATTCTATTGTATATACTTCTTATAGCTGAAAGCAGCTGGTCTCACCTTTGACCTAGATATCACACTGACACATAACAGATACAGGAATAGCAGATTAATAATATGTGTTAAAAACCTATGTCCCAAACATATACATTACTATAACTCATTTAATTCATCTGATTGACAAGCATAAATAATTTTATAACTCTATACTGGAAGAAATTGTCATGTGATATATTTTAAAGCAGTAGTATAGCATGTTTGTAAAATCTGGTTACTAAAATGTGTTTGCTGTGCATTATTTTGTATAAAGCAGACAGATTTATTGAAGGGACAGCAATGTAAG
This sequence comes from Protopterus annectens, assembly GCF_019279795.1. Classification (NCBI taxonomy): domain Eukaryota; kingdom Metazoa; phylum Chordata; order Ceratodontiformes; family Protopteridae; genus Protopterus; species Protopterus annectens. Next base: position 1,291,600,907 of record NC_056745.1, read on the forward strand.
ATGGTGCTCAGTAAAGATACAACTCAGTGAGATCAGATATATATATATATATATGTATGTGTGTGTGTGTGTGTGTGTGTATGTGTGTGTGTGTGTATGTGTGTGTGTGTGTGT
>NC_056745.1:1291603520-1291608520 GCF_019279795.1 Protopterus annectens
AGCACCGGGTAATTATGGTATTATACCAGAGATATATAAAATCCTTTCTAAAAATACATATTCATTAATACATAAGGTTTTTATTTTGGCCCAAACTGAGTTAATAACCCCCCCATCTTGGCAATATACATTTATTTCACCAATTTTAAAACCTAATAAAGATTCAACTAGATGTTCTTCATATCGGCCCATCTCATTACTTAATGTTGATTATAAAATGTTTATGAATATCTTTGCTGATAGATTGAAGACAATCATCCCCGGCATTATAGATATAGATCAGACAGGCTTCATTGTAAATAGAAATACTTTTGATAATATAAGAAGAACTTTAACATTAATAGATTTTGCAAATAGGAAAAAGAAAGATTTAACACTTATTAGTCTTGATATAAGTTCAGCATTTGATTCAGTAAGTTGGGACTATCTGTTTACCTTAATGAAGTGCACAAACTTCTCGGATGCATTTGTAAATCTAATTGAACATTTATACAAAGGAACGTTGGCTTATATTAAGGTAGGAACATATGTTTCACAAAAAATACCCATTCTTAAAGGTACAAAACAAGGATGTCCACTTTCTCCACTATTATTCACTTTAGTAATGGAGCCTTGTGCTAATTTGATCAGAAACAGTACTGACGTAGAGGGTTTTGAAATAGATGAAAATACAACATCCAAAATTCAACGTTTTGCAGATGATGTTCTAATTACATCAGCAGGATCTAATTCTTCTATACAGTCTCTATTTGACAACATGATGAATTTTAAAAGTATTTCTGGTTTAATATTCAATGAAGAAAAAACTAAAATACTACCTATATATACACGAAAAAATATTCTCATTAGTGATTTTACTAAATATGTACCCAATTCAGGTCAGATAACTTATTTAGGTATAATACTATCTAAAGATATTAAATCTATTATATATAATAATTATAATACCTGTTTTCTTAATATACAAAATCTTTTTAATACCTGGAATAATATGTTTTTTACTATGAAGGAGAGACTTACAATTATTAAAATGATAATATTCCCCAAGATTTTATACTTAATACAATCAATAATACTTCCACCTACAAAAATAATTATCAAGAAACTGAACACACTAATGTTAAATTTCTTATGGGCACCTCATAGACCTAGGATTGCATTAAAGAAACATACTAATAGCTGGTCTCAAGGGGGTATTTCTTTTCCAGACTTTAATTTATATACTATCTCTTCTATTGTAAAAGTTATTAATTTATTAATAGATCAGTCATATGTCACAAAATGGAAAGATTATTGGGAGCTAATTAGTATACACTTCATGAAAATCTCCTTAACACATAAAAATATGATTGTAAATAACTCCATGTTATGGTTACTAAAGGAATTTTGTACTTCACCTATTACACCTAAACATATGGTTTGTTACCCATTAAATATTATTATTAGTAGTTATCGTAACTTTATATTCATGCACCCTAATTATAGGGAATGCAATTTTATTGTATTTCCTATAATGTACACTCAGGGTATGCTTTTGTCATCTACTTCTGAAGGAACTCATTTAGCTATAGATAATGATCTAAAGTACTGGTATCAGTTGATATCTGATAATAAAGTTAAAAATCTAGATTTCTTAAAACAAGAATTTGATCTAAGAGAAACTTGCTGGTTAGAGGTTCAGACCTTTAGACAACATCTCATTAATAAAATATATTTAATGTCTATAACTGTTAAAGAATCTATTCCAACACTGATTGATTACTTGATATTAAATTTACAACATAAAGTTTCGGATAAAGGTAAACTTTCATACATACATAAAGTTATCAGACAAAAAACTTTTTACAGTGTAGATTCATACTGGAATTATTTCACTTCTATTAATGGGGACCCACCAAATCAACAAGATAAACAATATATATTGGAATCTGCTTATAGAACTACGTCTTCCATTGTCTGGAGACTTTATACATGGAAATTTTTACATAGATCTTTTTATACACCTTTGATGATGAATAAAATAAATAATAAAGATAATCTATGTAAGAGATGTAATGTAGAAATTAATGCTGACTGGGCTCATATGTTTCATGACTGTATAAAATTGAAAGAATACTGGAAGTCAATTAATGAATTTTTGCAGGCTCTTTTTACAGATAATTTCATTATTTCTAAATCTCTTATATTATTTAACACACCTGTACCTCAAAGTGTTAAAAAGGTTAAGCTTCCCTGTTTAATTTTTTGTGATTTTATTTTCCTGTACTTGGTTAAAATGATATTTATTCTTAATGTATTATAGGGAAATTCAAAATGGAACTAAAACATTGGAAGCAATATTGTACATAATGTAAATAGTGTGTGAAATGTATAATGGTTTTGCAAAACAATAAAAATGATTATTGAAAAAAAAAAAAGGTTAAGCTTCCCTTGTTATGGTCTATTCTAGCAGTGGCTAGGAAAATAATAACTAGAAATTGGATTTCAGATACACCTCCTTCGTTCAATGAATTTAAAAATGTTATGAATATAGTGTGCCATATGGAAATAAACACAATTAGGACTAGAACAAATAGAAAAACATCTTATTTTATTGTATGGGATAATTTACAAAATTTGTTAAAAAAATTTTAATTTCAATAGCATGGTATTTTAGTTTAATTAATTGATCTGATTGTAGTGGATGTCTTTGTAAATACTTTAGTTGTTTTGTTGAATATTATAATAATACCTATTTTTAATTACTTGTATAAAATTGTTATGATATTTCTCTTATATGTTAAAACAATAAACCTGTTTTGAAAAAAAAGAATTTTCCCAGTGGAAAGACTTCAGTACATGTACATAAAAAAGAATTGTATTCTGCAAATTATGGATATTTAATCATTTATTCTTTGAAGCAAATGCACAGCATTGTGTTTCACTACTCAGCAAAATATTTTGTAACTTTATAGTCTTATAGCTTTACAAATATAAGATAAGTTAACTTAAATCTATCTTGTTTTTATACTCTTTTATATTATGTGGCTCCTGATTGCACTGTCTCAGATGCAGATTGCCGAATGCATTTGTGTCGAACTGAAAAGCGCAAAAAGGCAAATTAGCGAAGCGGCTTTTCAGCAAATTCTTTCCCTGGGAAAGAATCTGCTTGGCCACTTTCGCTACTTTACCATTTTTGGCACTGTAGTGTGATCTCGGAGTTGGTATATTTAAGTATGGGGGTGTAGGGGGCACAGCCCCCACGTCAGGGGGTGTGGGGGGGGAGAAGCCCCCACATTATGTAATGTTTACATTTTTTTTTCGGAACAGCAATTTTTTTCCTTGGAAAAAAAATTGCTGTTCTGAGGTTTCAACATTGTAAGCTTTCATTTACATTGGGGTTGATTATGTGTCGTTCGCTCTTCTGAGCATGCGGCATCATAATATAAACCCTATTATGCATTGCCAGAAAATCTTATTGCAACTAGATTATAGCAGAAAATGGGCCCTAGTGGTCCAGTTAGCTACAGTTAACTGCAAAATAAATAAATAAATAAACAAATACATAAATACATAATATTTCTGTGCATAAAAGCTGAATAAGTATACAGCAAATTATTATATTTATATATGTGCTCTGCAGACTACACTACTTCCTCACAAATTAGAACTGTGCAGTTTTAAATATGGGAATTTTGATACAGACAGTAGCAGTAAATCATCTGCTGCTGATGTTGTGACTTTTAATGCATCATTTAACCACACACACATACTCACACACACACTAGTCATTAATGCAGCAAAATCCATATATTGTGTCATATTCTAAAAAAATCAGAGTAGCAATGGCACACAGCCTTTGTAATTCCACCCTTACTACTCCAAATATTAAAATTCAACCTAGCTCCCTGAGGGATGGGATCTTACAAATTCATTGTTTGGGCAGAGTGCAAAGTTGCTCTAGAGTGGCTGAAGTTTTCAGGTAGAACATCTCCATCTGTATGACGTAATTGGTATTGCAAGTAGGGAGCCTGCCTGTAGTACCAATTTCACCAAACAGGTGGAGGTACCCAATCAGACAGGTTGGGTGTAGGGTGTTCAGGTAAATGCAGGCATGATGGCCTGCCTGCTCTAAGCATGTCCAGGAAGAGGAACATGGATATTGGGCTATTTTACCACTAGCTAACTGCATCTTTTGTTAAAAACAAAGTGAAACTAGCCATTCCCCTGAGAAGGAGCCTGAATGAAGCTGTAGGCAGCACCCCCTACAAACTCCAGAAAAGTACAGTACATCTCCATCTATATGTTTAACTCGATTCTGCATTCCACTCAGTTTCACCTGCTGTATCTGCTCCACATAAAGTTGGAGCTACTATCACTCCTAGAAGCCCAATAATTTTAACGAGTTTCCCATGATTCATGCTTGTACACTGGGGAGCCTTGCTTACTACCTGGGGAGTATTAGCTCAGCATGTTTGATTACTCTTTCGGAACTGAGTGTATAGCTATACCATTCCATATTAGCATACACTGATTGGAGAATGGTGAAGACCTATCTTTTAGAATTGAGCATGGTGCAGTTCAGTTGGATTTATTACACTGCACCAAACTGTTTTGAAATCCAGACCATTGTCTTCTTAAGCATGTACCCCAAGCTCCTGCAAATAAAATTTGAGTGACATTGTAACATTATAATACTGCAGATCCTAAAGTAGAGTCATTAATGATGATTTTTACCCTTTTGGTGTTGTTTTTTACTGCGTTTTCAGATTAAGCCTTTTGCCCTATATCAGCCTTTTTTTAATTTAGAGACAGATGAAGAAAGAAAAAAATAATAATAAAAAAAAGACAGATGAAACAGTTTGCTACCTTCATGCTGACTAGGGATTGACAGCAGTAACCTCTCAAAATCTTAGTTTATGCATTGCCATGTGGTGCCTTTGAATAAAGCGATACATTTGTTTAGCATTTTTGTCCAATAAACATTTAGATTTTACACCTGGCATGCTGCACCAGAAGTC
>NC_056745.1:1291611020-1291663520 GCF_019279795.1 Protopterus annectens
CACACACACACACACACACACACACACACACACACACACACACACACACACACACACACACACACACACACACACACACACACACACACACACACACACATATATATGCATGTGAGCAGGCATGCACATACAGATATAAATATATATTAGATACATATATATAAATTCTCATCAATGTTGTATATGTCAAAATAAAATTTACTTGGTGATTGACTTTTGCAACAGAAGAACAACAGGATCTGTCAACAATGGGGATAAAGTTTCACCTTCTCTCCACTGTCATGCAGTATGAGATCTAATATATTTGGAAATGTGGGGATGTGGAAGTACAGGTGTGAGAACACTTTTACAATTTGTTTTCACTGTAGTTCAGTGATATGGCATTCAATGACTTGGGATCAACAGTGCAGTACTAGAAGCAATTGTTGTTGATGAATGGTCTTCATGTGGTTGAGACCATGTGTTCAACTTTCTGAAAACTTGAACTCTGTAAAATACAAATCTATGTTTTAGCAGGGGTGCAGGCCCCCCCTACACTTTCCATGCAGGGGGCTGTTCTCCCACATTCCCTGGAAATTAAATATACCAATTCTGAGATTGCACTGCCGTGGAGAATAGAGTAAATTCCCTGATCCCAACTGTACCTTGTTCTCCATTCAAATGCTTTGAGTTTACAGAAAGTCGAACATATAGTCTTGACCAGATGAAGTTCAAGTGTCAGAAAACTTGATATTCTAACATAAACCCACAGATAGATAGATACACAGATAGATAGATGTAGATGGATATGAATATAGATAAAAGTGTTACGCCAATACTGTTATATCCATGTCTGCTAACCCTTACCCTGCCCCAATACCAACGTAGCACATTACCTTAAGAAAAATCTTTTCCCTAACAGTATACCACTAATCAAGACAAGTGGACACAGCATGCATGCAGACACAGCTTGTGTAATTTTCCACATTTCCACATATCTGCCTATTTTCCTGGCATTCTATTTTAGCTGATGCAATTTCAAGAGTATAAATATTGAGTGATACATAAAATGTGGAGGTTTTGAAGACTGATGTTCATGTTTATCATAATCCAAGTAATATGGGTGCAAGGGCTGGTGTACATTATTAAGGTGTTGCCTGTTATATTCAAAAAGTATAGCATCCAGAGTACTGAGGAACTGTAAAATCACCCACTCATCACTTAACAGGAACCACAGTACATCCAGGTAAAGGTAATTTACTGTTATGGCACAATGCAGGTCATTGTCCTTATGCCATTCTGACAGCAGAGCAAACAATATTTGGCAGATCTGTGTCTAACTACCACATTGCTTTTTTGTATCTTGTGTTACTCTGACCAATATAGCTAATCAGAGCAGTACACGTGCACCATCTAATAAAACAATAAGCGGCTTTCAGAAGATTTTACTTTTATAGCAGAAACTAAGACATTGAATTAAATTAAATTAAATTACATTAAATGTAAAATTTAAATTATGTAAAAAATTAAATTAAGTAAAACAAGTTTCAAGATGACCTCCAAGTATTAAGCTTGGACATAAAACATATAAGTCCGTAGTCAGTCATTTATTTTTGCTGTAGTAATCAGTACAGAACATGTATTTAACTGGATAGCAAGGAAAATATTTTATACAGGCAGTAATCAAGGGCCATTTGACTATCAAAGCAAGTTTATGACATCACAAATAAACAGAAACTGCACAACTCTGAAGTAAATGTAGGAAGATGGGAAAACAAAATGAAGTATAGCATTAGTATGATGGGGAGGGAAAGCTCTTTTATTTATTTATTTATTTACTGACATTTGGTAACAGGGAAAGTCCACTGGATCAGAGACCCATTTTCAGTGGAGACGTGGGGAGAAACGCTCTAAGTACAGTCACAAAGATTACAAAGAAGTTGTATAACACCATATCAGCAAGTATATACAGAGTATAAAGGAAGCTGAAATACAGTTACAAGGAAACAATACAGAATAACTATACAAGCTCCAAAGTACAGTTACAAAGAAATGGTATAACATCATATCAGCAACTATACAATATAAGAACATTACAGAAGGCATATACAGAATATATCCACCAGTGTTTTTTTTCATAGGTTAGTACTAAGCTAACTGCTCTTGCGAGTCATTTTAAGCCTTGCCAATTATCCCTTGTGAGACTCAAACCCTGCACCTTGTGTTTGTAAGGCAAACACCTTAACCATTGGGTCACCCTCCCAACATCCTTTTCTTGTCATACAGTTAAACAATCACAAGAATAGCATTATTCTACAAAGCTACTAAAGTAGTCCAGATAACCTGTAGTCGAATAAGTCTAGAACTAAGCAAAAATAGGAAGAGTAAAAATTGGTGAGTGAATAATTAAGGAATATTATCAGGTAGTTTCTAGTGAAAGTGATCTAGTCATGGTGGTTTAGGCCAGTTGTTGCAGGAACACATTTGATTATCGATGTAATAGGACATTAGTGCAATTTTGAAAGCTTTGATGGAATCTGTTTGAGTAATAGAAGAGGGTAGACCATTCCAAAGTTTGGCAATGGAGAAGGAATAAAGGCTTTGTCCTGCATGTTTGTTGGGTTTTGATTTGCTTAGGAGCTGTTTATTTGAAGACCTAAGATGTCGTGTTTGGGTGTATGTTTGTAGCATGGTTTGAAGAGAGGGGCAATGATTAGGATTATACAGTATTTTGTGAGTGAGAGTTAGTTGGGAGTATTGTAGACAATGGGAAGATTCAAGCCAATTTAAACATTTTAAGGTTTGGCAATGATCGGTTCGGGTTGGCATACTAGTGGGAAGCTTTGCTATTTTGTAGTAACACAACTGTAATATGCTCTTGAGAGTTGTGTGTAGGTTAGTGAAAATGGCGCTACTATAGAGGAGAGTAGGGAGGAGTAGACTGTTAGCCAATTTCATCTTGGTGGGCATGTCAATAAAAGGTTTGTGTCCATAGAGCTTACCAAGTTTAAAATGGGTCTTCTTGATTGTATTCTGAATATGATTTTCAAACGAGAGTTTGTCATCAGCTGTGATACCCAGAGGTTTTGATGATTTGACAAGCTCAATTTTGCTATTGTTTTTTGAGAAAATCTTTAAGTCTTGAGTTAGAGGTTTTGATGAAAATATTAAGAGTTTTGATTTTTTTGGATTGAGTAGAAGTTAAGCATCATTTCGTCATGATTCAATAGATGTAAAGGCTTTTTGTGTTGGCTGTTAAATATCTGGTAGGTTGTTAGCAGAGATGATTATTGTTGAAACCTCAGTGTATTGGATGAGAGTACTAAGCTGGGATGCTTTATGTAGGTTATTAATGAATATGTTAAATAGTAGTGGGCCAGGAATGGACCTCTGGGAAACTCCAGCTATGTTTATGAGATATTTGGATAGCTTGTTTTGCTGTTTGACAGATTGTTTCCTGTCAGAAAGGTAGTTAGAAAACCAAGCCAGTGCATGTGGGGAGCAATGTAGGGATTCGAGTTGTAATAGTAGTTTAGGGTGTGATAGCACATCATAAGCCTTAGCTGGATCCAATAAAATAACTGAAGTTAGTAGACCAGCATCTAAGGCTTTGTTAACAGTATTGGTGAATAACAGTAAGGCTGTGGTTGTGCTGTGGGCAGGATGAAAGCCATGTTGGGTGGGGGCAAGTAGGTTATTGTTGGAGAGAAACTTTAACACTGGGTATGAATACACTTTTCTAGGATTTTCGATAGAGGAGAGAGTATAGAGATAGGCTGGTAATTTGAGTGATCATTGGTGTGCACCTTTATATAAAAGTGTTATAATAGAGTGTTTCCAGAGTTGAGGAATTTATGATTCAGAGATGGAGCAATTGATGAGAATGCTGACAGGGTATGCTAGAGCATCTACAGCGAGTTTTAGGTATTCTGCTGGAAGTCTATCAGCAGAGGGGGAACATGGTTTTAGTTTAGTTAGTTCATGCACTAGAGAGGTGGGCACAGGTTGTAATGTAAATGCTGGCATGGGTGGACTGTAATATGTGTTGTCATTTACAGGGGAGGTGGTGTTTGACTTAAGAAGGAAGAGATCTGTGTTGCTTTCTTAACTATTTGAGATAAAGTCTGAGTAGAGAAATCATTGACAAGTTTTTGAATGGTTTCAATGAAGTGAGTGTTAAAGGCTTGGGCAATTTCTTGTGGGACTTTTTCAGGAAATGGTGTAGGATTTTGCTGAATACCAGGATTGAAGAGTGAATAAATAGATTTCCAGACGTTTTTGGGGTTGTTGTTTTGGGAGCCTAAGTGGAGAAGTAATTTTACTTGTCGGTAATGATTAGCTTTTTGGCACTGTTGCCAAGTTGCTTGCATTTCATTTCATTTTCTGGGGTCCTATTTTCATGCCATTCATTCCAAGCTTTGTCCCTGGTAATGTGAATTCATTTAGTATATTTTTATAGCCATGGGTCATGATTATGCTTAATTATTTTAGTTCACATGGGGGCGAGGCTTTTGAGTGTAGTAAAAAAGACATTGCTGAAGTAACTGATAGTGTCATCCAGAAAAAGCATTTTAGCTGGGTGCCAATTATGAGTTTTTAAAGAATCTATAAGAGCCCTTTGACTGAAATGGGCAAGATTTCTAGAAGTTCTGTACAAATGGGATTTTGTTGTTTGCATATGGGTTCTATGGGTGAAGGCAGGTAGATTGTCACTTGAGATATTAGGGAGGGTTCCTGTATGGGCATATTTGTGAGGGTGTGTGAGAAGTATCCAGTCTAGGGTTGCTTTAGTTTGTTTGTTTTCTATATGTGTGGGGACCTTTATGAGTTGGGTAAACCTGCATAAGTTTATACTATTTGATGGATAGTTAATGATGAGAGTTTGACAATTTATGCTAGTATCACCCAGAATAATGGTTTTGTTAGAAATGTTCTGGGATGTCCACGATAGAAAATCTACTAGAATAGGTATATTTTGACCTGGGGAATGTAAAGTACGATAATATATATTTGTTTTCCTTTGTTAATATGGAGCATAGCTGGTAGGACTTCTATGTTTTCAAAGGTTGGAATAGGTTTGGAAAGTGGAGAAATAGATAAGGAGTCTCGTTAAATTAATGCAACACCTCCACCCTTTTTGTGGAGGTGGTTATTTCTAAGTATGTTATATCCTGGAGGGATTATTTCAGTGTCAGATGTATATGGTTTTAACCAAGTTTCTCTAAATGCCACAATATCTGGGGAGTATAAAGCCAGGCATGGAATTTGGTTGTTTTATTACAAATACTTTGAATGTTAACTGTTCTGATAAATAGGTTTTGGGTATTTGATATTCAGAAGTGGGATGGAGAATTACTGGTCCAGGACTGGGGTGAATGTCACCACACTGGGAAAGAGCCTGAACATGAATTATTTGTTGGAGAAATATAGGGTTGGAAATTTAGGCCTATAAAGGGGGTTAAGAGTAAGATTTAGCTTGGAGATAAAAGTTGTGTACTTTAGTTTTGTTGGGAGAAAAATACACTAGTTAAATAAAGAAGGGGAGATGTTAGAGAAGCTGTTACAATTAGTTTGAGGTTGTGTTGATAGAGTGGGAGATCTTAGAAAGGAAGTAAAAGTGTGGAGGGTGGAAGTGGAGTAGGATAGCAGGTAAAGAATAGCAATAAAGGTGAACGAGAGGATACCGAGTTTTATGTTGAAGGATGTATTGTGTATAATGGAGGTATAGAAATTAACATGGAATGGAAGGAGTTGTTTAACTGGTGGAAGATGATAGAAAATAGGGCTCTAGACAGTATAATAGATTTAGGAATGATGTTAGGGTGGAGTTAAGTGTTACAGTCATTAGAATGGTAGCAGGGGCGTGATTGGTTAGTACAGCTGGGGTGTGTGATGTCCGGAAGTATAAATGAAATTGAAGTAGAGGTGGGTGGAAATGGGAGTAGGGTGTGGGAGCAGTGTGAGCCTGGAGCAATGCGGAATTATCAATATGTTTTAATGTGGCTTTATAAAATAAATTATAGGGGAAAAGAAAAGATATGCAAGGGTAGGGACAGGTCAACTAAGAAGTTAGTGATGGCCGAGGGTCCCTAGCAGCATGCTCTAAACATAGCTAAGACAGATGTTCATAATTTAGTAGTAAAACACTAGAACATACATTGGTTTGCTTATTTGAAGCTCTGTTTCCCATGTTGTGGGTGATGAAACTGGCCGTAGGTGATACCGGGCAATGCCACTAGAGGGTTTCACTTCCTAAACGCTAAACTTCCTAGCTCTTCTCAGTTACTTGTCATTTCTTTGTGCTTAGAATGTCCAGACAATGGCATAAACTGTTACTCTTCCTCACTGCTATTTTCTTTCCAGTAAATGGGTTAATATAGGGCTACATTAAGTGAAAAAATAAACGTTTGGCTTTGCAAATTGCATTAGCTTTCTTCTGTACTGCAAGAGTAAATGTCCTTTACATAGTGGAATTTATAAAGTGGGCTGTGGACGAAGCTTTCATAAATAAGTTTTTTGACTACTTGGAATACTGTAGAAAGTCACAAGGCAGCTTATCATATGACTGTATTGCTTGGAGTGTGATTTGCCATACTCAACTGAAACTTTGCTGATATTTGGGTGCAGGAATGGTAGTTTGACCAGCTAATAGCAGCTTGAGGAAAATATATAGGTAATAATTATAAAAAACCTGATTGCAAGTATTTGAATTGCATGATGTGCAATAACTAGTGACAATGCATTGACATTTCTTGTGAGTAACTTTCATGTGCAGCATTACAGCATTTTTTCCTGAATGATTCCAAGATGACAAATCAGGCACAAAGTACAATGTGATACATCGGCTGCAAATACTAAGTGGGTGGTACTTTCTGAATCTAACTCAAACATTTTTGATTTGTACTTAGTCATGATCAAGTGCAAAGTTGTCTGAGCCTGGCCTGTGATGTGCCACTTGCACTAGACATGCTTACATATATTTGTAGAAGTATATGTATAGACTTACTATCTGTAATAACAAGGAGATGTCTTACATGAAGGAGGTAATGACTGCTCCAGGCATTTATTATATATTTTTGCTTTGTCTGCAGCATTGTACTGAAAAATGATATTAACTATTATAGCAATAACCCACGCCTGGGTGTGGGTAATGCTGGATTTACCCACGGTTCTTGAAATAATTACTTTTCTTAAATAATGGCATTGTATAATGCCTCTTTACTGCCCTTCCACAGCTGTCTGGTATTTTGCGGCAGTTCTGATGTACTGCGCGCCTGCGCAGTACATCAGAGCTGTGGGCAAAAGCAACGGAGAATGCAAGATCTCCATTGCTTTTTTTTTACTGTTTCGCTATGTTAAATGGGTTTAACATAGCGAGACAGCTTTAAAATAAGCAACGGATATCTCCATTGCTTATTTTAAAGCTGTCTCGCTATGTTAAACCCATTTAATATAGCGAGACAGCTTTAAAAAAAAAAAGCAACGGAGATCACAAGATCTCCGTTGCTTTTTACACACTGTGTCGCTATGTTAAAGGAGTTTAACATAGCGAGACAGCTTTAAAAAAGCAACAGAAATCTCCGTTGCTTTTTTTAAACCTGTGCCGCTATGTTAAACTCTTTTAACATAGCGAGACAGTGTTTTATACTAACGGAAAAAGTCCAGGCGACCGGACCTTTTTCCGTTAGTATATTGAGGGATTTACAACGGGCACGCTGGTTGGGCTGGCCAATCAGCGTGCACATTTTAGGGGAGGAATTGTATAATATGTGTTATGATTGCAACATGATCATTTATAATTCCATTTGTTAACTATATTGTTTTTCTGCTGTATATCACTAATATAATTTATAGATCCTTGCAGTAGTATTATATGTATACCATTGTAAACTGCTGTTTCATTGAAATGTATTTGTTTTATTTATAGTTCACATGCTGACACAGTGAAGGCCTAGATTTTGTTCATGATTAAATGCTTTTTTGAAGAGAACTGAATGTACTTTATGCCTAATATTTCATAGAGCAGCATATGTCCACAGACTAATATTCTGTTTGCTAAACATTGCCTTTGCAATGGATTCTACACTAGCTCCTATGATACTTATCACATTAATTATGTAAGTCAAAGCAGCAGATACTTGCTATAATGAGCTACAATACTGCCTGAGCTACTGTGTATAAACATCATGCTAATCTGTAAGAAGTATTTTAGTGTTTTAAAGGATAATGTTTACCAGCGAGACAAGTCCCTGCATTTATGAGTCATGTTTTCCACAGCAGATGTTTTTAAATTAATTAAATAAGACAAACAGGTACATAGAAAAAATGAGCAGTAACTCCATTATTACCTTTGCATGCAATGAAAACATTAATTGTAAAACATTGCAATGACATGGGAAGATACTGCATTTTTTTGTAAGGGCAGTTAGGGCACCAGTACATATAGCTACTTTTTATATAACTGCAGTTTTTTTTTTTCTTTTAAATTTTTGTCAGAATCACTACAATAAAACTGAATAAAATGCCCCATATGAGGTTTTAATGGTGTTTCAAACTACTGGTGTGATTTGGTTAAAGGAAAGAAATGAACGTGAATCCATGACTTCCAAATGTGTGTTATAGAAATTGTGAGAAGTTCCTCTGATAGTTCTATATTCTTCATTTGCTGAGTCAAAAATTTTAGGAGTCAGAATAGTTTCAACAAATGGGTAACCTTTATTTTTGATAGTGGGGTAGTTCAACATAAGCAATGTTAACATTCCAGCAACTCTCATGGAACTGACAATAACTTAGAAACTGCAAAGCATTAGGGACAACATCAGTTCTTGAAAGGGCAACATAATACATTAGCCTTAAAATCACAATGACAATTTACACATACAGAATGCATACAATCGTTTTAGCATACTTATTCCAGTTATCATCACTACATCTATTCCCTTTAAGAGAAAAATACTCATGTTTTGAATTTATGAAGTAATAATAATGCACAATAGATGCATCCATTATACACCAAACACTCTGACAGATCCTGTAAAAGTGTATAAATGCTACATGTGAACAATACAATTATTTATAAAACATTACAAAATATATTATTAGAATTGCTTAACTCTCCCAATCACTACCACAGTTCAGAAAATGTTTCAGGGTATGAACAATTCTCATGGTTTTCATCATTCAAAGACCATTCAGACTGGAACTGGAAACAGATTGAGAAACATTAAAAAGAAAACTTTGAAACATATTATGACATGTATTAAAAGGTTTCCAGTCACTACTCAAAACAAAGTCAAAAGGATGAGAAAAAACTGTAGTCAGATTTATTTTACAGCATACAGCACATAGTCTGTCACTGTGATTAGTTAAACACAAACTTCCATCCTTGTCTTAAATATTTCTTATCAGTACAGGAATGTCTTTGCTAGATACTGATCTGGTCATCTGGGATACTACAGTCTAGTTAATACTCATCATCTGGTTATTCAATGCTCGGACTGGTCATCCGGGATACTACATTCTAGTTAACACTCATCATGAACCATTTGTATATGCCATCTGTTTTGTCCAAGTGAGGTATCATCTAGAGTTTGCAATATATAGGAGTGCAGTGTAATGGTTTTATACACTCTGACACCTGGTGTGCATCACTTTATTTCCTCCTCTGATTTCAAGTGGTTGGTTTTACTTGGTTAAAGGATGGATTCATGAAGACACACTCCCAGCTGTTTCAGTGAGCATAACTACAACCAAAAATGCCAAAACTGTTTTTGGTGAACAACGTGAAGAAAGCATTTTTGCTGGGGGCAAGCCCAACTGCAATCCCCATGTGGAGCGGAGATCCCCTATACCCCCCAAACTTATATATATCAACTCCAGGTTTGCACAATGGTGGAGAAAAAGGCAAACTCCACTGTTATCAAATGCAATTTCAGTGAACTTTGATGTATTACTTTCACCATCAATACCTGTAGCTAACTGATGTGCTCCCTTGCAGTAGAACTACATCAGCCTTGAAACTTATTGTACAAAGCCTTGACCTTTTGATCACTATTTGTTTGTGTACTATGTGGAACAACTCAGTTAATGTGTTGACTATAACATTGGCAAGGCAGTTTGTATGCATCTTAGTATTATTTTGGCTGTTTGCACTGCTTTCTCAACTTCAGCATTAGATTTTAGATAGTGACAACTAGAAGTAGCATAGGTAAAAACATAGTTGGCAATAAACTTTTGAAATTCACCAGACATAAGCCATATACCATTGTTTGTAACTAGCTCAAAAGGTAGACCCTACCTTGAGAAAATAGTCTTTAATCTGGCTATTATCTGATGCCTAGTAATGATTGATATGTGGATTATTTGTACATCATGAGAGTAACAGTCAATAGCAATAATCATTTTAACCTCAAACATACAAAAAGCCATCAGCTGTCTTTTGCCAAGGACCTTGTGATACCAGTGCTGTCATAAGTGGTCACATCTTTCAGGTGGTTTATACACAGTAAAGAACTGACACTTGGTTAATGTTTGTCCATCACACTGACATTTTGGCTCTTTCTTGACTTTTGGTTAGACCCTGATGACATTTGCATATTTGCTGTCGACCTTCTGTCATTACATTAGATGTTTCCGAAATTCTGCCTTAATACAATAACAAGCCATCATGCTGTGATAACTGCACTCTAAGAGTGCCATACTTACTCATGAGTTATTTGATTTGTGTCAAAATATTTAGCCATGAGTTTCACACATGTTGAATAACATCTTCCAACTCTTGATAATTTCTGGTATCTTGTTTAAGCTCCTTAGTCTTTCAGTAGTTTTACAGATCTTTCCATCCTTCTGCATTTCACATATGTAGCAAAATATTCTTTGCTCTTTGTCTATGGCTGTTTGCATATAGGATTTCTGGATGACACATCTGCAGCAAATAGTTGTTTTCCATGCACAAGTATAGCTCTTACATTGAACTCGTTAATAGTCTATGGCATTATGGTGGCAGTTTGTCTAAGTCGAATGAATTGTTTAATGGAACTAATGGTTTGTGGTCAGTCTGCAGCTGGCAGCACTTGAGCCATAATACATATTTGCAGAATCTATTACTTGTCCACACAGTTGAAAGACACTGTTTTTTGATCTGAGGATATCTCTCTTCAGCACTTTTTAGAAAACTTGAGCAATAGACATGAGGACATAACACTTCTACATCTATTTGGAGTATTTCAGTTCTGAGGCCATAGCTAATTGCACCTGTCTGTTTAGTAACAGCATAGTATGTTAGCACTTAAGCTGCTGTTAGCATTCATTTTACTTTTCAGAATGGTTGGCGTTGAGTGTGTCTCAAGACCACGGTGTATTCTCTTCAACATGTTAGCTAAAGGACAAATTATTGTTGAAAGGTCTTGTATGAACTTAATGAAATAGTTAACCATGCCTTTGAATCTGAAAACTTGGCTATCAATTTGACTTTGCTTACATCTGACCTGATACCACATGCACTTATGTGTTGCCCAATTTACTCTAGCTATGTTTTACTGAAACAGCATTTGTCTTGTTTTACTTTTAAACCAGAACATTTGATGGTTTGCAGCACTGCCACTAGCATAAAATCATGCATTTTTTTGCCAGGACCAAATACTAGGATGTCATCCATAGTAACAACCACACCATCCATACTTTTGAGTAAATCAGACATTTTATGCTGAAAGATTTCAAAAGCCATTATATCAAAATGCAACATTTTAGAATAGAACCTTCCCATAAATTAATGAAGGCTATGACCTTTTCTCTTTCTTTATTTAAAAATCTTTGTCAAAAAACACTTGAATTATCTAGTGTAGAATATACTTTTGCATTAACAAGCTTAGGCGCTAAGTTTTCTAGTCTGGGTAGTACAGCTAGTATGAACCTTTCAGATATCTGCATTGCTGTGTTTTATTAAATGAGCATATATTCACACTTGTTCATTCTTTTTAATTATTTGAGCTATGAAGGTCCTGTATACTGCAGTTGAACCAGTTCATCAGCTGCATCCAGGATGGAAAGTTTCAGATTTATGCTTGCAGCAATGGTGGCAACTGCATGGCCTTAAACAATTGGACCTTAAAGTGATTTAGTGTGGGTTCAGGAGGCAGGGGATGATGTAGAGTACTTCCCATTAAGGAGAAGATTGTGGGCCAGTGCACCTTGTGCTGTATCTGCTTGTTGGAAGGTGTGTCATTCCTGCTGCCACTTTGGGGTGTTGGGGTGGGGTGGATGCCTTGTGGCAATCTGGATGCCTTCTAGTAATCAGTAATGCATGTGATCACATTGCATAAAGAAGAGTAAGTCAACATGTCCAACCAATTAGCGGAGGTGGGCAATGTGGGGAGGGACAATGTGGGGAAAGCTTACAGTTGGGGTGATGAAAAAAAAATCAAATTTTTAAATAAAGGTAGATCACTCTAGCACAGGGGACAGCACTGTTTAATTAGTCAAGAATAAGGGGGAGGCATTCAGCTAGTTCTGGTATATATGTATGCATGCATATGGGTATATGTCAGATGATCAAGTTTTCAGAAACTCAAAATTCATATGGGTCAAGTCTATATGATCGAGTTTCCAAAAACTCAAACATCAAAATAAACCCCCACAAAAATCTAACTTTTTTACATTTTTGCGGGGAGACAAGCCACCCTGCACCCCCTATGTAGGGGGCTGCACCTCCTACACCTCCTGCACATTATATATACCAACTCCCAGATCACACTACAATGAGGAAAAGGGTACATTTCCTGATCCCCACTGTGCCACAATCTCCACCCAAATGCTTTGGGTTTTCAAAAACTCAATCATATTGATTCAACCATATGAATTTTGAGTTTCTGAAAACTCGATCAACTGATAGGAATTCATATATATGTGTGTGTATAGATAGATAGATAGATAGATAGATAGATAGATAGATAGATAGATAGATAAAAACTAAAAAAAATGGCTGTGCAGTCCTCAAGGAACTGGAGCAGTCGACACTTTATTCCACTGCAAAGGGTGTCAGTTGGGGGAGCTCTAAAGGGAAAAGGCTAGGATTTTGCCTCACTGTTATACCACATTTTACAGGCAATTCTTGTTTATCCCTGACAGAGGAACAGAGTTGTTCTCAGGAATCCATTGCAAGTGAGTACTTTTCAATTAATTTAAGGCAGTCTGAGAGCTAATATATTTTGAACTATACTTTTTAAAATGGGTGCAGTTTCATAGAGATTTCAATCTGCATTCGATTGCCAGAATAAGCGTATTGTGCATTAACCAAAAAATCCACTGGACAGGTAGAACGGGAACCACAATAATTCCAAACACAGTACTTAGCGAAACCAAACACTTTAATGTTGCTTTCGTCCTCAAAGAGATTTCTTCAGAAAAAACATCAACTAACAAACCAAACTTTATATACACACATCAATCTGATGAGATTGCATAATAATTGTCTCATTATTCAATTATTCAATTCAAACACCCTCCCCAAGCTCAAACACAATAAAAAACATTTTTAAAAAATTTGAAATACCCACACACATATAAAGAAAAAAATCTAAAAATATATACAATTACATATATTTTATATACTTTTAAAAAAGATTTAAAGTGTTTTAAAAACTTTTAACCTTCTAGTCTTTAAAAAATACAACATTGACGGAATCATTCATTCCTGGAGGTTTGTCAGCCCCCAACCTTAACTGTCAACTGCTTTCCCTCTTTTCCATTTGATTCTTATAACATCCTCCCCTAATGTTTTTGGGTACTTGTTATAAGATAGAAAACAATAATTTATTATATCCAGGACACTTAAGACTATGTCTATAAAGTACATTGTTACTATTACTCGTCCTAATAGAATAAAGATGTTCCTTGATCCTCTGATATAAATATCTAGTGGTCATCCATACATACAAATCCCTACAAAATGAACAGACTGCTAGCTACACTAACCCATGTGTTTTACAATTATAAACCCCCCTTGACTGGCATAGTTCTATTTAAATGAGGTAACTCTGTAAAAGGGCTTTCTAACATATATCTACAGGCTACACAGAAACCACACATACATCCCCTTAGTTTTCCCACTATAAACTACTGAGTTTTCATGGAAGTTATCCACCTGCAAACACCTTTTTAAATTAAAGGTATTTTTAAAGTAAATTTAGGCCTATCCCATACAACTCTTAGGAGGTCTGCATTATATTCCAGTTTCTGATAATCACTGATACTATACTATACCTGTCAACAGACATATCGATACAACATATTGTGTTATAATTACCAGTATTATTTCTGCCTACCATATCTCTTGGCTCTTTATGTACCAATCCTGAACATAATATAGGTGGAAATCAGTATACCTATGTTTCCTGATCTCATCTGACAGTTCAGATAACAACCTTACTTGATACCCCCTTTCCACAAACATTTTAATAATAAATGAGACATCCTGATCAAAATTGTGGTCATCAGAGGTCATTCTGGAGGCACATATTAACTGCCCTTTAGGAATATTGTTTTTCAAAAATGTGAGATGATTACTAGAATAGTGCAAGTAACTGTTGACAAAAGTATTTTTTCTAAAAATTCTACTGCTAAATTTCAAACTAGAAGTATCCCATTTTATAGTTATATCAAAAAAGGTTCACTTCTAAAACTATATCCTCTCCCACAAACCTTAAAAATTCAGAATGCACATTCATGTAATCAGTCATTGCATAAACCTGTTTATTATTATCCTGCATAACAAAAACAGATCATCAACAAATCTAGCATAAAAAATTACTTTGAACTTAGACAAAATAGGTTTCAACACCCTTTGCTCCCACCATCCAAGAACAATGTTAGTGTAAGCAGGGGCAGCAGCTGACCCCATGGCTACCCCTTTAAGTTGCTTATAAATTTTTCTGTTAAACAAGAAATAATTATTGTGCAGAAGAAGTTCCAAAAGTACATCCCATACATGAACATAATTTTGCGAAAAATGAGCAAAAGTACTTAAAAACTGTCTCACAAATTCCATTCCTAAGTTGTGTGGTATACCAGTGAACAGTGAGCAAATGCCCACCATAAACATAACATTCATATTAGGATCAAAACTGTATCCTAAACTAAAAGGCCTAAATTTATTTAAAAAATCCCATGAATCTTTAATGTAAAATTCCATTTGTTGCACCACAGGATTTAACAAATAATCTTGAACTAGGGATATCCACTTTGTAACAGACTGTGGAGATGAAAGAACAGGTTGAAAAGGGGGTTAGTTAGGTCCTTATAGATCTTTGGGATCCAAAAAAGGACCCCCAACATAGAATTTTCAACCAACATAAAATTATACATTTCTGATGAAGTATTGCCATCCATTAGTAATTCATAAAGCTGGGCCCGTATAGCTTTATAACAAGCATTAACCAAAGGAAATCCAACGGGTAAATATTCTTCCCTATTCCCCAACAACTTTTCAGTAGCAGCTGCATATTTAACCTGCTCCATAATAACCAGAACCCCTCCCTTATCGGCCTTCATAAACCTTAAATGAGAAAATTGCTGAAGCTGTTTCAATGCAACACATTGATTTATAGTATGATTATATACAGGTTTACCTGGCCTATCATTGGCCACTCTTCTATTATACTCTTCACAACTATTTTCAAAAACCTTTAAGGTATTAGTGAGAGCGGGATAATAACTACTCGGTTTACTAAAAGTACATTTTTTAAAAGAAATTTCAGAAAATGCATATGAGAGATTAAATTTATGACAAAACATCTTGAGGTCCAACAATGTCCCACTTAAATCCATTTTTTTAGAGGGAATAAAATGTTACCCCAATAACAAAACAGAAATCTGCTCCTCAATCAATACACAATCAGACAAATTATACAATTTACCAGAATATCCAGAAAAAAAACTCTGTTACAGTCCAAACATTTCACTTCTTCCTTGTTTTCATCAAAGTTTTCCATGTTACATTCTTGCCTTCCACCTTCCGACTCTGGTCGTTTATCAGACCTACATCTAAAGGGGTGGTTTCCTCCACATACAAACTCAATTCCTCAGGAGAAACTACCACCTCCATGCTGACATGTTCCCCATTGTCCTTGGAAGAGTTAACAGTTCTAGAGGATCAAGGAACATCTTTATTCTATTAAGACAAGTAATAATAGTAAAAATGCACTTTATAGACATACTCTTAAGTGTCCTGGATATAATAAATTCTTGTTTTCCATCTTAAAACAAGTACCCAAAAACATTAGGGAAGGATGTTATAAGGATCAAGTGGAAAGAGGGAAAGCACTTGGCAGTTGGGGGCTGACAAACCTCCAGGAATGAATGATTCCATCAATATTAAGTGTTTTTTAAAGAACAGAAGGTATTTTAAAACACTTAAATAATTGTTGAAAGCATATAAAACATATAATTGTATACATTTTTAGATATTTTTCTTTATGTGTGTGGGTATTTCAAAATTTTTTTTAAATGTTTTTTATTGTGTTTCAGTTTGGGGAGGGTGTTTGAATTGAATAACTGAATAATGAGAATATTATTATGTAATCTTATTAGATTGATGTGTGTATATAAGTTTTAGTTTGTTAGTTGATGTTTATTCTGAAGAAGTCTCTTTGGGGACAAAAGTGATATTAAAGTGTTTGGTTTCGCTAAGTACTGTGTTTGGAATTATTGTGGTTCCCATTCTACCTGTCCAGCGGATTATTAGGTTATTGGTTGGTATTGCCACTTTATCTTGTGGGGATTTTAGTGTTTGTAGTTCTTATTGTGCATTAGTTGGTTCCTTGTTTGATCTATAATTTGTCAATAAGCAAAACAGTCCTCTTCATGAGGTTTGTATGAAGAAGTGCAGAATGTTTAAAATGACGGTTATATAAATGAATCAATGACTAGGTCTTACAATTTCATGTTATGTTCACGTGGTAATATTACATATGCTTTCCTTTTCAGTATATTTAATATTGCAGATATGAACAAAACCCAGATTCAGGAAACATGTAAATACACATTACAGGAAATGGTGTACAATGTTATGCATTCTTTTCCTGTCTTCACTTCTTCTGTATGGTTTTAGACCCCCATGGATAACTAATATAATAGTTTTAACAAGCACATCAGTTGCCAAAATAATATTAATAAATATTTGTTAATATAAGCACTGGGACATTTATCATGTTAATTGCAGTTTTTAAATTGTTGCTAGAATGGTCATTCATTTTGGAAGTAGTGAAATATGCATTTACTTCTGGAGGTGGGGGCATTTTAAAGGGGGTACTATAGAGCATCAAAAAAGGTTGGTTATGGAATTATGGAAGAATGTTTATCCAGACAATAAGGTGGTATGTTACATTGAACCTAGACAGTGCTTGCATTGCTGAGTACAGTACAGGAGATAGGAGGTACTCCTTTGTGATCTATGGGCTCATAATATAAAATAAAATATACAAATATAGGTAGATATAGGGAATGGATGGCTCCACTCACTGTTGAAGCCAGCAGGGGTTAAAGAGAAGGAGCTAGCCAACCTGTCTCTCTTTCTCCTTTTTTTTTTTTAATAAATAGGTGGAGGTGAAAGGGTAAATTCTAAGGTAGCTGTAAGGTAAGTGTAGCTAGGTGGGGCAAGTTTGGTAAACCATGTGGAGTGCCATCATGCTGAATCCTGGTGAGGGCTGCAGACAGGGGGCAGTGGGGTATGGGTGTCAGCTCCAGTATAGGACACGTGCATTGTTGGCTTCTATGTAATAATGTTGCACAGTGGCAACTATTCATGAATAGCCATAGAGATGGAGTGATACAATGTTTCAGGGCAGACATGCTCTCAGCAAGTAGTGGGGTAAGCACAGACTGAGATAATGGTCATCTTGAAGGTGCTGGAAAATGGTAGATGATGAAAGGGAAGAGCCTCTGTCATCCTATCAGTGGCATCCCATATTTGATGCAAGGTAATACTTTTAATGCTGAATTGCTTGTAGAGGCCATTCAGTATCAGTGACACATGAGTTCTTGTTGGGATGAGTGGATTTGCAGGACTGAATGAACAAGAGAGGATTAGGATACAGGAGTTTGTTAGGATAAGCATTGTAAGGGCAGGAGCCTGATTGGTAAGCTGGATTGGAATCAAGAGATTCAAGGGATGTCCTGAATCTGCAGAAGTGTGGGGTTTTCTAGGGGTTCTCCACTCACCATAATTCAATTTTGTCTTGATAGGGACATTGACTCTTGGAAAGAAGGGTTCCTAGTGGGGTTTTTGGATGGGTGCAAGCCTTCTTGGTTAGGGGCAATAGACATTTATACTGCATATTCCCTTAGCAGTGTGAGGAGATTTGAAGGGGACAAGACTGTAGTGTGAATATGATCTAATAAATACTGATTGGGCCATGGGTTAATGATGTATTACCAGTATTAGCATCACCTAGCAAGATGAGATTAGGTGGGCAGGGCTAGAACATGACATGACTGGGTGCTCTGTTTGTCTCTGCAATGGCAGTGATTTTAAAGAAGGTAAAGAAGAAATTTCAGTGGGGGTTGTTTTGCTTATTTATTTTTAGTACTGGCAAAGGACAGCAGGCTGCTGAAGGATGGCTTTACCATTTATAGAATGTTATACAGAGTAGGGGTACTGTTAGCTGAAGACAATCAGGAAGGGCCAGTTGAGGTTGACCTTTTTATACCGAAGGTGGATGACAGTTTAGGCTTGTTTACCTACTGTAGGTAACTTCTGATCAACTCAAGTAGTGCCACATAACAGAGCATAGCTGGAGCAATTAAAACTTGTGTTTTGGACAAAGTTTCTGTACTGTTTTAAGACATTATTTTCTGAAAAACAAGACCGGGTATCCTCAGAGAAAAAGCATCTATATACCTATACTACTAACCAATTAGGGATGGCAGAAGTTTACACAGGTGAGTGTTTTGAGTGCAGTTGCTTGAGTGAAAAAGAACATAACTTTCTTGGAGATGAGGCTTATTTGAGCTGCTATGGCTATGATGAATAGGAAGGTGTGTTTTTATTTGGATTTTTTGGTGGTGTGCAGGATATGGCAAAAGTCAACTAAAGCAGAACAGTTCAGACATTTTTAAGGGAATGTGTTTTCGTCTGCCATAATTTTAATTTAGCCTTTTAGTAAGACATTTCAGGGCTCAAACTGAACAGCTAATAGTTTCTCCCATTTCAGTTTCACTGGTCTGGCATTTGATACAGAAACTAGCTTTGTTTGATGGTAGTGGGATGATTGTTGCAGCAGTTTTGAGCAGTGCTATGTGGAAAGTATATGCAGCAGTTATAAAGCCAATTTTGTCTTTCACTGGTGGGAGTGAGTCAGTGTCAGAAAGGTCATGGTCAGGTAAGTTGGGTGCTAAGTATTTAGTACATAGGTGGTGGGTGGCGGATGTGGTTTGGCTGGCAGGGGCACCTCTAGTGGTTCTTGAGTTTTTCTAAGCTGTTTTCTGATGCTAAGGGGTGTCATTAAGTATTGTATCATGAGTAATGGAAGGTGTGATGAGAATGTGGTGTTGGTCTGTAGATAATAGGCTTGGAGACAGATGATTCACTTGTTGCATGGGTTTTATGAGGGGCCAGGTAGCTATGGCAGTTATGTTGTGTGGTGTATGCTATCAGTCATAATGCATGAAGGTTTGTGTAACTGAGTGTCTAGTGTACCTGCAATAGAGGGATTTATGTATTTCTAGGGTACAGATATATGCATTCATACCAGCTATATATTATATACATTGGAGGGTGGGGGGCATAGCCCCCCACATAGTTTGAGTTAATATTGTATTGTGGAAAAAGTTGTTCATTGCACTTGTCTATATACATGTCTATGGTTTAAAACATTTAAAATAGGTGGGGACCATATATATATTATACTTGGTGTGTGTGCATGTGTGTGTTTATATATATGATTAAGTATATGTATATATATGGAGAGAGATAGAGAAACAGCAGAATAGAGAGATGACAAAGTTAATATTCCAAATGGTAGTTTGGTAAGTAGTTATAGCAGGTCAGTCTGTAATTTCAATCAAGTGGGCCTTGGCCATGCAGGGTGTTGTTGGGGATATATATTCAACAAATTCCTTAGGCTATGTAGGTAGGGTATCTGACTTTGTGCTGAGGGTAATTCCACTAGATCATTAACAGAGAGGAAGACTACCATTTTGTGCTATTCATTCTTATACTATGTAGGTAAGTAGAAGGGGGAGGGAGCATGGAATTGGTATCATAATTTGGCTACTGACCATTTGTTTACTGGCAAGTAGATTGTGGTAATATGGGGACACTAAAGCATTTTGGGAAGCTAGCTTAGCAGCAGTAATGCTGGGCAATCTGCTTCAGGTCATGATACTCTATATTGGATCAATTTTTCACAGGTACAGAGTGTGATGGGATCAGTTGGTTGACATACGCCTAGATGTACTTTTTCATTGCATAGAAAATAGCGTTGTCACCTCACAGCAAGAGGTTCTCCCATTTGATTCTAGGCTGGAGCACTTTTTGTGTAGAGTCTGCTTGTCCTCCACATGGTCGAGTGGCGTTTGAAAGACATGCGTGAATGGGCATGCCTTCATTGAACGTTGAGCATTGGGTTGGCACCTCGGCACTGTAAAAATCTACTACCAATCATTAGTGGACCAGAGTTCTGATGTGGTGACCCCTAACCGGGTAAAGCCGAAAGAAGAAGTAGAAGAAAATATATGTAACCACACACCAATTCCTTATTTGATTTGTTTGTGGTTCTGTTCTCTGCATTCACTTTTTCTTACCTTTTTAATGTTTTACAAAATTAGAATTCCATTTAATCAGATCAATCTACCAACAAAACTTTCAGTAAGTGCTAAAAATTTTAAAAACACTCAATAAAAGCTACTTTCAGTAATCACAATCTTCTTTTTTCTTTTTGTACAGAGAGGAAATCACTAACCTTAAGATTATTTTCATCGTCTATGAACATCTGTTGTACAATTCCTTCACTGACATCTCATACTTCCCCTTCATGCTTTTGATCACTAACGCTAGAGTTGTTTTAATACTGAGTTCCCTTTCTTGCCAGAAAATACTTTTCTTACCTTTTAGATCACAAAGTTACCACATTTTTAGCCTTTCCTTTTTAAACATCATCTAACAAATTTTTCAGTGCGCTGTTTGATATCTCCTCTGCTTACACACAGTCCAACACCACGTGAACTATCCCTCCCTGCATTGTTTCATGTCTCCTCTGCTAACGCACAGTCCAACACCATGTGTATTATCCCTCCCTGTGTTGTTTTATGTCTCCTCTGCTAATGCACAGTCCAACACCACGTGAATTATCCCTCCCTGCATTGTTTCATGTCTCCTCTGCTTAAGCACAGTCCAACACCAGGTGAATTATCTCTCCCTGCATTGTTTCATGTTTCCTCTGCTTACGCACAGTCCAACACCATGTGAATTATCCCTCCCTGAATTGTTTCATGTCTCCTCTGCTTACGCACAGTCCAACACCACAAGAATTATCCCTACCTGTGTCGTTTCATGTCTCCTCTGCTTACGCACAGTCCATCACCACATGAGTTATACCTCCCTGCATTGTTTCATGTCTCCTCTGCTTATGCACAGCCAACACCACGTAAATTATCCCTCCCTGCATTGTTTCATGTCTCCTCTGCTTATGCACAGTCCAATACCACATGAATTATCCCTCCCTGTGTTGTTTCATGTCTCCTCTGCTTAAGCACAGTCCAGCACCACATGAATTATCCCTCCCTGCATTGTTTTATGTCTGCTCTGATTACGCACAGTCCAACACCATGTGAATTATCCTTCCATGCATTGTTGCATGTCTCCTCTGCTTACGCACAGTCCAACACCATATGAATTATCCCTCCCTGTGTTGTTTCATGTCTCTTCTGCTTATGCACAGTCCAACACAATGTGAATTATACCTCCCAGCATTGTTTCATGTCTCCTCTGCTTACGCACAGTCCAACACCACAAGAATTATCGCTCGTTGTGTTGTTTCATGTCTCCTCTGCTTACGCACAGTCCAACATCATGTGAATTATCCCTCCCTACATTGTTTCATGTCTCCTCTGCTTACGCACAGTCCAACACCACATGAAGTATCCCTCCTTGTATTGTTTCATGTCTCCTCTGCTTACGCACAGTCCAACAACATCCCTCTCTGCATTGTTTCATGTCTCCTCTGCTTACGCACAGTCCAACACCACGTGAATTATACCTCCCTGCATTGTTTCACATCTCCTGTACTTACGCACAGTGCAACACCATGCGAATTATCTCTCCCTGCATTGTTTCATGTCTCCTCTGCTTACGTACAGTCCAACACCACGTGAATTATCCCTCCCTGCATTGTTTCATGTCTCCTCTACTTATGCACAGTCCAAAACCACGTGAATTATCCCTCCCTGCATTGTTTCATGTCTCCTCTGCTTACGCACAGTCCAAAACCATGTGAATTATCCCTCCCTGTGTTATTTCATGTCTCCTCTGCTTATGCACAGTCCAACACCACATGAATTATCCCTACCTGTGTTGTTTCATGTCTCCTCTGCTTATGCACAGTCCAGCACCACATGAATTATCCCTCCCTGTGTTGTTTCATGTCTCCTCTGCTTACGCACAGTCCAGCACCACATGCATTATCCCTCCCTGCATTGTTTCATGTCTGCTCTGATTATGCACAGTCCAACACCACGTGAATTATCCTTCCCTGCATTGTTTCATGTCTCCTCTGCTTACGCACAGTCCAGCACCATATGAATTATCCCTCCCTGTGTTGTTTCATGTCTCTTCTGCTTATACACAGTCCAACACCACATGAATTATATCTCCCAGCATTGTTTCATGTCTCCTCTGCTTACGCACAGTCCAACACCACATGAATTATCACTCCTTGTGTTGTTGCATGTCTCCTCTGCTTACGCCCAGTCCAACATCACGTGAATTATCCCTCCCTGCATTGTTTCATGTCTTCTCTGCTTACGCACAGTCCAACACCACATGAATTATCCCTCCCTGTCTTGTTTCATGTCTCCTCTGCTTACACACAGTCCAACACCACGTGAATTATCCCTCTCTGCATTGTTTCATGTCTCCTCTGCTTACGCACAGTCCAACACCACGTGAATTATACCTCCCTGCATTGTTTCACATCTCCTCTGCTTACGCACAGTCCAACACCATGTGAATTATACCTCTCTGCATTGTTTCATGTCTCCTCTGCTTACGTACAGTCCAACACTATGTGAATTTTCCCTCCCTGCATTGTTTCATGTCTCCACTGCTTACGCACAGTCCAACACCACGTGAATTATCCCTCCCTGCATTGTTTCATGTCTCCTCTGCTTACGCATAATCCAACACCATGTGAATTATCTCTCCCTGCATTTTTTCATGTCTCCTCTTCTTACTCACAGTCCAACACCATGTGAATTATCCCTCCCTGCATTGTTTCATGTCTCCTCTGCTTACGCACAGTCCAACACCATGTGATTTATCCCTCCCTGCATTGTTTCATGTCTCCTCAGCTTACGCACAGTCCAACACCACATGAATTGTCCTTCCCTGTGTTGTTTCATGTCTCCTCTGCTTATGCACAGTCCAACTCCACATGAATTATCCCTCTCTGTGTTATTTCATGTTTCCTCTGCTTATGCACAGTCCAACACCATGTGAATTATACCTCCCAACATTTTTTCATGTCTCCTCTGCTTATGCACAGTCCAACACCATGTGAATTATCCCTCGCTGCGTTGTTTCATGTCTCCTCTGCTTATGCACATTCCAACACCATGTGAATTATCCCTCCCTGTGTTGTTTCATGCCTCGTCTGCATACTCACAGTCCAACACCATGTGAATTATACCTCCCTGCATTGTTTTATGTCTCCTCTGTTTACGCACAGTCCAACAGCACTTGAATTATCCTTCCCTGCATTGTTTCCTGTCTCCTCTGCTTATGCACAGTCCAACACCATGTGAATAATCCCTCCATGCATTGTTTCATGTCTCCTCTGCTTATGCACAGTCCAACACCATGTGAATTATCCCTCCCTGCTTTGTTTTATGTCTCCTCTGCTTACGCACAGTGCAACACCACATGAATTATCCCTCCCTGCATTGTTTCATGTTTGCTCTGCTTACGCACAGTCCAACACCACATGAATTAATCCTCCTTGCATTGTTTCATGTATCCTCTGCTTACGCACAGTCCAACACCACGTGAATTATCCCTCCCTGCATTGTTTCATGTCTCCTCTGCTTATGCACAGTCCAATATGAATTATACCCTACTCATTTTCTCCCTACCTCCAGCATGAACTGTCTTCTTTCTTGCCTTCTTCCACCATCCTTGCAAATGATAGGAACCACCTCTGCCAGCTTTTCAGGTGTTGGTCGTATACTCTGTTTTTTTATTTTTTTATTCATTTCTTTGCTATCGCCCCACCCCCAGATCATTCACCAGGCCTGTTTTGATACTGTCCATTCTTTCTATACTCCTGACCTCATATAATTTGTTTCTGTGTCAAACTGTCCTCTCTCTTGATTACTGTACATATCACTATGTGTTTTCACTTTTTAGATTTTTGTTTTCATTTTTCACCACTGTAGTCTCCTGATCACTTCCTCCTCCTTTTCTACCCATTTGCTTCACAACAGTATATAATGTTACCATTCCTGTTACAGGAGTGTAATTTGGTTGCTTAGGTCTTTAAAAAATTGTAAAAATGTACCCTCTCCTTGCTTTTCTGTTATCAGATCTTGTTTAAATTGGAGTTTACAGTTCTGCCATATTTTGCTTCCATTCTTCCCTTTTCCATTTCACCAGCCATTTCCCTCATTATCTCTCTTCTTCCTCAATTTCCCCACCACACCCAATCACATGCCCCCCCCCCCCAGACACACACATTTTGGTTGTGATTTATGAAGATTTGTCAGGACAGTAAGTAAACAATAAAGATACATGGTGAATGCAACTTCCAGAAGTATTTATTATCTACTAACATTTGAAAAAAATCTACCACGGTTCTGCAAATCTCTGTAGACAGCTGATTAGCATTTATCACTGAATACCGTATATTTTACACCTTCACTTTAGTCATGTAATACACACACTCACACACACACATAGCGATATAGATATGTGTGTGTGTGTGTGTGTGTGTGTGTGTGTGTGTGTGTGTGTGTGTGTGTGTGTGTGTGTGTGTGTGTGTGTGTGTGTGTGTGTGTGTGTGTGTAAGTGTGTAAATATATATATAGATTTACTTTCAAATATTGAACAACTGGAATTTCGAATTTCAGAATGTCAAGATGAGAAAACCAACTGTTTAAAACAAAGAAACTTCAAAACCACAGCATTCAGAACACTGAAAAGTCAAAACATCAAATACTTTATAGTAAACATACTGTCTACAACCTTATACCTTTGTAAAACCTCACATAATTAAAATAAACATCTAAAATCCAAACCCATGAAAAAACACTAACAAACATCTCTAGACAATACAGAACTACTACAACCTTAACCTTTTACCAAACACACTTCAACATTTTGGCATACTTTTTGCAGGGGGGTAAGCCCACCAGGTTCCTATTACTGATTTGAATGCTTAAGTTGAACACTCAAAACCGCAACCGGTCAATTACGCAAATTTCTTCCCAGGGAAAGAATTTACATGGCCGTCATCTGGGATTTGCCCTTTTCCCCAATGTAGACCGATCTCGGATTTCTTTTATTTAGTTAGTGGGGGTGTGGGGGGCACAGCTCCCCATGTCAGGGTGTGTGTGGGGGAATCCCCCCCACTTGATTAGGGCTTTAGAGTATGCTCTTTTTTTGATGGCCAAGCAAATTTTTTCACAGGGAAAAATTTGCATATTTGGCTGGTCTCAGTTTTGAGCGTTCGATGTTTAGGTGTCGATGTTTTGGCATTCGACAACCTAAGCATTCAATGCTGTAATATAGATGCAGCCCCCCTACACCCCCATGGGGGGATTCCACCCCTCGCCACTGTAAGTTAAATATACCAACTTCTTGATCACACTACCTTACAAATAGGGGAAACTACCCAAAAAAAACATGAGTTGTCCTTCTAACCACAGAAAACTATTCCAAAATACGTCCGCCATGTTTTATCTTTTCAGGTAACAATGTACAACTCCTTAAAGACATACTAACTTTTTACATTGTTCACTCCTTACTCCACTACTGTTCGCAAAACTAACATCTGATATTATGAACTTTCTGGATTATGACCTTTCGGTTTTCTCATCTCAATATTCTGAAATTCAAGCTTCACATTGTTCGATATTTGAAACTAGAGCCATACATAAATATAGAGGTATACCATCAAAACTGCGAAATGCCGAATGTAATCTGGTCATGTAAGTGACTCATGATGCTGACATCTTGCATATTAATTAGCTCAGGATGTCGAATATCATGCCGACAAATTCGAAATCAGCATTATTCAACATCCTTTTCTCCTGCACCTTTTGCAAAACTGTATTAAGTATACACTTATTAATCTGTTTTGCAGCAGTACAAAAGTACTACACAACACTGGCATTCACATTTATGCAGGGGCAAGTCCCTTTGCAACCCCTTGTGGGGGTCTGCACCCCAAACCCCCTGCAACTTATATATTCCAACTCTGAGATCGCATTACAGTGAGGAAAAGATATACTTCTCAATCCGCACAGTACTGCCACCTCTCTTTGCCACATCAGGCACATATCAGTATAGTGGTATTCCCTGCAAAAGAAATTTGCAGAAGTGATGGTCAGCAATACAGGAAACAGCGAGCTGATGTTCGACAGTCCCATTTTCACCAAATCTTTATTCATTTTAATGGTAAACTCTCTCTCTCTCTCTCTCTATATATATATATATATATGGTTCCCATTCAGAAGCCTGAAACATCATAAGCCTGAAAATCAAAATCCTGAAACCAAAAGCCTGAAAATTCAGAATCCTGAAAACTCAAAATCCTGAAAGCCCAAAATCCTGAAAGACCAAAATCCTGAAACTCAAAATCCTGAAAACACAAAATAGACATACTGATGTCATTGTGGCTTTGCTATTGTTAGCCCTATGGTGTTAGGTCATGCGTTGGGGTCAGGTAAATGTGCGGTTGGTTTTATTTTAGGGTTAGGGGTGGTTTAAGTGAGTTAGGGTTAGGCAGGTTAGGTATGTATGCAATAGTGACAAATATTGGGGTTAGGGGCGGTTTAAGTGAGTTAGGTTTAGGGCGCGGGTCAGGTGAGTGTGCGATAGTGACGGACCTTAGGGTTAGGGTTAGGGTCAGGGTCAGTTGGTAGATATTAGTGTCTTTATAGTGACATATTAGCATTATTTGTGTTTTCAGGATTTTGAGTTTCAGGATTTTGGTCTTTCAGGATTTTGGGCTTTCAGGATTTTGAGTTTTCAGGATTCTGAATTTTCAGGCTTTTGGTTTCAGGATTTTGATTTTCAGGCTTATGATGTTTCAGGCTTCTGAATGGGAACCATATATATATATATATATATATATAAATATATATATATAAACATTTGGGTCTACTTAGTTTTGTTGAATCTCATTTCACTGAATTTCATTCCACCCCAACAACATAACTGAAAACACAAATTACTGAAAACTCATTTCTCTGAATCTCATTTCACTGAAATGAACTTAGTATATATTGCACTGGGTAGAGTACTTTAAGGCAAGTAAAAGGTATATGTCCTTTTCAAGTTAAGTGCAATCAGACCTCTGCATGTACAGCTACTGCACGGCTCAAAAGCATCAAGGAATTGCAAAAACATGGTAGAGCCAGCAAACAGTGGACCAAAATCCATTTATTGAAGGAAGGAGGAAAAAAACATACCGGTTTCGGCCCTTAGGCCTTCCTCAGTGTTTGTAACTGTTACAAAATTCACAACATATATATATAGAGAATGGTCCAGCACAACCTGCAGTCCAAAAGCAGAATTGCATACATCTAAACATTCATTTTTATTTTTATTTTTATATGTATTCATTCAACACAGGGGAAAAAAGTGCACATAATTTAATAATCCATTTATTTTCCAATTTGTTTAATATTGAATGCCAACCAGATTTATTAACTGTATTCCATTGTATAATATCAATCGCAGTAAATCTGAACTTGGCATTTGGGTGTTTAATTGTATGTTTGTACAGTGCAT
Organism: Protopterus annectens; assembly: GCF_019279795.1. Classification (NCBI taxonomy): domain Eukaryota; kingdom Metazoa; phylum Chordata; order Ceratodontiformes; family Protopteridae; genus Protopterus; species Protopterus annectens. The sequence continues at coordinate 1,291,639,219 of NC_056745.1, forward strand.
TCTAGGTTTACAAGTCCTAATATCACTAAGATGTTCTGAGATCCTAAATCTGACACAGCGTGAAGTTTGTCCTACATAAAATGCTGAAGAATTGCATGATGCCAAATAAATCACCCAGTCTGATTGACAATTTGCAAAGAATCTAATAGAAAAAACTTCACCAGTGTTCCTACTAGTAAATTCCTTTGTTTTGCTCATATTATTGTAATGTATACAGTGGCCACATGGGAAACAGCCCGATAGAGGGCCCCCTTGTAAGGTTATTTGTTTAGATGAATTCACATTCTTGTTGATATGTTTATAGTGGTTGAAAAAGGAACCCATGTTCTGACCCCGTCTATATGAAAAGTGACATCTGTCATCCAATATTGCCCTAAGTTTGTTATCTGCTAGCAATATATTCCAATGTCTCCACACACAGTTGATAAGAGTGTCTGTATTTCTCCCATATGTAGTAACCAATCTAATTTGTGAGTTAGATTTCTGTTTATGCTCCTTGTATTGTAGTAGATTCTCCTTGTTTGTGTTAGTAGCATACCGTCTTCCTTGAACGATATCACCTTTTTTATATCCCCGGTTAAGGAACCTTGTGGATAAATCTGACTCATAGGTGGTAAATGTACTTTCCTCTGAACAAATCCTCCTCAGGCGAAGAAATTGTGATTTTGGAATGTTTCTGCAAATATGGGGGGATGAAAGCTGGAGGCATGGAGTAGGGAGTTGTATTGGGGATATTTACGATAGATTTCTGTTGTTAATGTATGATCTACATTTCTTGTTACTAAGACATCTAGAAAGGTAATCTGATTAGTGTCATAAGTTATCATGAATTCAATACCCCATTTTTTTTCATTCAAATAAGTCATAAACTCCTTAAGATATATGATGTCAGATCTCCATACCATCCAGCAATCATCCAAATATCTCCTCCATATATCAATTTCATCAATGTAGATGTTATGAGCTTTGTCATAAATGATTTGGTCTTCAATGTAGGCCATAAAAAGGTCTGCGTATATTGGAGCAAATGAGGCCCCCATGTGGCCGTGCCTTTGGACTGTAAATAATATTCGTTGCCATAGAATATCACATTTTTGGTTAACACATGTTCCGCCATGCATAGTAACAGTGTATTGAAACCTGTGGGGTATAATTATGACTTTATTAACCAATATTCCAAAGCATCTAGGCCAGCCCAATGAGGGATGTTGGTATATAATGCAGAAACATCCAAAGTGCACAAAAACACCCTTCCTCAAGCTGCATATCTGTTATTATCCGCAGGATTTCAGTCATATCTTGTATTCTTGCTCTAACACATTATGTAATGTGAGAAATTGAGATAATAATTCTGTAATAGAACCTCTGCCCGAGACTATCGGTCGACCAGGTGGATGGCTTGGGTCCTTATGAATCTTAAGGAGGAAGTAGATGTATTGGTTACAGGGATCTGAAACTGTAAGATGATGTTGAATATCTTGTGTTATAATGCCTTCCTCCCTAGCTAGTTGTAAGAATTCATCTATTATCTTTTTGAATCCTAGTGTAGGATCAATCACCATATGTGTATAGTATCTACTTTCGGATAGTTGTTGCATTGCTTCAAAATTATATGCTGACCAATCTTGTACTACAATGGCGCCCCCCTTGTCTGCTGTTAATATTACAAGTTTCTTGTTGTTAGCCATTTCCATAATAGTGTCCATCTCCTTCCTGGACACATTATTCTGTGTGACGTACGAATCCTTGAAATTAAAATGTAAATCTTTGAGAGTGGAATTATAGAACATGAATACAATCGGATGCATGGGTGGCGTAAATGTTGATTTACGATATCTGAATCTAGCATCATTATCTAAATTGCCTTCTGTCTGAAAAAACAGTTTCAGGTTAAGTAATCTGCAAAACTCAAATATATCATTAGCAAATGAATCTTCAGAAATAAAAAAAACAGGAATAAAATTAAATCCTTTGTTAAGAATTTGAATTTGTGTTGTGGACAGTGTTGTAGATGAAATGTTTAACACATTATTTATTTCTGAACAATTAGTTTCAATAGGTCTATCATGCTTACCACCCCTGTGTTTCCACCCACCCCATTTGTACCTTTGGCTAAAGGGCCCAGAGAGTTTCTTCTTTTAGAGGCTGGCGAGTTGGCAGAATGTTGTAAACCGGACTCTAAAGTGGTGGAGGAATCCTCCCCTGATTCATCACAACTTGAATTGTTCGATTTTTTCAAGATAGATCTTGGTCTCTTCTTTTTATTGACCTTCCTGTGGAAAGGCTCAAACCTAACATGTTTGCTACCTGAAAAGGGGTGCCCCCCTTCATAATCACTTAAGTCACGCTGAAATTTACTCCTTTTTTTTATCTTTAAGTGTCTGTTCACAGCTGAGAAGGTCATGTCCCAATTTCTAAAGGTTATTAAAATAGCTCTTCTGACCTTCAAATTTGCTGATATCATTACACACATCAGTAATTTCTAATATTTGTTTGTCTATGGTCCTCTCATTATATGCTGCCAAAATTTTAACAAATTCCATTGCTGATTTATGTTGAGCTTCTGCCCATTGTTCTAATAGAATGGAATCCACTTCGGAGACCAACAGTTGTATCTTTACCCTTAGTCCCCTAGGTGATATATCTTTGGCCAAGTAGGCTTTGAAAAGTTTAGCATGCCACACATTTGCCCTTAATGCCCTCATACTTTTATTCAGTTTATGAAAGGAAGTTTCACAATTGTTAATTGTTGCAAAGGCTTCCTTATTAATATCGTGCCCCAAATTTGTAAGTCCAAATGCTGCCAGATCATTCCTATCAGCTGAGAGGCCCCACAGTAATTCTGTAAGATCCATAATAAAATTATCAATCCTGTTACAACATACAATAGGTCACAAATAGATGATAGAATCTGGATTATCTAAACAGTGCCAGGTCCCCACCAATAATCTACACAGGCCCCTGTTAACCTGATATATATATATGAAACTTGACAAATAAAACATTTGAAGTATAGACCAACTGGATGTAAACAATAATAGCTACTATATTAAATGAGTCAGGATCGACCCCTATTCCAAGTGCTATGTTTACACCCTGGTCATTCAAGGAACAACAGTCCCTGTACAAATATACAGTACTGAGTTCCAATAAAAATAAACATATATGTATCCATTCAATGTTGTTTAATAAATTGTACCAAAAAGCTGAGAAGACCTCACCTGAAGATAAAGTTTGGATGAATTTGGAAATACTAAAGAAAGGGAGAAAAAAAGGGGGAGAAAAATTTATTGTGCCACTGTTATAACTAGGTTACAATTATAAAACCTGCCATGACCAGGACAGGACCTTCACTTTCAAAGCAAGTTAAGATACTAAGTATCTCTAGAAATTTAGGGCCCTCAGGCCTGCAGTGAGATTTCTTATATCCTTTGTAAACTGCATCTATTATATGGGTAAACCTGAAGAAATTCTTTAGATATCACGACCAGCCATTTCCCGTTTTATTAGTACATCATAAATGAAATTATTAATAATACAGTACTGTATTAGGATGCCTGTATATATTAATGTTGAAACCTAATATGTTTGTACCCAGGGCTCATATAGAGGGGGTACCTGATAAAACAAACATAGACTGAAGTTTTTAATGTATGAGATGATTGTCTTCCTTATAATATCTGGTCCAATAAGGTTGCATTATCTGTTAACAATCTGCATTGAATCCTTCAATCTCATTCAACCATGATATATCAAATCTGATGTACAACTATAACATAACCACTGTAAGTCAAATATAACAATTCTGATGTGGCATTAAACTTGCAAGAAAAACAAAACTAATATAAAGCCCTTAGAACTTGCCTGTATAATGGAAGAGTCCCAAGGCCAAACACTATCACATTAAGACTGAGTGGGTGTCATGAAACCAAGAAACATCCCCACTAGTATCTATCATTTAGGTGCCCATGTTCAAACAGTTTGGAACAATTACCATACCTCAAATATCAAACATTCAAACCATCAAACTCTGATGTTACATAAAACCTTCAGAAAAAACTGAAGAATAAGTGAAAAAACATCATTTTCACATATATATAGTATTTTTACCCAAAACCATATAAATCTGAAGGTCCAAAATTATTTCAGTAAACAAAGCGGGTGTCATCCGCTTACAATATCGAAACCTTCCGTTTGTATGCCAGCATTAATAAAACCCTATAATTCACATACAACACTGCAGTTTACAAAGGATATAAGAAATCTCACTGCTGGCCTGAGATGCCTAAATTTCTAGAGACACTTAGTATCTTAACCTCCTTTGAAAGTAAAGGTCCTGTCCTGGTCATTGCAGGTTTTATAATTGTAACCTAGTTATAACAGTGGCACAATAAATTGTTTTCCCCCTTTTTTTCTCCCTTTCTTTAGTATTTCCAAATTCATCCAAACTTTATCTTCAGGTGAGGTCCGCTCAGCTTTTTGGTACAATTTATTAAACAACATTGAATGGTCACATATATGTTTATTTTTATTGGAACTCAGTACTGTATATTTGTACAGGGACTGTTATTGTTCCTTGAGTCATAGCTGATATATATGACCAGGGTGTAAACATAGCACTTGGAATAGGGGTCGATCCTGACTCATTTAATATAGTAGCTATTATTGTTTACATCCAGTTGGTCTATACTTCAATCTCTTTATTTGTCAAGTTTCATATATATACCAGGTTAACAGGGGCCTGTGTAGTCTTCAAACTTAAAGATACTTTTTCCTCATTAGATTATTGGTGGGGACCTGGCACTGTTTAGATAATCCAGATTCTATCATCTATTTGTGACCTATTGTATGTTGCAACAGGATTGATAATTTTATTATGGATCTCTCAGCTGATAGGAATGATCTGGCAGCATTTGGACTTACTAATTTGGGGCAAGATATTAATAAGGAAGCCTTTGCAACAATTAACAATTTTGAAACTTCCTTTTATAAAATGAATAAAAGTATGTGGGCATTAAGGGTGAATGTGTGGCATGATAAACTTTTCAAAGCCTACTTGGCCAATGATATATCACCTAGGGGACTAAGGGTAAAGATACAACCGTTGGTCTCCGAAGCGGATTCCAGTCTATTAGAATAATGGTCAGAAGCTCAACATAAATCAGCAATGGAATTTGTTAACATTTTGGCGGCATATCATGAGAGGACCATAGACAAACAAATATTAGAAATTACTGATATGTGTAATGATATCAGTAAATTTGAAGGTCAGGATGGCTATTCTAATAACCTTCATAAATTGGGACAGGACCTTCTCAGCTGTGAACAGACACTTAAAGATAAAAAATTGGTACATTTCAGTGTGACTTAAGTGATTATGAAGGGGGGCACCCCTTTTCATGTAACAAACATATTAGGTTTGAGCCTTCGCACAGGAAGGTCAATACAAATAAGAGACCAAGATCTATCTTGAAAAAAATTGAACAATTCAAGTTGTGATGAATCAGGGGAGGATTCCTCCATCACTTTAGAGTCCGGTTTACAACATTCTGCTGACTCGCCAGCCTCTAAAAGAAGAAACTCTTTGGGCCCTTTAGCCAAAGGGACAAATGGGGTGGGTGGAAACACAGGGGTGGAAAGCATGATAGACCTATTGAAACAAATTGTTCAGAAATAAATAATGTGTTAAACATTTCATCTACAGCACTGTCCACAACACAAATTCAAATCCTTAACAATGGACTTAGTTTTATTCCTGGTTTCTTTATTTCTGAAGATTCATTTGCTAATGATATCTTTGAGTTTTGCAGATTACTTAACCTGAAACTGTTTTTTCAGACAGAAGGCAATTTAGATAATGATGCTAGATTCAGATATCATAAATCAACATTTATGTCACCCATGCATCTGATTGTATCCATGTTCTATAATTCCACTCTCAAAGATTTACATTTTAATTTCAAGGATTCGCACATCAAACAGAATAATGTGTCCAGGAAGGAGATGGACACTATTGTGAAAATGGCTAACAACAAGAAACTAGTAATATTAAAAGCAGACAAGGGGGGTGCCATTGTAGTACAGGATTGGTCAGCATATAATTTTGAAGCAATGCGACAACGATCAGACAGTAGATACTATACACATATGGTGATTGATCCTATACTAGGATTCATAAAGAAAGTATATGAATTCTTACAACTAGTTAGGGAGGAAGGCATTATAACACAATATATTCAACATCATCTTACAGTTTCAGATCCCTGTAACCAATACATCTACTTCCTCCCTAAGATTCATAAGGACCCAAATCATCCACCTGGTCAACCGATCTCGGGCAGAGGTTCTATTACAGAACCATTTTCTCAATTTCTCACATTACATCTGAAGCCCTTGCTCCAATGTGTTAGAGCAAGAATACAAGATACGGCTGAATTCCTCCGGATAATAACAGATATGCAGCTTGAGGAAGGATGTTTTCTGTGCACTTTGGATGTTTCTGAATTATATACCAACATCCCCCATTGGGCTGGTCTAGATGCTTTGTAATATTGGTTAACAAAGTCAGAATTATACCCCCCATGTTTCAATACACTGTTACTATGCATGGTGGAACATGTGTTAACCAAAAATGTGATATTCTATGGCAACGAATATTATTTACAGACCAAAGGCACGGCCATGGGGGCCTCATTTGCTCATATATTGGCAGACCTTTTAATGGCCTACATTGAAGATCAAATCATTTATGACAAAGCTCATAACATCTGCATTGATGAAATCAATATATGGAGGAGATATTTGGATGATTGCTGGATGGTATGGAGATCTGAAATCGTATATCTTAAGGAGTTTGTGACTTATCTGAATGAAAACAAATGGGGTATTGAATTCACGATAACTTATGCCACTAATCAGATTACCTTTCTAGATGTATTAGTAACAAGAAATGTAGATCATACATTCACAACAGAAATCTATCGTAAATATCCCCAATACAACTCCCTACTCCATGCCTCCAGCTTTCACCCCCCCCCATATTGGCAGAAACATTCCAAAATCACAATTTCTTCGCCTGAAGAGGATTTGTTCACAGGAAAGCACATTTACCACCTATGAGTCAGATTTATCCACAAGGTTCCTTAACCAGGGATATAAAAAAGGTGATATCGTTCAAGGAAGACGGTATGCTACAAACACAAACAGGGAAAATCTACTACAATACAAGGAGCATAAACAGAAATCTAACTCACAAATTAGATTGGTTACTACATATGGGAGAAATACAGACACTCATATCAACTGTGTGCGGAGACATTGGAATATATTGCTGGCAGATAAACTTAGGGCAATATTGGATGACAGATGTCACTTTTCATATAGACGGGGTCGGAACATGGGTTCCTTTTTCAACCACTATAAACATATCAAAAAGAATGTGAATTCATCTAAACAAATAACCTTACAAGGGGCCCTCTATTGGGCTGTTTCCCATGTGGCCACTGTACACATTGCAATAATATGTGCAAACACAAAGGAATTTACTAGTAGGAACACTGGTGAAGTTTTTTCTATTAGATTCTTTGCAAATTGTCAATCAGACTGGGTGATTTATTTGGCATCATGCAATTGTTCAGCATTTTATGTAGGACAAACTTCATGCTGTGTCAAATTTAGGATGTCGGAACATCTTAGTGATATTAGGACTTGTAAATCTACGAATGCACTGTTCAAACATACAATTAAACACCTAAATGTTCAGATTTACTGTGATTGATAATATACAACGGAATACAGTCAATAAATCTGGTTGGCATGCAGTATTAAACAAAATGGAAAATAAATGGATTATTAAATTATGTGCACTTTTTTCCCCTGTGTTGAATGAATACATATAAAATAAAAATAAAAATGAATGTTTAAATGTATGCAATTCTGCTTTTGGACTGCAGGTGGCGGTGGACCATTTTCTCTCTCTCTCTCTCTCTCTCTAGATATATATATATATATATATATATATATATATATATATATATATATATATATATATATATGTTGTGAATTTTGTAACAGTTACAAACACTGAGGAAGGCCTAAGGTCCGAAACCGGTATGTTTTTTTCCTTCTTCCTTCAATAAACGGATTTTGGTCCACTGTTTGCTGGCTCTACCATGTTTTTGTATATGTCCTTTTCCCCACTGTAGTGCTATCCTGGAGTTAGTATATATAGTTGTGGGGGTCAGGGGCACAGCTCCCCACCTTATTTGTTTTATATTGTATTTTACCAAAAACATCAAAACAATATTTTTTAACAATAGACATGCATAGTTACAACACCAATGACTAACTCTCTCCAGAAGACAATATGTACTGAAACTAAGTGGGGTGCTATGCCACCCACACCCCCCTAAGTATATATACCAACTCCAGTATCTCACTAAAGTGGGAAAAAGTGCATATACCTTTTACTTGCCTTACAGTACTGTTTACAGTGCCATATATACTAACTGCAGTTCAGTAAAATGAGATTCAGTGAAATGAGTTTTCAGTAATTTGAGTTTTCAGCGAAGTGGTGGAGGTGAAATAAAGTCCAGTGAAATGAGATTCAATGAAACAAAGTAGACCCATACATATATATATATATATATATATATATATATATATATATATATATATATACATACACACAGATATATTATATATATGTGTGTTTGTGTGGATCTACTTCTGTTCATTGAAATTACAATTTATCGAAGAACAGAAGTATGAACCCAGTTCTTTCAATGTGCATTTAAGCAAAAATGCACTTTAGTGAATCACACTTCACCGATGCACTAAACACCAGATATAACACACTACATACACATTCCCCCATGTGGGTGGCTGTACTCCCCACACCCCCATGACTTAAATATATTCTGAAATCACACTATAGGGGGAAAAGGGTATATTCCTTTATCCCCAATGTACTGTGCATTGGTGAAGTGTGATTCGCCAAAATGCATTTTTGCTTAAATGCACTTTCGCAGAATTGGGTTTGTACTTCTGTTCTTTAATAAATTGCAATTTTGATAAACAGAAGTAAACCCATATGTATATATATTTATAAATATATATATAATATATAATATATATATATATATATATATATATATATATATATATATATATATATATGCACACACACACACACACACACATATATATATATATATATATATATAGTGTATAGATATAGCTATACATATACATAGACATGTGTGTGTGTGTGTGTGTGTGTGTGTGTGTGTATATATATATATATATATATATATATATATATATATATATATATATATATATACATACACAATTTACACTTATCCAAATTGCAGATTCTGGAGATGATAGTACCAAAATTTCAATAAACCAAACCAAAAGATTAACAAGTTTTTTTTACAAGAAATGGAGACTGACACCATAGTTGCCACACTATCCTGTTCAATGTCGACAATCTCTGACTTTCAAATATCTGTGGCCTCTGGGGACTGGGTATGTGTAGGCATACTGACTATGTGCGTGGCAATGGGGGAAGAAGAGGGATGTCAACCTCTGGGACAGATTCAGCCCCCAAAAACCCCACTTGTGCCTCACTATGGCCACCATCATCATCAGAGTCCAATGAGACACTGACCACCATCATCATCAGAGTCCAATGAGACACTGACATCAGGTTGTGAGGGTGACAGTCCCCAACCCCACCCCCCCGGGTCATCTGTGAAAATCAAGACAAAAGCAATACATTACCACCTGCACTTTTGTGTATTGTAATACACACTGACACATACAAATGAGGATTCACAGCAGCGTTAGCAGTCTCACATCTTCTCATTTCTGCTCCCATAAACAACAGACAACCTCACACCAACATACATGGACTAGTCAAGCCCTTTATATCATTTACTTCAGCCACATCCAGGTAAAGTTGCCAGTACAATCTGCCTGTAAGGTATGCAATGTGACACTATATGTGATAGAACTACAGATAAAACCCAGTACACCTATCTTGAGAATGATATGCCAGTACTAGTATCACTGCCTCAGGTATGTAGCATCTCCCTTTTGTGATTGAACAGGCATCTTGGAGCAATTGTCCTGTGTATACCAGACTGTGTAGCTGCTCATAACTATACCTGTGATTAACTAGTCTAAGAACTATAGTTAAATGTTCCAGAATGGAAGATGCAAATATTCTACTTTGGCTAAACACATTTGTACGTAAGGAAATATGGCAGCCCTTAACTTCCATAGGGTATATATCAGCAATAAAATACAGTATCACACTTACCAGGTACAGGACCATAGACTTGGGCCACACCAGATGGACTTATGAAAAGGGGAAGGAGAAGTATTGTCAGCATGGCCAAAGGTTGCAGCATTATAAGGTAATATGTGCATATATCCACATGTACAATAGTTACTGTGATATTGTCTGTACTGCTGACATTCTGTGTATGTATGCACAACTGAGTGCAAACCCTAACTCCCACAATACAGATAGACCTAACACCCATGTACAGCTATGTACAGCCTGCCACAATGACTAATGCAGTATTACACTAATGAACACTGTACACTTACATGGATGCTCTTCTGCTGTAGTGGTACCCACCTCCACGATGTATGGTCTGATGGATGAGTGGGAGCTGTCATGTGTTCCTAGGTTTGCCAGGAATTTCTCTGTCACTGAGCGTGGTTGTTCTGTTGCAGGCCCTCCACCAGCAGTGGCATGATCCCCGTCAAGAGCAGCTGCCCTTCAATGTACAGCATTCAGCATGTCTGTTGCCTGGAGTTGAACCTGCTCATAGGTCCTGTCCTGTTGGCCAATCTGATTGACATCCTGCACAAGGTATACCCACAATGCTGCCCACTATTCCTTAGTATGCCTTCTCCTTAATAACAAGATCTGATGGTGCTGTCTCATTCCATACACTATTATGTCATTCTCTGCATCTGAGAAGGGGACATGTCTTCTGTGGTACATCTTCTTGAAAGTCAACAAAAGGGGAACACATTACATGACCGGATATGTGGACACCACTGTGTACAGATCCAGTCCATGCATAATGGCCTGCATTATCCACTGTTCCCTTACACATTATACCCCAAAGTCTGGCAACACTCTATGTGTGTGGATACCACCAAGATAGTAGCAATACTGGGGTATGTCCCTGTGTGCTGTGACTGATTCTGCTGTATGTTCCAACACCCAGCACTGCAATGTACTATGGTATGGCCCCTATGGGCAGACTCCCACTGATATGTCATATGGTCACTGCCAGATAATTAACAGTGTGCTATTATAACAATTATATGGGGACAATGCAGCAACACCAGTGTGTCACAATGACAGAAAACAATGAAAACCTGCTGTAGTATATGCTCCCTGTAGGCATCGTCCCACTCAACTATAGAGATGTTTGCAGAATGTCAGGATGTTTGCCTCATAGTTTTGGTCAGTTTCACACAAACTTGTGAATCTCTGACAAATATTTAAACACTGTCACTGAATTTGGGCCTTGGTCCCCCCATAAATTATGGCTTTGTCCTGCTGTCATCCTGTAAGAGGTTGGCAGTTATGTTAGGCATAGCCGTCAACCTAACAGGAACATATGTTAACAGAAATGGGGACTTAGCCAGAGTACATCAGGGACATTCAGGGACACTTTTAACATGTTAGAACTATGTATGTGAGACAGTGACTGAATGAGGGAGGTGAATTACAGTACATCACTTGACGTTACAGGAGTGTATACCCTTACTCATTGTCCCGATGTATTATGTGTAATTCACTAGCTTTCCTACAACAACCAAGTGTTGTCGGAGGGATTGACAGGGGCAGAGCTGATGTGTGCTTGAAAATAAGGGACAGTTGAGAGGCATGCATGGGGGGTAAGACAGCAAAGTATCACTGACATGTCATTACCATAGATCTAAGACAGGCTTAGTGTTGTAATCTCTATTCCTCATACTTCTATCCTCCCATCTGTATCCTGTTATATGGCAAAATGTATTACATACCCGGTGGAGTGCAATACTCCTTTTTGGAACTTTGCTTCTGGTAATCTTTTGGAAACATGGTTTCCATGTGGGCTAAGTCTCATACAGACCTATTCCCCATAAGCATCTGCTTGCTTTTTTAAGGTACTGCTCATTAGTAGGTAATTGGCTCTGCACCAATCTGTGGCTTAGAATTCCTAATTGTGGCCAAAACAGCTGAAATGCACTATCATTGACCAATGGCATGACACCACAGGGCAATATATAATGTTTTCATGTAGACCTGTGCCCCTTTCTTAGTTGTTCAGATTGACATTACTGAGGTGTGGAGAGTACAGCATCAGAAAGGGTAGGTGCCATAACTGTCAACTGTAGATATTTATGGAGTATGTCCACAGTTTCCTCTCAAGGGTTGGGAGGGTGGCCTAATGGTTAAGGTGTTTGCCTTACAAACACAAGGTGCAGGGTTTGAGTCTCACAAGAGATAATTGGCTAGGCTTAAAATGGCTCGCAAGAGCAGTTAGCTTAGCACTAACCTATGAACAAATAACCTATGAATATGTGTGGTCAGTGTCCCATGACAGTGTGGTCATCTGGCAGTTCACTTGTAAACATCATGGGTTGAGGTCAGTAAGGAAATAGATACACTTGAGAGTCAGACTTCATACCCATCAGAATATGCATGCTAATGCAATCACTGTTATCCTATCAACCTACTATCTTTGTAAGGACAAACTGCTACACATGTCCCTATCTGTGGGCCGTAGCCCCACCCCCATTACATATGGCTGTGTTTGGATCCCTTGTTCTAGCGGGTTGGGAGGTATGGTAGGTCTGTAGCAGCTACTTTTACATACAGCTGTGTATACGATAGGATGCAGCTGCTGCTAGAGCCTAGGGCGCATAGGGGGACGTGTGCACACTTTTGAGGACAGCAAGCTGTAAGTGTAACTATGGCAGCTGTGGCAGCCCTGTCATTATGGCAGCGCCAGGGTAAGCGTATCCTGTACAGTCCAATTGAGGCATGTGATTAAGGTACATTTTTTATGCAACAGTGCCAATAACAGAGTAGTAGACAACATATAGTTAGAGTATACGGATATGTGCAGTGTGTCCCTACCTGCTGGACTCTGACTTGCAAAACTGGGTAGCAGTTCATTAACTAGCAGTGACCTGTGTGGATTAGAATTGCATGACTCAGTCATTACTTGCGATCTTCACAATAATGTAATTGAACTGCAACACAAAACTGGATTTAAACCCAGAACTGTGTGTGGCAAAATATACAGCATGTAAGGCATTTAAGAGACTGCACTACTGAGTCACTGCAAAAGCATGTGCGTTTCCAAGATATATGTGTACATATACAGGCTGTGACTAACATTTTTACATCCAGCAGTATGTGCATGGCTTTATATGGCTGTATTTCTACACCAAGGTCCCAGTTGTACATGCACTTTGCCATTGCTGCCATAGCAAGTGTCTTTCCACAAGTTGCTGATAAAAGGCCACATATATCTGCTGTCACAAACCTCACTTACATCCATTATTATGTATTTGGGTGTCTACTGGTGTATTATTGCACCAGAGTCCAAGGTGCAATCTCATTTTCCTCATTAGTTTTTATTTCAGTTACATGCCTAATGAATATAAGTGGCAATCAGTGTGTTTTGCTGAAAACATCTGTTTTAAGTGAGATCTGTGTGGTGTGGTGGGTTAATCCAGTGGGGTGTAAATGAGAGGGGCCCATGTTTGAAACTTGGCAGAGGTTTTTCTTTTGCACATGGGTCTAAAAATCTAATAAACACATTTAATCATTAAACTCAGTTAAGCTTAGCTAAGCAAAGTGGCACGGCTCACCACACTGCACCTCTTCACTTAGCTCCGCATGAATCCGCGCTATGAATCCATGCTAAAGAAAAAGAAAAAGCGAGTGATAGGAAAGTGGTGAAATGGGACAAGCAGGGGAAAACATAGTGAAAAGCAGTTACTGATGTGCACGAAGGGTATAGGAAAGAACCATAGCTGTCAATATCTTGTACAGCAACAGCTGTGCATTTTGACAGATTTTGTAAAAGAATTTCGACTCTCAAACCCCAGAGAGAGAGAGGGGTAAGGACAACATAACTGTGCTGTCACGCCAATTAGACCAGATTAGTGGTGTCCAGTGGACACATGTGTGACATGGAGAGCTATGTATGGAGCAATATTTTTTCAGGGGGACAGGTGCCTATTATATATTTTTAAGGTGAGAGTGGAATGTAGGGGAAGGGACATAGGTACATGTGGGGAGGAATGTTGAGTGGGAAAGGATGCATTTTCAGACAGACAAGACAAGGGGAGGTGTATGACACATGAGGGGAGTAAACACTTTGGATGGGGAGTTTAGCACCATGAAAACCAGCACAGCTGAGCTGAGAAGCATGAAAACTTGCAGAACTGTAGTCTTAGTGGAGCTGAGTAGCATGCAAATCAGCCAAGCAGAGTCGAGCAAAGTATAAACAATGGCAGCCATTATTATGTTTATGCGGCACTTAGCAGGACTCAGCAGGTCTCAGCAGAGGACAGTGGGTCCATATTTTAAATTAGTCTGCATAATTTATATATTAAAATTAAATACTAATTTCTGTTCTATGTTTTTAACTGCTGGACCTACTGCACATGAAGTCATCACTCTAACCATTTAGCTACATGGATATTAAAAAAGCTGGTATACCTTCACATATACCACTGAACTACTGATAAACAGTGCTGTGCTCTCCACCATGCCTCATAAACATGCTTAGATACATTTAAAGATCACATTTAAATAAATACTTAATGGCATCTGGTTTCTATTTTTAGATGTCTGGCAGGTGTCTGCTGTCTTATCTGTCTACTCCGCTTAGCATTGCTGTGCTCTGCACCATGCAAACATGCTTTAACAAAATAGATAAAAATAATACACTAGCACAGTGCAGGGAGTCGCTTACTCCTCTGTGGGCATGGTTATCACTACACCATTCTCTGCACTGATTCAATAACTGTGTTTCTCAGCTATCCCTCGGCAATATGCCATCATTAATATGCATGGCATGCTGCTGAGGATGAACTGTGTACACAGACAGAGTAACATTCCATGTTGGCTCTACACTGTGCATACATAGATTTTATTAAATCCTGGAATATGTTTTTAAGATGTTTAATTGTCAAAAATTAGTTTAAGTTCATGAATAAATATGACAGAAATGCAGATGAAAACATTTTGACATTTGTAAAAAAAGCTCTTAGTAAAGACTTCTCTATGTCATACAATACATTCATCAGACAGGAGAAAAAGCACACGATAAAACTGTAGCACAGTTTTATATTTAAATTACTATCTGTCCCTCCAACTTTTTATCTCTTAAAACAGGTTTAACATAATCTAACACACTGATTATACTACCCATCAACTGTTTGTTAGACTTCATGAACATGAATACGTTATTAGGAAAAAACAGAATAATTGCTTATTTCACCACTCCACAGAATATACTAGTTTTAAAAAGGTTTATTTTTCATGTTACATTATGTTGAACCTGATGTAAGATGTGGTAACTTCGAGAGTAAATTACACTGCAGGGGTTAAGCTGAATGCTTCTGTACACCCAGAATAGTATGATCATTTAGAATTTAAAGCTACCCTATACAGTTTTGCTTTAGTTTGTGCTCTCATGTTGTCATGTGGTTACCATTTTTTCCACATTGGCTTGCACTTTTCATGTATACTTATTGAATTGTATTAAACACACGCTACAATTTAAATCTTTCTTTGATTGTGTGTATTTTGGTCTGGTGAAGTCTGTGTTGTATGGCAGTAAAAGAGCTTACTGTAAAATAATTGTTTATTAATTTTTTACTGTTTCTTTCAACATTCCTGACAAATGCCCTTTCAGCTATTATTGTATTTTATTTTATTTCTATTAACATCACTCACGTTTCCTTCATTCATTTTTTTTCTATTTTTTTCATAATAGGTTAGTTTGGTGTGGACAGCTTCTAGAAGAAAATTTGCTCTCTTCTCCTGTATCTACAGTTATTTTGCCTATGCAAGCATGTTCTCAACTGACCAGACATAATTCTGAAAATGCTGTTTTGACTTTGAGTGCTGCCAAATATTTTCATGAGTTGGACTTGCTGTTATAGATTCACTTTGTGCTCCTTCAGGTAATATTTTTACTTACAGCAATAGTAATAATGATAAAACTAAGTTCAGCTTCACTGAAGTTATAACATACTTTCTAAAGATTTCCTTAATTTTAGGAGATTGTAATAGAATTACTGCTTTTACATTTCAGAGCACTAAAATCTCAGTGATATTTCACAGATTATTAAACTTTCTTTGCATATTAAGGTGGATGACAAGATATTCAAGGTTTGATAAGCTATAAAAATATATTACAATATATGGCTTTGCTTATTCAATACCATGAGCAATCCATGGATGTACTATCATGATTTACTTATGTGCTACCTTCATCTTTTAAAAAATGACACAAATAGTGTTTTTTAGACAAGTTAGTGAATTGTTTAATGAAGATTGGCATCAAAGACTTTGATTCATGTTACAATATTAAAAACTGTGAATAGAACACTTACCAGCTCAGCCCAAGTAACATCTATTAATCACGGTGGTCAGATTTCACACACTTGATCTTTGAAATGCAGTTGTTACTTTGAAAAGAATTAGCTCAGCTACATTTTCAAGCCTGCCATTCAAACAGTCCTTAAAATGCTGTAGCAAAGTTGTTCACAAATAAAAATCAAAGAAAGCAAAGTATAATAAAATACGCATTGATGCTGACAGTCAAAAGTAAGCAGTCACAGTACTGTTGTAAGCTGATGAGAGAGAGAACCACAGTAAATAGTCCTCTCATCATATAGATTTTTCTCAGGTCCTCTAAATTTGCATCAGGTAGGTGAAATTGTTTCAGTGGGAGAGGGCAATGTAATGTTTCAGGTGAGAGTAGCTTTGGATAATCCTTGTGGGATGCCAAAAACAGGACTTTCTTTCTTTTTTTTTTTTTCATAATGATTTGTTTGTTGGTTGACAGCTAGTTAGGCAGAACATTTAAGTTTATTTCTAGTTTTTTTTTAATAGTTGTGTGAGAGAGACTGCATTTGTAAATTACAATATCCTCATTCTATAGGAGGATAGGGGGGTACAAGATGTCTGTATGCAGTTTATTGGTGCAAGGAGAGAACAGGGTGGGTGAAAGGATGGATTGCTGAGATACACCTATAGCTAGAAAGGCAGAGGTGAAGTATATAGGACCAAGCAGAACTTTGAATTGTCTCTCAGAGATGAAAAAATGTAGCCTTAGTAACCACAATATTTCTTTTTAGCTATTTCTTCTCAGGTTGTGTTCAGACAATGTAGTAAGAAAAATTGCTGTGTACAGTATCAAAGACATATGCTAGTTCATTGACTACAGCATCAGTTACTTGTCCATGAATCATATTAAGAAGAATGTCACCTGTGGAAGTATATAGTACAGTCATTATACATCTTCCTATACAAAAGCCATGCCGGCCAAGATCGTATGGGATCATAGGTATTTGATAACTTCATTAAAGATTCAGAAGAGTCCTTCAAATATTTTGCCAGTATCAGTAAGACTGAAATTAGGCAGAATTATATGGTGGAAGTTGGCCTAGATGGCAGTTTCCAGCTCAAAAGGTATAAACTAGATGCTCAGACAGGTATAGAAAAATGTGCATAAGATGATGATGAATTCACTGTACAGAGTGATGAACCAGGTGAGTACATCATTAATACCCATTGATGTAAGAAGGTAAGGTAGTCACCTCTTTGTACTCTTTTTTGAAATAGAACACAGAAGTGAAGTTTCAGGGTTTGGTGGTTTTTACGGGTTAGAAGTAAAGGAATATAGTAGTTTCAGATCTATGATTTGATGTTCAGTTGCCAAATTAATGGCTTGCTAGCTGATATTGCTGTCATCTAGAGAAACATTTTGGTTGCTGAAAAAGATGCTGATACTGTCTTGAACAGCAATACCATCCCTCCTCCTGATCTAGTGCCACATCTGAGTATCTTGAGAAATGAGAGGTTTGGCATGTGTTATATATTCTGATACAGTGAGTATATAAGGTGCCTCTGTGGAAAGAAAGACTTGGATTTGTTCTATTTTGCTTAGAATGCTGCCAACACTGAAGGAGCATATGTTCATTTTTACAAGTTGTTATGCTATGGAAGACTGGTTTTGTAATAGTGTATTGGATGAGGTCAGGGTTTGACTCTGTGCATGACTAGAAGAAAAGGATACTTAGCAGGGTCATTAGCCTGATACAGAATCTTTGAAATAGCCAAAGAGGTTGTCAAGGCATAATGCTTTTGTCATAGAGAAATGAGCAAGGAGCTGAAAAGTAATGTAACAAGAACAAGTAAGGATAGCTAACTTTGTGCCGCAGTATTTGTATAGTGGTAAACTTGAGGGGGGGGGTTACTGAGAATGAGATGATTGTGGAGTTGGCTTTTGATTGTTTGTACTAACTGAAGGTGTTGTGATGGGGTAGGTTGTTTTGTTGGAATATGTAAAGTGACTATAACTGGTAAGGGAATTAGGACTAAATAGTTGATTGTTGCACAGTGTAATTGGAAAAAGATTTTATTATTGATTGTACTGAATGTGGTTTTATGTAAATCATTGTTTATAGACATAGTACATTGGATTTGCCTGGGGGAGTGAAGGGAGAATGAATGGGAGAGAGGAGGAATGGTGATATGTCATGTATACATTTTAAATCTGAATTATTATAGAAAAGACAACATGGATAATGAATGGTTATCTCTTACGTAAATTGAGGGAGGGTGTCATTATTTGTGAAATGATGGTGTGCTTACATGGGAACTGATGGTTATGGAATATAGAACAGGTTATGTAGGCATAAAGATGATGAGTCTCAGGGGGGGTAGGAGGGGGTGGGAGCAAAGCTTGCCGAACTCCATGCAAGCAGGATTCAATCAGTCAGTACTTGTGCAGACCTACCATCAGCTAAGAGTTTAACTCAGATTCAAGAAGTTCAATAATTATTACTGCTTTTGTTTTCAGAAAAGCATGAAAAGAGATTTGGATGCAGCAGAATGCTAGTGATTAGAGGAGGTTAAGTGGATGAAATCCACAATTCATTAGTGAAAGCAACTTTTGAAAAGTACCGTTGTGAATCATTCAGTGCTGTGTGACTGTGTCTTTTATCTCTCAGAGTAAAATTTTACTGAGATGAGTCATTCACTGAATCACTCAGAAAAGCACATGGCTAATTAGCTACTAGTTATTCTCTCATGCTGTCACATGCCATCCATGTGGCTTCATAGCCAAGGCCATTTGCTGTGCTGAAGCCTCTGAGAAGGGTAAGCCTCAGTGATAAAGTACTCTCTTAATGAGAAATGGTTAGTACAATGTGAAGAATTTCTAAACTAAGGCTTCTGCTTCACATTAAGCCTTTCTGAATCCCAGCTATTTCTGTTAGAATCATTGCACATAGAATACTTTAAAATTTATTTCCACAGTTCAATGTACTAAAGAAGTAAAGAGTGCTTTCATATATTTTATTGGGCTTATTAGTAGACTAGACTGCATTTCATCTCAACTCTCCACTAGATGTGATATAATAGCACAATTAGCACAAACAGTACTTGCATTTTAACCACATTTTCTGAGTTTTATCTTAAGCTTCAAACATGATTCAGTTCAGTTCTCATTTAACACCGATTCTTATTTCAAGCTTAACAAAAAAAAAGAAAAGATTTTCTTCAAATTTATTCATGTCATAAACAGTACAATTTTAGAATTTAATATCCCAATATTATTTACTACAGGCCATTCCTTTTTCTTATTAGAATTTCCCATTTTCGCAAAGCAGGTTAGCATGCTAACCTCAGGTTTCTTCTTAAAACTGCAGGGACAAGCTCACTTATGCATACAGCTTCCCAGAATCTTTTCTAGAAGTTTTCAATGTCCCCAGGCCCTGCTTCTGAACTCTGTTCTGCTTGACTTGACTCAGAGCAGACTGCTTGCAACCACCACCTTACGAGGGCCCATTACCCACATTATTCTAAATTATACCCTGAGGTACTTCTATTGCAGGACAACAATGACCTTTTCTTAACTCTCAGCTTAGATTATGTCCTAGTCTGCTTTCACTGCAAGACAAAAATGGCCAGACAAGTCTATTGGGTATATAAGACTATGCAATGAATTCAGGAAGCTTAGTACGGGTACATATGTAAATTAGATTCATATGCCACACACTAAGCGGACAAACTGATAAGTTGTACAAGGCTAGGTTTTTGTCTAGTTTATTCTTAGCCAAAGATTATTGCCAAATCCCATTAACGCCAGGTGTTAAGGAAATATAGAATTTTAGAAAAAATATGGATTCTTTAACAGTCATGTCTTTTAGCTTCCAATGTGCACCTGTAACATCACAGAGGCCAATGATTATTTAGGCAAAGTGATTGATTGATTGATTTATGTATGTATTTGCTTACTTATTTATTGCATTTGTTACCAGGATAACCCAAATGGCCAAACAGAGGCCTCTTTTCAATGGAGGCTCCACAGTAGTTACAGATTAGACAGATAACATGCAGGTATTTAAAATAATATTTTGTAGAAACATATAAATGTACAAAGAATTTAGTACCGTATATACAGTAACTAAAAATTATGTACAAGACTGATCTTTAGTTATACAATATGCAGTATGTTTTCCAAGGTAAATTAGGAGCTGTGGCAGTTAGACGTGACAAGGAGAGTTAGGTAGAAGTTGATGGTTAGGGGGTGATAGAGTAAAGGGCATGAATGACTTTAACTAAAAAAGTTTGAGTCTTAGGAAGTTATAGGCAGAGTTAGCATAACAATTTAGCTAGAACTGGAACATGAGCATAGTTGTGCATCAGACAGATATTGCTTTAGCTGATGTTTGAATGATTTAACATTTTCGGTTTGTCTAATAACTCCAAATGTGTGCAGGATAGGAGGAGAACACTGTCTCAGTGGAGTGTTTGGGCTTGTTTACAGTCAATAGCAGCTTGTCAATAGGCCGTAGTGGTCTGTGGGGTTGTACTGCTGGAGCATGTCGATTAGGCTTGAACACTTTACAGGGAGATATAGGAGTCTGTGGGTAGTCACTAACTGTAAGTGAGGTAGGGAATGTTGTGTTGTAGCTTGAGCCAGTGAAGTTGTTTTGCGGGTATACAGTGGTGAGTTTGGTAGATGTGGTTTGTGGTTACTTTCACTATCTTGTTGTAACACTGGTCTACAGAGGAAAGTGAGATGAAATGTTGGTTGAAGAATATGGGGGAAGTCTAAAGAAGGACAGGGAGATGGAAACAAGATGTTCTGGCTGTTCTGGCTTTGTCTGTTAAGTACAGTTTGACCTTGTAGTGGGTCACTAGTTTTTAGTGAGTTCTCTTTATGCTTGATATGTGGTGGCTGAATTTCAGACTGTCATCAATATGACTTTCAATAGTTTGATCTTTGTTACTAATTCTATTGCAATATTATTGGAGGAGGTGATGGTAAATTGCTGTTTGTGGGGAGCTAGCTGCTTTGGAGTGTATAGGATCAGTTTTATTTTTTGGGAGGATTTAATAGTAATTTTGAGTCTGTTAGTCATACCTAAACAGAGGTAAGGGAATCCTGAGTTAGATGTGGCAGTTTTTCTAGATTATTTGTAGAACAGATTAGCGTAGAGCCATCTGCAGAGCGTATGATGGATGCATGTTTACTTGCAGTGTCCAAATCACTGATGAGACTGAATAGCAGAGGACCCAATATTGAGCCTTGGGGGACTCCAAAAGTTTCACAGAGAAAGCTGATGATGTCATTTCCCATCTGACTGCCGGCATCCTGTCTGAGACATAACTATGAAACCAGGGTAATAATGATGAGACTAGGCCTAATGAAAATAGTTTACGTAATAGTTTTTGATGGGATACATTGCCAAATGTCTTGGACAGATCAAAGAATATTGCTGAGACTGAATCACCATTATTCCTACTCTGGTTGATTATAGTGACAAAGTTTAGAAGTGCAGTTGTAGTGCTGTGGTGCAGAGGGAAACCCTCCTGGGTTGGGGTGAGAGGTTGTTGTCAGTGATAAAGTTGAGGACTTGTCTATGAATGGTTTTCTCTAGTATCTTTGACAGAGTGAATAAGTTGACTATAGGCTTGTAGTTAGAAATGTTATTGGATCATCCTCATTTCTGCAGAGGTAAGATATATGATTTTTTCCAAAGTTTAGGGGCATATCCTTCCTTAATTGATTTATTTATTAGGATTAACACTGTATAGGATAAGGCTGCTGCTGCTAGTTTAATATATTCATCTGGTATTTTATCTGGGGCCAAGGTGGTAGGTTTGAGTTTAAGGAGTACCTACCTGATCGTAGCAGTAGGTTCTAACAGGACAGTAAAGATCTTTTGGCTAATTTGTAGTTATATGGTGTTACGGGTGGGTGAATGTAATTAATAAGAGAAGTATCTATTTGCATAAAAATGAGTATTGACTCAGTTAACAATACTACTTCTTCGGTTAGTTAAACATGGGCTGATCTGTAATGATTTACCTGGATTTAGGAAATGATTTATGGCTGACCAGAAGGCTTTTACGGTTTCTTTGTTTCCAGGTTTGTAGTCTAGTATGGTAGTTATGTATTTTCCAGTTTTGGTCTTGTTTTGGTAGCATTTCTTAGTTCTTTGTATAATTGAAAACTAGATATAGTACTGTACTTCTCCATTTTTTCCATGCATTATCCTGCTTTTTTAATAATTGTATATTATCTTTAGACAGCCAGTGACCAGGATTGGCCTAAATTATTTTAATTTTAATGGGAGAGTGACTGTTTAGCATATTCATAAATGTAGAGTTAAACAGGGCTATGGGTTCATCCTTGCATAAAGTTTATAGTATCATTCAGCTAACGGGTTTCAGGTTGGGGATAAATGATTTAATCTGGAAGGAAAGAAGTTGCAAGCATTATTACATCATTGTATTTTTATAGGAATGTTGTCCCTTATATCATAGATGGGGAGATGTTCATTTAGGATGTATGGCAGGGTATCGACTATGATAATATTTTTTTGGGTTGTTTGTCATTATCTGATCACTTGTTGCTGTTTTGTTTGTTGGTCTCTTGTATCTGATAGGGGTTGAGATAAGTCTGGACAAGCTTTATAGATTAGTGGTGCTTTTAGGGGTTTAGTTTTCGATGGTTGGCCAATCAATGTTGAGATTGCCCATTTTGATGGTTTCTTGCAAAATGTTCAAGAACAAAGAAATACATTTTTCTGTAGTGTCAGCACAGTTTTTATGAGTATTTAGTTTGAGTCATGTTAGTAGGACCTCTGAAGCTGTTTTTTATAGATGATGGCTATGCCTCCACCTTTTTTGCCTAGTCCTGTCTAGTCTTATTATACTATATCCTAGAGGAGTAATTTCCTTATCCTACATGGCTATGACTAAAATATCAGGGCAGTATTGTGCTATCCAGACACAGACATCTTTCAATTTATTACAAATGCGTCTAAGGTTGGCAGCATATAGGTGTAAGCCAGGCATTGTTTTTTTTTTTTGTTTGTTTTTTTTTTTTTTTTGAAGGTACATGTGGGCTGGTGGTATAATTAGTTAGGATTGAGGGGCCTGAATTAGGACGTATGCCATAGATATAGGTGGTGGATTATAAGGGAGTGTGAGTTGAGACATTTATATTTGAATTTTGGGCATAGGCTTAGTTTGTTTGGTGGAACTTTCTGGGCAACAATAAAGTTTTTGAAGAGGCGTATGATTTATGCTGTAAAGAGAGATCAAGATATATTAACGTTGGAGTAGGATATATTAGGTAGCTGAAAATCTCAGTCATGGTTATTTTTAACATTGTTAAATGGAGATTACTGATAGAAAGAGCATCATTTTGGTAAGCATATATTTTTAAATGTGATGGGGCAGGTGAAAAAGAAAGACAAATTAAGGAAAGATTTATAGCAGGGAGTGTTTGTGTTATTTTTGTGTGTTGTAATTGTGCTGGTAGTGAGTAAAGTGCAGTTAAATGAATTGGTTGAGGGTCATCATTTGTTCAGTAAAAAATCTTGGTTTGTTGAGATTAATGTGGGACTTTAGGTTTGGAAAGATGTGTTTAAGTGAAGCTGAAAAAGAACTTGAGAAGTAGAAATTTGAGGAAGTAGTAAGGTGTGGGGAACTCTGTGGGCAGGGAGACATG
>NC_056745.1:1291671020-1291811020 GCF_019279795.1 Protopterus annectens
CTCTGGGAGCCTCTGTGTTGCTTTGTACTTCTGGGACTCAGTCTAAGGCTGTAGGGCAGCTCTTTTGTATTCACATTACATAGTAGAAATGTTAAGGCCCTCTCACTGGCCATAATTTGACGTATCTTAGAACCATAAGATACACTATCTCAGACCTTTGTTCCCTATTCAGGTCCATGGGATCTCAGAGAAATGATCTTTCTTGTCAGTACTGCTGCATGCTTCTTTCTCCCGTCTGGATTTTGTTGAAGACAGCTAGAGTGGATTTTGATGTACTGCTCTTATCAAAACAATATTAATTTAGAAGTTCGACTGTTATCATCCTAATGATCGTACTATTTACATCCCCCATTCTTTCCTCCTTTCACTGTATTAAACGTCAAGACTGAATTCCCTAGTTTCCTGAAGTTCCTTCACATTTCTTTGTTACCTCTGAGACACAAAAGCCTAATTTTTAATGCCTGTTTCAGTGAGTCATTCATCATACATACTTGGCCTGAGTAATTATTTCTTCAAATGATGTAGCTCTATGACCTAGATACAGTTTGTTTCATTAAATTCTGTTTTCTTTTTTGGGCGATGTATTAAAAATCAGAAGATAATGCTTTGGAAGAGATCAAATATCGAGGTGTCTGACAGATATTTAAAGGGGAATGCAGGTGACAAGATATATTACTACTCAGCATGTAGTTAACAGGGGATATTTTAAGGGTTTATCAGCTAAAGTTGATTTTAAAAATGTTCACATAACAAAAAGTTGACTGTAGCTAATGCTGTATGCCCAAAATCAGTAAACATACTGACTGCAAACTAACCTTAACAGCTTACCCAAAGCTAACTTACATTTATTTCAGGGGTACAAGCCTTCCACCCCATATACCAGCTCCATAGATGCAATGAGACAAACAACGGTGGAATTGTAGTAAAGATAGGAGTCACTGTTAGTGCATACTAATGATCTCACTGGCAGTGAGCCAGAAAATAATAATAGCATCCACATCCCCAAACATATAGCTACACACTAAGTGCATCGATGTGCAAAATTAACCCAAACAGCTTACCATTCAAACCTAACCAAAGGATTACACACCCTTGCAGACTGTGCATGTGTGCATTCACTTAATCCTGCGAAATAAAAAAATAATAAATTGCTGACCTTCTCTGCATTTGGTCAAATATAAAAATCCATATATGTGTAACAATATCGGTCACTCTGGTTTGATTTATGCAGTTTGTTAACTAGGCTTGTCACAGTAGATTAAGGTGGCATTTACGCAAATGATTACCTAAATTGATCACTCTGGCTTGATGTGATATTTATGTAGATTAACTAGGTTGGTCACACTTGTCTGAGGTAGCACTTATGAACAGTGTTAATTAGGTTGCCCATGTTGGCCTGAGGTGGTACTTATGCAGATTATCTACATCGGTCACTCTGGCCTGAGGTAGTATTTATGTAGACTGAGAGTAATTTCTCAAGAACACCGAGGAAATTGCTTTGTTATTTTTTCCCTAAGTGACATGGGATTTTTAACATCCACCTAATCTAGCACAAGTTCAGGCAAATATGACCAAAGGAAAATATCTCATTCAAATTATTATCTTTTGGGAGTAGAGCACTCATCTACTAAACTCCATAATCAATAGTGGAAAAAGGAATTCAAAGACTTGGCTTGAAGATTAAATGCTACCCTTCAGCGTTTCTAGGCATCAGTATTAAGCTTGTTACCTGCTGAGTAACTAACATCGCACAATAATGCAAAAATCATTTTAGGTTGTACTGTACAGTTTTAGTACACTGTTTATATACGCTCAAATGGAATAATTGTCATGCAGGAAAAAAGTAATGCAGAAGAAGTAATAATGCATGTCATTATGTTTATGAATATAGAATGTTTCAAAAAGTTGCTTCTGTCCAAATTTTCCATAGTTGTAAGGAATAGTGTGGAGTTGTTTTGGTGTAATTATTTAAAATTATTTCTGTGATTTAGTAACAGATAGTACTTTGACGCATGCGTATATACAACTGAAAAATGCAGTATTTTCTGACGATATGTTAGAAGTGAAGAATGCAATACTGAAAAAAATTGTATTCTGGCTAGAATTCAGCAGTATTTCTGATAGTTATTAGCATAAAGGAAAATATGAAGTCATTGCTATTACTGAAGGCAATCGACTCATTCAGATAGGGAGCAGTAGACAGAAAGAAGGATTCCAGACAGAGGAGGATCTCAGAGATTGATTTTCTGTGAAATACTGAGATGTGATCAATTAATAAATGCAAGTTCATACCCCGTCTTTCATATTCAGAACATTGTGTATTAACCACATCGGCAATCTGCCATACTGCTTCTGATTTGCGAAAGTAGCCAATAAACCAATGCACCAGACTGCATGGAACACTTCCAGAAACATACAACAGTAAGGATGAAATTATTTATTTTTGTTTACAAAGCACTTAATATCTGTAAACTATAGGAAATTGAGTTACATTGAAGTGGGAACTGACAGCTGAGCCCTGCAGTAATATGTCATATTGCAATTAGCCTTAGTAGATTTACATATTAAAATATTGTATACCATTGCTTGTTTATTTATTTATATTGCATTTTCTGTGATTTTTTTTTTTCACATCATGAACCAAAGCTGTATCTATTTCTTTTCTGTTACCTTAATCCTTTACCTCAGACTGCTTGTGCAAAAGTTCAAACTTTTATTTTTGGATTGAGCAATTTCTTCGCTGCTTCCTATATAAACCTAGAAATAACTGTTTCTTCACTGTAAATATGAACATAATGATTAATTTGCTTGAAAATTAAAAAGAATTAAAGGCACTAGCAAACAATTCCATGTATTGTTTATTTTCCAGGATGTGAGTGCTCTTACGTATTTTCATTTCGCTGGAAATGAGTAAAGTGGAAGTGGAAGTACTTCTGCTTTGTGTTCTTTTATATACTTTTTGTTTGTCATTACAGGTCCTATTCATTAAGCAGTTATTGCGCAAAATAACCTGCTACCTTTCTTTTTAGTTTTCTGCTCCTCTGTTTGGAACAGAAAATTTTATGATGGAGAAGTGTGTGTGTGTGTGTGTGTGTGTGTGTGTGTGTGTGTGTGTGTGTGTGTGTGTGTGTGTGTGTGTGTGTGTGAATGATATCATAGAAAAGTCATGGAGATTTCAATAGTCCTTATAGCATCAGTGATATAGACAGACCTAGAGTGATGTCACAGACTAAGAATATTCCAGTCTTGTACTCTCTCAATGATTTATCAGGCAGGGAAAATCTTCAGGGCAGTGAAGATGAATGAAAAATGCATCACAATTCAAAATTACCTCTCTAATATCCACCAATGATAGTCACAACTCAAGGACTAAAAATGCCTTTCCTTAGCAACTATTATGGGTTGTCAGACTGAACGACATCAATACTGTGTGCCTGCTTTAGGAAAAAGCTTTAGCTCTTATTTCCCAGCCAGACCTGCAAATGAACAAAGCATAATAAAATAATAACTTACAGTTCTATCCTTGCTGTCCTGTACAGATTACATACCTGAGTGGCATAGCAACATGGTCTGTAGAAGTTGGAGAGGTACCATCAGAAATGGCTGAGGAACTTCCCCTGCTGTGTAGTAACTCAGTTTTTCTTGCTGAGGTTAGTGTCAGCAGCAGCACCAGTAAGACAATAACTAAGTACTGGATGGTAGCTATACAGGAAGTGAGCACTGCACCAGTAAGACAATAACTAAGTACTGGATGGTAGCTATACAGGAAGTGAGCGCTGCACCAGTAAGACAATAACTAAGTACTGGATGGCAGCTATACAGGAAATGGGCACTGCACCAGTAAGACAATAAATAAGTACTGGATGGTAGCTATACAGGAAGTGAGCACTGCATCAATAAGACAATAACTAAGTACTGGATGGCAGCTATACTGGGAGTGGGCACTGCATCAGGAACACAATGACTAAGTACTGGATGGCAGCTATACAGGAAGTGGGCACTGCATCGATAAGACAATAAGTACTGGATGACAGCTATACAGGAAGTGGGCACTGCATCAGGAAGACAATGACTAAGTACTGGATGGCAGCTATACAGGAAGTGGGCACTGCATCAGTAAGACAGTAACTAAGTATTGGATGGCAGCTATAGAGGAAGTGGACACTGCATCAGTAAATGGCAGCTATAGAGGAAGTGGGCACTGCATCAGTAAGACAACAAGTATTGGATGGTAGCTATACAGGAAGTGGGCACTGCATCAGGAAGACAATGACTAAGTACTGGATGGCAGCTATACAGGAAGTGGGCACTGCATCGGTAAGACAATAACTAAGTATTGGATGGCAGCTATAGAGGAAGTGGACACTGTATCAGTAAGACAATAAGTATTGGATGGCAGCTATAGAGGAAGTGGGCACTGCATCAGTAAGACAATAAGTATTGGATGGTAGCTATATAGGAAGTGGGTACTGCATCAGTAAGACAATAAGTATTGGATGGTAGCTATAGAGGAAGTGGGCATTGCACCAGTAAGACAATAACTAAGTATTGGATGACAGCTATATAGGAAATGGGCACTGCATCTGGATGCCAGACTCATGATTAAAAAAGAGATATTTTGCACCCTGCTTATTAATGCTGTGGGATACTATGGTGGTCTATTTGAATGATGTAAAGACAAGCTGAAGACTGAAGATATTCCCCAAGAGAACATGCATGGATTTAGAAGCTCTAAAAAAATATATCAGGGCTGGTTGTTATATCACAATACCCAGCAGGTGTTGGTCTACACTGAAAAGAAATGCCTTGATTTGAAATCCCAGTATACCGCACTAATAAAGAAGCCACTAGTATACAGCAGCACTAAAGAAGCCACGTGAGTCAGATGCAACATGATTTTGGTCTGTACAACAATGCAGGAGTTTGCATTTTTAAAATGATTTTCCACAGAAGCTTCAAACCTGAAGTATTTCATCTTTCTCAACCAATAATAGCTATTCAGCTCTGACTGGGTGCATGTATTGCTGTGCATGACATCTACAGCTTTGGCAGAAGTGCTAACATGATATGTACACCTAGAAAAGGAAGTGAAAATTCACTTAATGTAGAATCAAATGAAACAATGTTTCAAAATGTTTTAAAACATTTCTTTGATGCTAGCCTACATGGGATACTGCTGAAATTACACACACACGCACACACACACACACACACACACACACACACACACACTTATATATATATATATATATATATATATATATATATATATATATATGAATATAAAACCTAAAATTTGCTTATAGACCTGGAAAACAGATGCACATAGTTTCTACACTAAATTTATGTACCAAGGATTAGAAAGTTAGAAAGAAGATCTGCTGGCTTTATTTGCTGTTTGGGTCATGATGTACCTAAGAGAAGGCAGAGAGCACAGCTGTTAAAAGAATGTCATTGTGAATAGTTGGTTGGACCAAATGCCTGCATCATATAAAGTACGCTCACGGTACCATTGCAGAGATAAGCTTTCATAAGTTCACGGTCAACTATTTAAAGCAGATAACATCATCAACATTCCTGATGAAACAAAGGACTCAATATTTGATAATCATGTTTTTACAAATAAAGAGTGAGAAGGGTTTTTATCAGTCTAAAGTGTGGGAACAAATAAAGAGACTTACATGGCATTTTGTACAGCCTTCCTTAAACAAAATGCAAAAGAAGAATCAATTTCCCATGATATTCCAGGTTTCCAGCAGAATAAGGTATATAATTACTTGTTCCAGTGTAAACATGATCAGTTTCTATTATTTACAAATACTTAACTTTAAATGCACATTTTGGTCACATAGCTGAAAGATACAACTATTAATTCTTTTGCTGCTGTCCTTGGAATATTTTCTGGTATTAATATTCCAGAAGAAGTTATTTCTGAAAGTGATCCCCGTTTTCCAGTCAAGAATTTAGACATTTTTCTGACAACTGGAAATAAAATAAGAAGCTGTGGTGGTGCAGCAGTAGCGTTGTCGTCTCACAGCAAGAGGTTCTCCTGTTTGATTCTCAGCTGGAGTGCCTTCTGTGTGGAGTCTGCATGTCCTCCCTGCATTCAAAAGACATGCATGAATGGGTGTGCCTTTGTTGAAGGTTGGGTGTTGGGCTGGCACCTTGGCACTGTAAAAATCTACTGCCAATCATTAGTGGACCAGAGTTCTGTTGTGGTGACCCCTAACTGGGAAAAAGAAGAAGCTGACAACTGAAAATAAGCATGCCACTTCAAACCCATCCTGTCCTCAGAATAATAGGGATGTAGAAAGAGAAATACAAACCATTAAAAGTATAATGAAAAAGAATGACAATTCAAAAGATTAATATTGTTTTTTGTCAGTTATAGAATATAAGGATTTGGCACTTCATAGTGTAAGGGTTTCACAATCTAAATTATTAATGGGGAGAGGCTGAAGTCTATGTTTCCTACTGCATACTCTTTACTACAACGGAATTTGTACAATGTACTTGTCTTATTAAAATGAATACAAAGAGGAAGCAAATTTGCTAGGATATAAGTACAAAAATCTACCAGTCTTAAAGCTACAATCAGTAAATAAAGAAATATGTTTGCCTTTTACAGAGTGCCTTAACCTACGGGTTGTTATCATTACACTGACCTTAAGCTGGGCAAAGTGCCACCTGATCGAGTTCAGTTTGAGAAGATGATCTCTGCAGACACCGTTCTGCATAGGAAATCGCTGGTAGTGCAGTTTCAAAGTGAGCATCAGTGATGATACCTTTCTTTTGAGCAATTTCTCTGTTCTACATTTCTGTGCAATTGTGTTATCAGTATATATGCTTGGTGGGGTTATGCAGGCTTGTGATGTATTTGGGATGCAAGGGGTGCTCCATTCAAAATGTGTTTCATATTTGCTTTTTCATCCAAACAAGGTTACAGCTGGTTGATTTTGTCCAGTAATAAACTAATCCAGATATAACTCAACGAATCATAGGGAAAGGTCAACATATTGTTATGCAAGGTTGTACTAGTATAGGCAAAGGATGCAGCTACCCTGGGCACATGCTGTTAGGGTGCATGATTAATAATGCCAATAAGGTGGAACTGCAGCACTGGTGATGTATTCTGCCATTCATTCAGATTTGTCATGTCAGCATTCATTCATTCATTTAAGCAGCCACAGCTGTGTTTGATGAAATGAATGAATCTGTGTGTCTCAGTCCTCTGTAATGCAGGAGTTGGCAAGTAAGAATTTTAACTTTTGCTAATATTCAGAAAAGTGCAGTATGGTGGGGGGTTTTTTGTTCTTTTTTGAAGAAGAAGATGCCTGTTTGAGTTACTCTTCTGGGTTACACCTTTTCTAGCTCCTACTCTATTGTAATGGATATTGGCCCATACGTTTGCATCAAAATAATTTGGTTGTCCAGCAAAACACAGCAGAACTCCTGATATAACCAGTGCACAGAGACACATTGTAACAGATGGTCACTGGTCAATTGTGATAATGGACCAAACAAGTCAAGCATCTTACAGAATTGAAGAAACTGGTAAATGTATCATGTATTAAGGATATTGTGATCAACAGAGAACCATATTCACCATGGGCACTAAAAACTGAGAGACAGTGACCCATATTCAGAAGTGCCGGATAGTGATTGCGAGAGCATACCAGTTGCTGATACTTCCTAAAACACAGCCATGACAACTTTAAGTCTACCTTTCAAAATTTTAAAATTTACAAAGGGTCTGAAAGATATCTCAGCATCTGAATTAGGAATTGCTTGATTCTCCGAGATATGAACCACAGTCATTCCTGAGTTACAATCTACAATTATGCATCTAAAACTGAAATGGGTGCCATGCTGTACTGAATCATGTTATTCTGCATTGCTATAAATGTCACCATCATTGTAACTGAGCTACAGCTGCAGTATAAAATGTAACAGCTCGTAAATACAATGATCAGACAGTAAACTCAATTTAAAGAGTGTTCGTGGTCTCCTTGTGTGTCATTTCTCAATACACTACAAAAGATTATAGTTTATGCCTACCTCTTTCTGTACCAAATTAAACAGCAAGAGTGCCTGCATGCTGCTATAGACATTTTGGCCCAACAATTTAAACATGCGAGTGGACTTTGATTAGTGGCTTGAGCACTCCACAGCTGTTAGGGAAATGTGGTATAAAGCAGTCAGTGGATAACGTTTTCAATCTGGCCACTCCAATTGCATAGGGGAGTAAATCCCTGACTACAGCCCAGTTGCCCTGGGTTTGATTATTTGCTCAGGCACTGACAGAGCAGTCATGAAGATAAACTTTCCTATCCTAAGTGGGAGGGTAATATGTGACCTAAGTGCTCAGAGCAATAGAAAATTCCTGACGGAGGCTGGAAATTCAGTTGTAATGCACTTGGTTGAAAAGATATGGCAGCTTGCTGATGGTAGCCCTGCGTGTAAGTGTGGAAGCACAGCAGCGCAGTCTGCCATTGCATATTCACTGTCAGCCAGGGTATGCTTTCCAGGTAATGTGTAATCTACAGAAGGTTGGGGAAGCTGTAAGTATGTTCTTTCTAGCATTGATAAATGTTATATGAAAGACGCAAGTGATCTGGGTGGTGCCAGTTCTAGATGCTGTCCACTTTTACAAACAAAAAATAGATGTGAAGCAAAGGTGGTGGTTCATTCCTGGACAGTGAGTATAGGGAATGCAATGCAGGGCCAAAGAAAGCTGTGCAATCTAGTGAGAAGAAAATAATGGTTTGGTGGAGGAGATGCAGAATAGGAAAATATAAAATGCATGCAGCAGACAGCAGTACAAGTAGGGAGTGGTGGGTGGTGAACAAATGCCTGCTGACATGAAAGAGGTAGCCCCACAAAAACAACAGCAACAGACTATACACTGAGATTCAATTATCCCAACGTGAAATGTCTCGGGGGAAGCTTGGTCAGAGAGGACAGCAAGCAGTTTTCAGCAATTAGACACCGATAGCCCATTATATACTTGTATAAGGGAAATGTGGAGTGATTTGGGCACTGTGGCTGAATGTATAGAGGAAGAGGAGGTTAATGAGGATGGGAGAGTGAGAGGAAAGGAAGGAAATAAAGGGTAATGCCACAACTAGAACACATGAATAAACAAAAGGACAATGGCCTATTAGATAAGTGGGTGAAGGTGATCCAGAGAAAAAGTCCACTCATAGAGGAGAAACACACCAGTATCTAGAAAGCATGTGCACTTGGACAGGTAGGGATATATATATATATATATATATATATATATATATATATATATATATATATTTTTTTTTTTTTTTTTTTTGTGCAGATGCTCAAAAATGTTTTTTCCTAAATATTTATTTTGTCATGACAGTGGTAAAAATGATGATGGCATTTGGATGAAGTAGGCTATGATGATTGGAAGTGGTAATCAGACTCCAAACATGAACTTCTGTAAAGGATAGGGGAATTGAGTGCAAAACTGAAGGCACATGAAATTAAACTGAGTAAAGATAAGACAGTGATAATTGCAGCAAATGGAGGGTGGGATCAGTAGAAGCTGAGAAATGAGATAGAAAGGAAGATACTGGAACAGACTAAACGCTTCAGATATCTGGAGGAGTAGTTGAAAATAAGAGAAGTCTGAATGAGAAGGTGAAAGCTAGAATTAGAGGGGATGCAGCCAACTGGCATAGAGTGTCAGGTGTAGTGTATGACAGAAGAATGCCAAAGAAGCTGAAAAGTAAGGTGTACAAAATAGTGGTGCAACCAGTACTACTGTATGGTGCAGAAACCTAGACACTAAAGGCAGAGCAGTTGAGGAAGCTAGATGTGATGGACATGAAGTACAGTAGGATGCATACTGTTGGATGGATAAAGAAATGAGGACATCAGAGCAGAAGCCAAAGCTCCAATTGCAGAGAAGGTCAAAGAGAACAGTTTCTAGTGGTTTGGGCATATGTGTGAAAAGCAGAAGATAATCTGTTGAAGAAAATGTGGGACAGACAAGAAACAGGCAAGAAGAAACAAGGGCATCCAGCAAAGGGATGGATGGATTGAGTGAGAGAAGTCAAGTGACAGTCAGGCATGACTGTCAAAGGTAGGAGAGAGGTACTGAATTGAGAGAGATGATGGCAGTAGCCACAAACCCCTACCTGATGTCAAAACTGAGAAAAATGGGGTTGATGATGATGATGATAAGAAGATGGTGGATATGGACAATGACTGGGTAATACCTCCGCAACCAGAAGTATAGTGGCATGGTGTGCTGAAATGGTAAAAAATGCCTGGATGAATTTTGTTAAAATGTAAACAACACATATTCCTTTGTTAATATGTTTTAGAAATTGACTGTAGGAACAAATGAGGCTGTAAATAACCTACTTATTTATTGTGGGTGCTTAAGGTTCTGGCACTAGCTAGTAAAGAATTGGATATTTACATGGGCTCAGATAAACTGATTTTTTAAAAAAAATGAGGTAGTAATACTAAATGCATATAAAAATGTGTGCAGTACAGATAGTATTATATTAGTGATAAGTCTAAACATGGAAAATGTTTAGCTGCATCTTGAAATGTATAGCATGATAGTGAGTGTATTTAAGTTTATAAAAAGATAAATGGTCATAGTTTACTGTAGAAAAATTCTGCTGGAGAAGTGTATGAAAATACATACTGTATAATATTTGCACAAACGCAATAGGGTATGTAGGTTTTACTGGAGTATTCATTTTTTTCTTTGCACGCATACACATGTTCAGCCTTTGACTTATGTTTGCATAGAATTTTGTAGCACGTTTTTGTCCAATATGCAAAAGATGTACAGACTTTAACTAATGCTGATATACATTTTTGTTGAATGTTATCTAAAACTGGAGATATTGATGATGTAAAAGTGACAAGGACATCAAATATTAAAGATATGTAAATCAATGGTAGGAAGTTAGAGATGGGCATGACAAATACGAAAGTCTAAAAATGGGTGGAATTTTGGATGCTGAGTAGAAGGAGAGTCTGACAGTAAGGTGGCATTTATAAGAGCTTAGGCAGGAAGGGGGAGCTAAGGTTTAGGGAGCTAAGAAAATGTAGGATGCTTTAAAGAGGTTGAGCAAGCTTGATCATCCCCAAGTAGGGTTACTACCTGTCCCACTTTGTGAGGGACAGTCCCTCTTTGGGCAGTTATGTCCTGACAAAAAATTGTAAACATTGCAAATGTCCTGAGATTTTAGGACAAAATTATTTCCTATATTTTATGTAATAGTTGCATAAAACAGTTATTCTGTAACTAAAATACGTAAATGTTATAAGAAACATAATAAGCAACTAAAATGCTATAAGAATAAGCTTTTATTTAGGCAAAAAAGTTAAGTTCTAACCTTTGTACTGACCGTGGGTATGTGTCGGCCTGTAAAATCTGATGTTTATACCATAAATGTCGCACTTTGGCCATTTGAAAAGGTGGCAACACTATTCCCAAGTACAGCCTTCAATGTGTGACATTCTTCCCACCCGGGGGGGGGGGGTATATGGCAGGCTATTTCTAAGTCTAGAGCCTTTTGGATCTAGCCCCCGAGACAAGGAGCAGCAGGATGCAGATGAGAGGGAGAAGAAGAGGACAAGGAATGTGGCTAGGAATTCTACTTGTAATATAGGGAGGAGTAAGCTCATTAAGATACAGAGAATTATACGGGGTCTAGATCATGAGTAAGGGGGAATGGCACTACAACACGGGCTGTGGTTATGCAGGGTAGAACTGCAGAAATTGGGAGAGAAACGCTATATGTTAATAAACAGTTTTTGTTAGTGGAATGATGAAGAGATTTGTAGGTATACCAGTTCTGAATGATAACAGATGAGTAGAGAACAAACGACAACAGGACAGCATGATTAGATTGATTGTAGGAAGTTGAGAAAGAGATGGCAAGGGAATTAAAGTAGCTGTGTTTTATGTGCTCAGTGATGACAGGACAGATGTGACAGCAGAGCATATAGCATAGATAGGCAGAGTTAGGGAAGAGGGGTGAATAATTATATTTGGATGGCAATGCAATGGGGTATGGTCTAATTAGGTGGGGTTATTTGGGAAACATGAATTTCATGCACAGTGCATGAAAGCTTTACCTGAAGGAATAAAATTAAGAAATTGCATTTTGAAGATGTATGAATAGGGCTAGGAAAGAAAAGAGGGTACAAGGTCTTCAAAGAAAGTGAGGTATTAGGGAATTAGGTTGGATGCAACTTTAGTAAATAATAAGACAAAGAGAGATGTAAAGATATAAGATGACAGGAAGGGAAGTGGTGTATCATAGCATGGTAAATTTGACCTGAATCCCTGAGTCTAAGATCAAGATACAGTGTTAATAGAATCAATGATACCAGTCATATGTCAGGCAAGTACAGTGATTACAAGGTAAGGTGACATGGAAAATTCAGGAGAATGAGGAGTGGAGGAAAGAGAAGGGGTTAAGGAAAGAGACAGAATAAAAGCTACTTGCAAAGCTAGAGTAACGGCATGAGAGGGAACATAGAAGGGAGGAGGAAAGAACAAGTACTGAACTGGGGACTAGTTTAAGAGGGCTGCAAAAATGTGGCAGAGATGTGTGTGTGATAATCAAGGAAGATTTAGACTGTGTGATGTTGTGCCTAGAAAAGTTGAAAAGCTTGAAAGTAAGATGGAGAAAACAAGAAGTGGGGCAAGGTGATAAGGAAGGGAGAGGTAAATGTTATGTTAATCTTTTGGAAACAAAATCAGTGGAAGAAGGCTAGGTTATGGGAAATAAAGAAGGAGGTGGGGAAACGGATTCACTGAATGAAAGAAATCTTAGAAATATTCAGAGTTTTTAAGAGAGATTAGATTTTTGAGTGAACGGGGATTGCAAAGGAGTTTATCCTTTGGGATGGTGTTTTTTTTCTTATAAAGAGAAAGGAAGTACTGAATGCAAACATGCAGGTAAGAGAAGTTGCAAATAGCTACTATCTAAAGACTTGGAAGTGGATGAGATGGCTACCTCATAGGTTTTTATAAAAGAGTAAGCATTTAGGTCAACTAAAATATGGGGAGGTTTTTTTAATCAAAGAATAATTGAGAAGGAAATGCTCAAGTTTGTGTACATGGAAACAGTAAAGGTGTTATATAATGGCAAGGGGGAGAAAGAGGGGGGTGAGAGGGAGAGAGAGAGAGAGAGAGAGAGAGAGAGAGAGAGAGAGAGAGAGGACACAACTACTTACAGTCCAATCTCTTTACGTAATGCCAATGCT
The DNA here is from genome assembly GCF_019279795.1 of Protopterus annectens. Taxonomy (NCBI): domain Eukaryota; kingdom Metazoa; phylum Chordata; order Ceratodontiformes; family Protopteridae; genus Protopterus; species Protopterus annectens. The sequence goes on from NC_056745.1 coordinate 1,291,684,281, forward strand.
AATACTGTTGTGAGATGTTTTTTTCTGATAAGGTTTAAGCACTATTTGCTGGATATAATCAGGGATGGACAAGTAGGGTTTGTTAAAGGTAGATCTCCTTCAGATAATTGAAGAATCTAAGGAATGTTGTTAAATGGGTTGTTATAAAAGATAAGATGAGTCTGGTTGTTATTATAAATATTCACAAGGCATCTAACTATGCAAGCAGCAAGCTTCAGATTATATTGCTGGGCCAAGTAGTATGGGGAAAAAATGGTTGAGTGCAGAGAAAGGATTATTTAAAAAACTATGGATGTGAATTTTAATTGCTGAGTATAGATCAGAGAGGTTTATGGTGCAGAGAACAAAAAGGCAATGGTTACCTCTTTCTCCAAGCCTGGTCTTGTTGGGTATTGAGGGTTTGACTTAAAAGGCATGAGGAATGAAAGTTAAAGGAAGGGATCTTCAGGTGGATGGGAACATGCATTGCTACACAGATAGCTATGTGATTTTACTGGCAAAATTCTGTGAATTATTAATAAATTTGGATGAATTGGAACTGACATCCCATCCTAAGAAGATGGCACTTGTGAAAGAGGGAGGAAGAAAAAGAAGATAAATAGGTCTACCCTGATCATTGGAAGGTGATAAGTATCTGGGGTGGTGGTACACAGATCAACTGAATAACTGTTGTGAATAACTGGTTCCAAAATCATGGACTTAAACTAATCTCTAAAAATATTACTGTTCCCTTTGGGAAGAAATCTACCCTGGGGAACTATCACATTGATCTGCCCCTAAGAGCTGACCCATTTGTTCAAGATTTGGGAACTTACATGGACAGTGACCTTACTTTTGACCAACATGTGTCCATTGTCATAAGAAAGTCCTTCTGTATTGCCCAGCTTATAAACAAAGGGATCGTGTTCAGATCTAAGGATGTCATTGTCCTCCTTCACTCGGCCCTCATTAGGCCACTTGTTGAACATAATGCCCCCCTTTGACATGTAGCTGTCCAGACACATGCAACAATTGCAATGCCCACAAAGCTACTTTACTAAAAGGATACAAAGCTTAAACAATATGTCCTACATGGGCTGATTCAAAGCCCTGTCACTATACCTGCTATCTTCCAATCACCTTGCATCTTCCAATCACCAAAGAGGTGATCTGTGTCAAACATATAAAGCATTCTCCAACCTAATACTGATGGATTTACTGCACATCAGCAAGTCAAATGACATTAGAAATACTCAGTCTAGGGATCTAACCCTCTTCTGCAACATTAACAAAACAGTTTGGAAAGACAGGGATATATCTCACAAAGGATACCACTGCTCTAGAACAGACTTCTCTTCCATGTAAAATAAAGCATATCCGTGTCCATATTGAATATCAACTTGCATCTATAGATGATACACAGAAGATATACCCCAGGACTGCCCCCTGCACAGAAATGGACAGATGCAGCAACTAAATGCTTTATCACATGCATGGGTCCCCTCAGATTGTTTATGGTATGATCCCAGTTATTCTCACTAGAGTAATATATAATTATTGGCCATGGGATGGGCAAGGGCAATCTAACACTAAATGAGATATGTTAATTCAGACACAGAAAAGGGAAATTGGCTAGGCTTAACATGGGCAACAAGGGCAGCTAACCTAGTATTTACCTAGGAGACTATGAATCTGTGAACAGTGGAGGGAAATAAGAGTAAGGAAATAATCAAAACTAAAAGATAAGATTAAAAGGATAACGGATGAGTTGTCAGGGATGGTGAATTACTTAAGAGGTTGGGTGGTAGTAATACGGACATTGGTACTTCCTTATGTCATTACATATTTGAGATATTCAAAACGTCTGTGATTGCTATGTGTGGAAGGAGAAGAAGAAGGGGAGCATGGGTAGGAAGAGAAGAAGAAGAGGAGGAGCATGGGTAGGAAGAGAAGAAGAAGAAGAGGAGCATAGGTTGGATGAGGAGGATGGGGATACAGGCTACAAGGAAGGAAGGGGAATGGTGATATCTGAGTTTGTAAGATCTGTGCCTGTAATAAATCTTCTGCGGAGGGTGAAAAGGTTTCAACAACTTCGGTCTTAGATGGGTGAAAGGGAAAGCAGAACAGGTAGGTGAACACGGAGGAGTTTTAGGTTACCTGACATAACTACAAGTCAGGCAATTTTCAAATGCTTGCCTGGAAAGGAGGTTGAGATAGAGGTGTGAGCTATCCTTCTGATGCATTTCAAATTAAAGGATAGGGATGGGGATGACAAATGAGGGCAGGGGACTGGTAGAAGTTGAGGGTTGTGGAAGAAAGAGATGTGATGTACAAGAGAGGAAAGGAAGATAGTCCTATTTTAAGGATGTAGAGCAATTAACACATGAGTTTGGATTAGGGAAATGGAACTGATTATTTAATGGGGGATACATGAAACAGAAAAAGTAGTAAGTAAGAACAGGGGCAACAGGCACTTAGGAAAAGGGTGAAAGAAGAGGAAATGGGTTTAGGAGAAAGAAAACAGAGGAGTAGGAATGATATATAGATGTCTGAGGAAGAGACAAATGGAAGATGAGATGGATCACTTAAGAAGGTGGACGAAAGTAAGAAAGGTATGTGAAATGGAAGAGGTCTGTTAGGAGTTGTGAAGCTGGATAAGAAATAAGAGGAATATGGGCTGGCTTGGGATGTACCTTGTGGTTATTGCACGGATGATATGCTATACAACACCTGTTAGAGTGAGACAAGAGGACTGGTGGCTTGGTGACAATTGACGATTTGCAGAGAGGGAAACAGATCAATTATACATGTGGTGTGGATATATGGAAGTACACAAAATATATAAAAGTTCTTGGGTCTTTTTGTTTATCCTTTATTAGTGATGAAAGGGGGCTTATGGGAATAAGAGGAAAGTGCAACAGGGGAAGGTTTAAAAAGAGATATAGTGAAGGAGTGTAAGGAAAGAAAAGTAAAACCATGGAGAATCACGGGATGAGAAACAGGAAGGTTAAGAGTTTGATGGGCTCTGGAAAGGTCAGTTATTTAAGAGAGGTCTTCTGTGATGGGGGTGATAGGAAAAGGTTAAATGAATGTAGAGGGACATGAATATAGATGTAGTATAGTTTCTGAGAGAATGAGATAATGATGAGAAATTGAGGGAAGTGGAGGGGGACTGTGCATCAGTCATGCATAATAAAACATGGAGGATAATGAGTTCAGAAAAATCAAGGATCTTTTCACTGGGTAATGACTGGGCATGGGACAATATAGCAATAACCCACACCTGGGTGTGGGTAATGCTGGATTTACCCACGGTTGGTGTGGTTTGGTCATGAGAGCTTAGGCCAAGTGGCCAAAGAAAGCCAACCGTGGGTAAATCCAGCATTGCCCACACCCAGAAGTGGGTTATTGCTATTATACAATGATATTATTTAAGAAAAAAATATATATTTTTCTTAAATAATGGCATTGTATGATGCCTCCCTGCTGCCCTTCTGCAGCTGTCTGGTATTCTGTGGCAGTTCTGATGTACTGGGCATGCGTACGCCTATGCAGTACATCAGAGCTGTGGGCAAAAGCAACGGGGAAAGCAAGATCTCCGTTGCTTTTTACAAACTGTTTCACTATCTTAAATGGGTTTAACATAGCGAGACAGCTTTAAAATAAGCAACGGAAATCTCTGTTGCTTATTTTAAAGCTGTCTTGCTATGTTAAACCCATTTAACATAGCGAGACAGTTTTGAAAAAAGCAACGGAGAAAGCAAGATCTCCGTTGCTTTTTACAAACTCTTTCGCTATCTTATATGGGTTTAACATAGCAAGACAGCTTTAAAAAAACAAACAGAGAATCTCCGTTGCTTTTTTTAAAGCTGTCTCGCTATGTTAAACTCGTTTAACATAGTGAGACAGTGTTGCTGTAAGAGTTATAGTAATGGAAAAAGTCTGGGCTATACTATAACTCAGATTTACAACATGCACACTGACCAATCAGCATGCATGTTTTTGAATATTAATGGGGGTCTTTGTATAATCCATAATAACACTTCTTAAAATATTATTAATTACATAAAATATGTGAAATGCATGGTATATTATATACAGACATTGCTTAAAATATTAGAAATTATATAAAAGATGTGTGTTGTTTATGGTTAGATGTGTTTGGAGTAAGCAGCGATAAAAGTTTAGTCACAATAGAAAACATCACAAAAACGAAGCCTACACTAGGAAAGCTGGACTTTAATATGAAAAACAAATAAAAGCACTTATGCTTTCTATTTTTTAACTATACAACACTGAGATGGTTCTGCCTTGCTTGTAAGTAAAAAATGTCTTTACATGGTAAGTTCCATAATCTGATGTTTGTAATTATGTAATATGCAGCTTAAACTAGTTTTATTATTAATAACCAACTCTTTCTATTTAGAATAAAATCACATTGATAAAAAAAACATATATTGCAAAATGAAAATACTTTGTAGAAATTAATACAAAAGCAAATATTATCTGCTTGGAAATGTGAAACTTAAACAAACAAACTAACATGCTTCCAAATTTCTGTAAAGCCTTTAACAAATAGCAATTCAGTTAATAATACTTCTTGTATTCTTTTTATTTAAAAGAAATCCATGCAGATGTGGTGGGGATTAAAGGAAGTAATGCCCTTTTTTCTGGTGGTCTGATCTGCAAAATGATTTCTATGTGTATTTACATGTGATATATTCTTTGCAGCTATGATATATGCTTGACAGGTTTTATAACTGCTGTCTTCTTATGTCTTCTCTTAATAAGCAGCCAGTGAAGTCTCAGAATGAATCATTTTACTTTACAGACTAAATTTCTTAAGACTGCTTATAGAGAATTAGTTTTTTACAAGGATTTCTCTGATAATACCAGTGGTCTCATATCTTAACTACAGTTTTATTTTGTTAATGTAGTGTGACATTAGCTTGAAGGATACGATGAAAACTCAGGCAAAAAAGTAAACTGCTGCAGGATAAAATTTCCAATATATGCAAGAGAAACAGAGGAAATTCAGAAGACATGCAGAAATGACTGCTTAGTATTGGGCATAAAACTTATCTAAGTGACAGTATGCCTCTGGGGATTAAATGAAATCTATTATCCCTGCCTCTCATCCCCAGAGAGTGGAAAGGTAGCTTCAGTACTCATTTACTGTGTTAGTTCCACCATCAATTTGTGTAGATATCTGTCAAGTTTCAAAGCCCTTGGTTTGTTTTGAATTGAGAAAGTTCTGTCAAGTCATCAGGTTTCATTTGAGTTATTTCCATTTTTTTTTTATTGAAAGAGTAAAACCTAACCTTTCTGATCTTCTGACATCAAAGACAACTGTGCAGCTCGCTGAGCTGATCACCCCGATTGTCAGTTTTTCGTCTCAATGTTAAACTGTTTTCTTGTGCACTGCACACATGCAGATGTTCTTTCATTAGCAGGATTCTTTTTTTTTTTCAGAAAAGGTGCTCAGGAATTCTGTCTTTTCATTACCCATCTGAAGTGCAAAGCAAAGACCCAGCCATAAGAACTTTTTTCTAAGCATCATAAGAAAAAGCTTTTATTGTTATTGCTATACCTGTTAAATAAATTACTGAATTATGTTTTCAGTTTTAGCTCTGAGTATTTCTTTAAAATGTTACAATTATATATGTAAACTGTAAATGTAGAATAGTGACTTGTAGACAAAAGTCATTTTGTACTACCTAAGTCATATCTGCTCAATACTTGCATATTAACAGATGAATGTTTCTTGACAAATATACTTTTTAATGCTGGTTTGTTAAAAAAAAGTACTGTAACATTTATAGGGTGTACTCATGGACAGAGCCAGATCATGGTCAAATGGGGCCCTAAGTAAGGTAATGGATTGGACCCCCTCCCTTACAGCCATTCCAGTGCCCTATTACTTGGCTATTTCTCCGCAGTTACTGTAAACATTGCTCAAACCTGTCAATGTGCAGACTGTTTTCTTCTTTACATCTACAATGATTAGAGATATTTGGATTTAATTTCAAACTGTTATTTCAAATTTTACAGCACAAACACTGATGGCTGTTTGCCTACAAAATGCAGCAATCTCAGACTGAAAACCAACTTAGCATGAACAGTAAACTTCTCTGCCCTTGAAAACAGCATTGAAACTCACATTCATAGAACATCCATCTGGCCAGTGGTAAATTAAGTTTCCCTTTGTTCTGTTTTCAAACCACAGACCCCTTGAACACATTTGTAGGGCCATGTATGCATACATAAGTTCTTTGATTCATCTTCCTCATTGTATTAAATTATTCTCCTTGTAATACAGCATCACTTGTTAGAGTGTGTTTTAAATTTGTAGTTTTGAATATTTTTTCCAGTAACAATGAAATAAAATGAATGAACTTATAATAATGAAACAGGACATTTCAACCATAAAAGGTCAGTCAAACTAAATTACAATCCACCAAATATAATTCAAAATGCACAATCTCTGCAGAACTAAAAGTCATCTGAATAATTCCACATTAAAGAGATCTGTTACTAATGAAGAGATTGTTGCTGACGAACACCTTTATGTTTCAGTGTTTTATATACAAAATCAATGCCTGCTGTACTTTAAGAATAAATTGCCTTACATTTAAAAAAAAAACTTTGTTAAGCTGGTAATATTGTACTGGGGAATGGCTGGTATACTAACAACAGGTATACAATTACTAGGCATCTCATCAAAAGAGGACACACTCAAAAATGCAGCACCCTCACCTCCCATAAAGTACGCCACACTGTATGCAATCTGTGTACATTGTGTGGGAGTAGAACAAAAAGTCTTCACACCAAGGGCAAGTATACTACCTATTGTACTACTAACAATGCTTTCAAATGATTTCAAATTGTATAGCACAGACATTGATGGCAATTTGCTAAAGAAAACAGTTGTACATTGAAAACGGACTTAGCATGAGCAACAGTAAACTTATTTTCCCTTGAAACTCACAATTCCTTGAAAATGCATTGAAACTCACAATTCCTTGAAAAATACATTGAAACTCTCAATACAGTACATTTATGGTAAGATTATATAGAACTTCAATGTCAGCAGTCACCAAAATGCTTTGTTCCTTTACATACATTTCTTTTATTTATTTCCTGTACTGAAGCAGCTACAGAGGATTATAACAGAAGTAACAATGCTACACAAGGGCAAAACTGAATGCTTGGGAAAGCTAATAAACGAGGTGTTGAGTTACAATTTCTTAATTTTCAATGTACAGGCTTACAAACAGATGAGGGGGAAACCATAGGTGTGGCTATGCCACCTAACCTCATCAATGTAGCCTTAGGCAAGTGGGAGGAGGAATTTCAACTTGAAAGTGAATACAGGATTTTTATGACCAGCTACCATCACTTTATTGATAATGTATTCATAGTCTGGCAAGGTGAGAAATCTAAATTTATACATCACATCAATAACTCCACCTCCATCCTGAAATTCTTTACTTCCATCAGCTTGTAGTCAGTGCAGTTTCTTGATATGACTGTCAGTACTGATAAAGACAGAGGAACATTAATTGGTAATGTATACAGGAAACCAACAAGACTGAACTACTTACTTCACAGAGATAGTATGCATTCAGTAAAATGTAATAAAATCACAAGGCTACAGATTAGCATGCATTACCACAGTTTCGCCCCATGTCTCAAAAATATGAATGATTTCAAAATGATATCTTAACCAGAGGATATGAATCAAACATGTTACCTATGATTCTGGATCCCATTATAAATTCTAAAACTAACAATGATGCTTTTTAATTTCTCCAAGTCTTTTGGGTTTCTAATACCATGACAGAAATGGACCCCATTCCTAAGTCAACATACTATTAAAGTTCATGAAATTAGTATTGTTTCACTCTTTGATGTCAGTCAAAAGTGTTCTTCACAGCACCCACAATGTGCCCAGTAATGACTCCTTTTGCAATTCATATAGAGTTACATGTATTGGTAGCATATCCAAATATGATTGTAGACTCTTTTTTTATATGTCCCATTGCTCCTACTACTATTGGAACTATCTGGGTATATTTCTTCCACATTGCTTTTGTTTCTGCTCGCAAATCCTGATATTTTATGACTTTGTGCCTTTCTGTATGCAGGACACTGTAGTCACTGGGTGTTGCAATTTCAATCATCAATGCTACTTTGCCTTCTTTTCATGGAGCACTATATGGTAATGGATGATCCCATGAGAAGTAGACTTTATCATTTTCTATGGTGCTTGTGGCTCATGTTTCCAATTTTTTTTCAGCCACTTCAATACCATAATGTTTGTACAATCCCCAGCACAATAGTGTTGCCACATTATTATGCCTTTCGGTATACAGTCCTTCTACCATGAGTATGTTGCAGCCATCAATGAGGTGTGCAACTGTTTCCAGTTCTGTTTTACAAAACCTACCTTTGTCTGTTTCTCCCACATGTTCAATGAACTTTGTAAACCAATGTATACATAACCCACTATCTTGTGCTGCCAATATTAACCTTTGATCTCTTGGTTTGAATTAGCATCTCCTTAAACATTCCTGCATTCTTTCCTGATCAACATGAAGTTCTTCCAGACATTTTCTATACTTGCAACTATATTTAAGCATTTTCCACATTTCTTGTCTTCTCATCTGGTCCTTCACCTTATATTTTTTTCTTTTGATTCTTTCCACATTCAGCTGCTACCTCGTTTATATCCACTTTTGGTATGATTTCCATTCCTACTTGACACTGATATACTTCTGCTAGCCTAAGCAGGGATGTCATCTTAGATTTATTCTCCTCATGTTTCAAAACATTCACTACATTTCGGTCTTGTGAGGTCAGCAGATATGTGTGGAGTCTCCTGATTGCAGATCTGTACATGCAATCAATTTCAAGGAGACTCATCCTCCTTTGTAACAGGGAATATATACTCTTGGCATGCACTGAATTTTATAAATCATTTGGTGAGCATGAAGCATCTTTTTTGTTTTCCTGTCTAATCGATCCAACACATTTTGGGGAAGTCAATCATTCCAAAACTGGAAGTTATGACAGGAAGAGCAAATTGTTTTATAGCTTGGATTTTGTTCCTAGATGTCAACACTGTTTTCAGGATTAATTAAAATCATTTAAAGTACTCCTTACTAAGTTTTATTTTCATTTGTTCTTTTATTGTTGATCCTTCATCAGTCACCAAATATTTATACACCCCCTCTTGCTCATGTTCTTTTATATCACATTCTTGTCCCAAACTGATGTTTTCTTGGTGCTGCAGTTTTCCTGCTTTAAAGGTTGCTTTTGCACATTTATCAAGACCAAATAGCATTCCTATATCATCAGAAAAAGATTTGACAACTTGCAGTCATACTTTCAGTTCCTCATTTAATGAGCTGTCCAGTTTCAAATCATTGACAAAGAGAAGATGAGAAGTCTTTACACTTTGTTGTTTTCTAGGAGCCAAATTATAGCCACGGCCTAAGCATTTAAGTAGATAGCTTAATGGGTTAAGGGCAAGGCAGAATATCAGTGGTGACAGAGAGTCACTCTGGAATATTGCCCTTTTAATTTTTATCACTGGAATAATAATTTGTCCTTTTTCATGGCTTAATTCCAAAGTGGTCTGCCACTGTTTCATGGTCACTGTAATGTAGTTGATCAGTGTAGGGTGTATCTTATACATTTTAAGCACTCTTTTATCCATTAAAGTAGGATACTATTAAATGCGTTTTGTAGTCAGTCCATGCCATACTTAAATTCTTCCCCTTTTTACAGGTCTCCACTATGACTTTATTTAACAGCAAATGATCCTTTGTTCCATATGACTTTCTTTTATTACCCTTTTGTTCTACTGCCATAATTGAGTTTTCTTCTAAATGACTATAGACTCTGCATGTCTAGTTTATAAATTGTCAGAAGGCAAGTTATTGGTCTATAATTTTTAGGTTAGCTTGCAGGTTCACTCTTCATTAGAGGCATTGTTTTTCCTGTTGTTAGCCAGGGTGGTGTCTGTTCAGGGTGCACATATAAATAGTTCTTACTCATGGTTAAATCTTCATGCAAAGATGTTAATACTTTTAACCAGATGGTAGGTACTGCATCTGGGCCTGGGGTTTTCCATTTTGAGGCTTTTCTTAACTTTGTTTCAATCTCTCTGGCTGTTACTTCATCCCATTTCATATCCTGTACTTTTAAACTTCTTATTCTTTCTTCTACTTCTTCTATCAATTTAGCTCCTTTGTTACATTCCACAAGATCTTCATAGATACTTCGCCAAAATGTATCTTTTTCTTCTTTTTGGATGGTTCTTCCATTAATTTTCCCTTGTTTTCCAATTCTCTATAAAACTTTTTGGGTCATCAATAAATTGCTTATTTTGTACTTTTCTTTTATATTTATCTGTGTATCATCTATGTTTTTCCACCTCTGCTGAGATTTTTAGTTTGTTATTTGTGATAGTGCATGATAGACCCTGATCTTCTCTAATACTGCACATTGTTTTATCATGTCTATCTTTCTAATTATTTTTTTGATCTGTTCCCTCCTGTATACTCTTCTGATAGTGACACTTCTTGTTTTAGATGCTTTATAGTTTTGTCTATTTAATACTTTCATGATGGTATTTGGTTTCTCCCCTTTCTCTCCATCACTACCCATTGTTCTTGTGGTAGAACTTTATCAGTTATTAATTTAGCTGCTCAGTAATATATCCTGTTTACTTCTGTTATATCGCATGGGTCTCTATGGGCAATCCTAATTATTCTGTTCATTTGTTTAATCAAGTTTCTGACTTTTGGGGTTTTATTGACCTTCTGCAGTCAATTTCTTTCACTGATCTTAATATGTCTGTCTATCTCTATTATGTCAAGCAACATTTCTCTTAACTCATTTTCTTCTAAACTGAGGGTATCTTTTTGTTTTCCATTTCTTGCGGGCATTCTATAGAAATTTCTATTGCATTGTCCTGTGTTCAGTTTCATCCTGTGCCATCCATTGCTCTGTCATATGAGAACTAACTGACCCATCACTCCTCAACATTAACTGTGTCAGTGTTTCCACAGTTTCTCGTTCTTTCCCTTGCTGGCCAGCTTTAAGTGAATGTTCCTACTCATTAACTGTAGAAGACTCCAAAATATCTTCATATGGCATCTGACCAATTGCTTCTTATTCCACTGTTTTCCCCTTAATTTGGATAGCCATTGCTCTATCCTGTTGTGTTGGCTTCTGAATTAGATTTTCTATGCTGAATCCTTCATTTTGCAGGTACTCCATAACCTCAGTCTGTATTTCTTTAAATTCTCCATTACTTATCTCCTTTTCTACTTTTCCTCATTGTCTTCTTATTTTTTGTATTGTAATGCTTTCCATATCCAGACTCCTTTGCCTGTATTTTTCTTCAAATATCTTTAGTGCTGCTCTTTTTGTATTGGTTATTTTTGCTTTCTCCTTTGAATTGATAGTACACCATATTACCTCTCTTTTTCTTTCCCATGTCCATATTTCTTCTTCAGATGTCTCCTGATCATCCTGTTTCTCCTTACTTTGGGGACTCATTCCATCATGCTGTGATGTAACCTGTGTTAGACCTTCTACATCAAATTCTTCACTTTGCAGGTACTCCATATGTTCAAGTTCTATTTTTTTTAACTTCTACTTTACTAATTTGCTTTTCTACAGTCTTTCTTTATGATATTGTTTTATTGTGAAATGTTTGCATGTCTGGATGCCTTTGCCTGTATTACTCTTTGAATATCTTTGGGGCTAGCTTCTTTATGTTGATTAATTTGGCTTTTGCCTTTGCAAAAATATTGCACCATATCAAATCTCTGTTTCTTTCCCATGTCCATATTTCTTTTTTATACTTTTCAAAAATATCTAGGTTTTGTTGTTTATATTTTTGCACTTCCTCAGATGCTTTTTTTTCCCAAACAGATCAAAATGTTTTGGTCTATATACTGTTTTTCAAAAATATGTTGTATTAATGACCACAAATTTTTATTTGAAACTTCTGACAGTTTTTTTTTTTGTAGAAGCATTCTTGTTTTCTCTAATTTATCTCTTAATCTTTTTGTATATCTTGTGTCTGGAAATTCTGGGCTTTTTGCATAATAGTAATAACACATAATTTCTTTCTTATCCTCAATAGTCCGCTCAATCGTCTTTATGGTGTTTCTTTGGCCTATCAGTTTTTTTTTTGTTTTTTGTGGACTGCTACTTCTTTCTACAACAAGGGGGCCATCCTCCCCTGGGCCTGGTCTGACCTCATTGTAGGAATTTATCCATATTTTGAGGATTCTACACTATCATTTTTTCCAGTCCTGGCTCCAGTGCACCTACCACAATTGGGTAATTGTTTTTATCCTGAATCTTGTGCACCCAGTTATCTTTTTTCATTTTGACCTACTTTTGTCCATGATATATGCTATATAAATACAGTCTATATATCAGTGTTGCTTTGATGAGATTTTGTAGAAAACATGGTCTACCTCATGAAGGTACTCACCAAGACTTAAGGGTGAATTTAATTTCAGCACTACTACTCTCCTTTGCTTGCTAACTTTTCATCTCTCCATTTGGACTCCCTTCTCTCTCCATTTGAACTCCCTCATCTCTCAATTTGGACTCCCTATGTGGGTTGTGCAGTGGTGCAGCAGTTAGCATTGTCACCTCACAGCCAGAGGTTCTCTGGTTTAATTCTTGGCTGGGGTACCTTCTGTGTGGAGTCTGCATGTCCTCCCTTTGTTTGCATGGATTTCCTCTGAGTACTCCGGTTTCCTCCCACATTCCAAAGGCATGCATCTGAAGCATTTTTCCCCAGGCCACCACTGAAAATAGGCTCCATTCTAGTCGGACTTTCCCTGTCAACAAATATTAAATAAATAATAAAATGTGGAATGGGACTTTTGGTAGAATTATGCAAAGAAGACACCATAATCCAAAAAAAGAGAAAAGTAATGACAGTTGCATTCTAACTTACACTTGGGATTTCAATACAATTAAAACCATTATTAAGGAGAACTGGGCTATCCTCACCAACAATCAGCAGCTTGTAAGGGTTTTAGGAAATCACCCTACTTTTGCATATAAAAAAGGCAGAAGCATATGTGGCTATGTGGAAAAGAAAAATAAGGAAAACTAGGAAGACATGATCACTAAAATCTGTCGGCCACCTAGCTGTACTTTCTGTGAATACTTGATGGAATGTGACTCATTTGAATGCACTTATCTTAAAAAGATGGTGAAATCTTCAGCAGGTGGTAACTGCAACACTGAAAAAAGTTGTATATAGGGACATTTGTAATGACTGCCCTGCATTTTATGTGGGTAAGACTATGAATAAACTAAAAAGGAGGATTTCAGGTCATCTTTCTGACATCAGATGTAAATGCCAGAGGAACACCTTATCCAAACACTTATTAGAAAACCCCAAGACATTCTTGTTTTAAATGTATCATTCTGAACTGTGTGGAGATGGATAAGCTTGAAGGGGATATCAATATGCTGAAGAAAAAAAGAATTATGCTGGCAGTTGAAATTAATACATCCAAAAAAAACAGAACTTAACAACTATTGCTCTATTAGTATTAGTATGTTGTATTTACGTAAGCTGACAAACAGTCTGCAAATGATTTTTAGGTAATTTTTTGAGGAATATTTTTATGTACTAAAAATATTCTAAATAATAACAAAATGATATATAGAATGTGTGTGTGTGTATATATATATATATATATATATATATATATATATATATATATATATATATATATGTGTGTGTGTGTGTGTGTGTATGTGTGTGTGTGTGTTCAGTTACTTTAAGCTCAATTCTGCTTTGATTAGATTTAATGTACCACATCAGAAATTTAAACAGAAGATTCAAAACACACATTTTTTTCATGCCACTGTTACCATGCACTATTGGTGTAGTGCCTCAATTTGCTATACTGGTGGACACTCATGCACACTCACACAAACCTGCACAGTTGTTTACATTACTAGTTTACTTCCTCCACTGTTTTCTGTATTTTTGTGTGCCTTTTTCTATTAATTTTCATTCTATAAACATGTTTTTGTGGCTGCAAATGTGACGCTGTCATTACAGTTTTTATTTTTTTTTTTTGCAAAGCACCGACATTTTTTCTGACCTGTTAAGAACTTAGTTTTTTTATGCACACTAATACACATGGATTGATATTTACTAGATAGTATTAGATAGATCTGTTTTTATATTTATAGTGTTCTAGTCTGATTAATTTTGTAGTTATAGCTATGTTCATAGGTTCATACTAGGCTATCTGCCCTGGGGCAATTATAAGCCTAGCCCGATTCTGTATGGCTTACGCCACCCCTTGATTTGAGTATACTGTGCCCTTTTTAAGGTTTAGCTTACTGTGCCTCTGTCTAACAGTGACACGGGAGTAATCCCTGGGACAAACCTACGATCCTCCATCCACCTATTGAGATTCTTCTTGAAGAGATTCAGTGAGGTGCTCTGCCTCACATGAACTGGAATTCTATTCCAGATCGAAGGGAGCCTCTGGGTTATGAACCTGTCCCTCCAGCAAGTTCTGTTTATTTCTGTGCTGAGGTTCAAGTCCCTCGAGCATGTGGCTCTAAGGGATTTAGATTTACTGAGGTGGAGCATGTCCATTAATTCTGGATTTGACATAGCTTTGTATGTCAGGCATAGATCGCCTCAAAGTAGGTGGTATGCAACTGAGTAGAGCTGGAGTTTTTTTAACCGAGCAGCATATGGCATCTGTTTGAGACCCTTGATCCTCTTGGTGAAATACTTTTGGGGTCTTTCTAATTGCTGCAGGTGTCGGGTAAGGTACATCCCAAAAGGGGCATTGTATTCTATGATGGGCCTGATGAGGGATGAATAAAGGGGCATGATTACCTCTCTTGATCTAGATGTGAAACCCTTCGTGATGAGGTGGGCTATGTAGAAGGTCTTTCTAACCACTTTGGCAATGTAGTTTTCAAAGGAGAGATTGCTATCAACTTGGGTCCACAGGTCCCTAATAACTTTCTCTGTACTTAATGGGTTTCCGCCTATGTGGTAATTTGTGGGCACATTGTTTTTGCCAAAGGGTATGACTATACATTTTTGGCATTTAGCTTTAAACCATGGTGCTGGCACCAGTTATCTGTCTCTGTGAGACCTTTTTGAAGGATGTTTGTGTCAGCTGGAGAGTCAATTATGGCACCCAGTTTGCAGTCATCTGCGAACTTGGTGAGCCATAGTCCTCCCACGTTTGCCTGTACCTCAGAAAAGTATATACCGAACAAGAGTGGTCCCAGGACAGAACCCTGTGGGATGCCACTTGTGACTGGTTTCGAGTCTGACATGGCTCCAGCAACTCTCACTCTGTGGGTTCTGTCTTTGAGCCAGTTTGCGACCCATCTTGTGACATAGGGGTTTATAGTTAAGCTGGATAGCTTATCTATGATGCCCTAGTGGTGTATTGTGTCAAATGCCTTTGCAAGGTCCAGATAGGCTGTGTGGACTACCTTCCCTTCATCTATGGCTTTGGTGACTGTTTTGAAGAAGTCAACCAGGTTCAAAAGGCAGGATATGCCCTTGACAAAGCCGAACTGGGTAGAATCTAGTGTCTGTAGGTCGCCAATGTCTTTGTTTATGAGCTCCATTATGATCCTCTCCATAGCCTTGCAGACTAAGCTAGTCAGGTTTATGGGGTGATAGTTTCCAGGGTCCGTAGAGGCTCCACCTTTGTGGAGTGGGACCACTGTTTCTGTGCACCATTCTGTGGGCATATATCCTGTAATGAGGCTGAGATTGTATAGCTGTTTTATTTGAGGGATTAGTTCCTCTTGGAGTTCATGTAGGACGCAACCTGGGATGCCATTTGGTCCCATGGAAGCAGTGTTTTTTGCTTTGGAGAGGGCAGCCTTCACCTGAGCATCAGAGATGTTTGGGAGGCAGCCCTCTGCTGGGATAGATACTTGCTCTTTTGGGGGGAGGGGGTGGAGAAGTTTGCACTGAACCTGTCTGCCAGGATATTGGCAATGTCTGTGGGTTCAGTGTATTTTTTGTCATTTAGAATCAACTCAGAACAAGTCTGGGAGTTGCATCCCAGGTTCCTAACATAACTGAAAAAAGCCTTATGATTGTCTTTGGTGTCCTGTGCAATTTTTCTCTCTAAGCTGGCCTTGGAGGATTTTATAAGGGATCGTAATTTTTTGCTAGTACTGATCAGAGATGCCTTCCCTATTAGGGATTTTGCTCTATCATGTAGTAGCTTCCTCCTTCTGTTCTACAGTTTATTTATGGCAGGGGTCCACCAGACTGGACGCCTGCCTTTGGATGATTGGGTCTTGGTTTTGTTTGGGATGGCATGATCCATGCATTCCTGGAGATGTCCGTAGAATGCATTTATATAGGATTCTGCAGTTTGGGCCATAGTTTCCACTGGCCCTGGGGCCTTGAAGGATTCCACTTCGGTTTTGAGAAGTGAGACGTTCACTTTTGAGAAGTTTTTCATGGTAGTTTTCTGGGCTGGGGGTGGGGTCGGGATGTGGACATCCAGTGAAATTAATTTATGGTCTGATCTTACCAATGAGGGATATACTTCTGGTGTGGAGCATAGAGTCCCCATGTTGGTAATGATCAGGTCTAGTATGTTGTCCCCTCTTGTGGGAGTGGTGACTAGTTGTTCCATAGCATTTGAGTTTATAATTTCCAGGAACCTTTGGGCTAAGGTGTTGGGGCTTGAGTAGTGCTCCCAGTCAATGTTTGGGTAGTTGAAGTCACCCAATATAATGGTGTTCGGAGAGATCTTCATGTTCTCCAATGTTTTCAGGAAAGCTGAGTGGGATTCCTGACTTTGAGAGGGTGGTCTGTAGGATGCTATAAACTGAAAAGCAGTCTTGCCCACTGATAGTTGCACATGGATGGTCTCTGATACTTTGTGCAATGCCACTAACCTGGAGGTGTGGATATCCTTGATAAATATGGAAACTCCCCCTCCTTTTGTTTTTCGGACCGGGTTTTGGGGCCGAAAAGCATGATATGAGGTATAGCCTGGTAGTGCTGGGGTGCTCTCTGGAACCTTGAACCAGGTTTCTGTCTCTGCACAGATATTGATGTTCTCCATACTGAGGAGAGCTTCGAGTGTGTGCATCTTGAGGTTAAGACTTCTGGCGTTAAGCAGCATTACCCTTAGTTTCTTGTTCCTTGTGCTGTCTATGGGGGTGGGTTTGACTTTTGAGCACAGATATCGATGTTCTCCATACTGAGGAGAGCTTTGAGTGTGTGCATCTTGAGGTTAAGACTTCTGGCGTTAAGCAGCATTACCCTTAGTTTCTTGTTCCTTGTACTGTCTATGAGGGTGGGTTTGACTTTTGAGCCTTGCCTAAAAAAGGCACTATGGGGGTGGCAAGAGCCTTTGCCAATATCCGAAAGCCCAGAGGTGACAGGTGCAAGCCGTCCCTAGCGAAGCAACGTGGCTTGTCGAGCATGTCATCCCAGGCTGACAGACACTGGATCCCCTTTGAATGACACCAAAATTTTAGCCAATTGTTAAAATCGATCATTTTGTCTTTGTACTGTGGCATCATTCTAGGTGAGGGTAAGATGCTGCTCAAGGTCAGGGTCATACCAGCCTGGGCTACATGATCAGAGAGCTCCTCTATGTCTCTTTCATGTAGTCCAGGGAGGTACGTCTCAGGTCATTCACACCAGCATGTACAATGACTGAGTCATATTTGTATTTGCTTTGGAGTGACCTGAGTGCTTGCGTTATGTGGTGGATCCTAGCACCTGACAGGCAGCTCACCATGACCTTCTCTTTATTCAGCCTGGTGAGCGGGACGTCAATGTGTCTGACAATACAGTCACTTATTACAAGAGTATCAGGTGTGTTATTCAGCCTTAAGGGCTGTGGCTGCTTGGCACACTGACTTTGTGGGCTATGTGTTGTGCGTGTTTTGTTTTGAGGTAGCATTTGCTTGGATGTCTGCTTTGGAGGTCTCTGTTGCTTAGGTAGATTTTTATTTAGAGCCTCCAAGTATGTTTTTGTGTATTTATGTGTTTGGTTCACTGATGTGGTGGGACTATGTGATACTGGAATTGTGTTGTGTGAGGTTACCTTCTCCTCCTGACTGGTTACACCAGTTTTGAGATGAGAGAGCTCAGCCTCCAGTTTGGCTAAATAGTTGCATCTCTCACATATATTTGAACCTGTTTGGAGGAGGAGAGGGTTGTCCATGTACATGAGACAGTTGTAACATTGCCTCAAAATTCCCAGAACTACTGATTGACCTTTGGACATGCTAGAGTAATATAGGGAAACTGAATTTAAGATGGACCAATAGAGGACAGGGTAATCATAGAGAGTATAAGAGTAAGTAGTGCTTATGGTTTAATAGTGCTAACTTGTAGGATTACTTAATTGGACCAGTGAAGGGCCTTAGAATGAGAATATGGTGTTTAAATTGAGAGATAGAGCAGTTCTAAGGGGAAAAAGTGAAGAACAGACTTTGTGGAGCCAGAAATAGTTTAAACCCAATTAGGCGGCGCTGCCCACTGTTGCACTATGCACAAAAACACGCAAAACCGCGCAAAAGAGGGTTTTAAGAGAGGAAGATGAAGGAGTTTGGAATTGACCCAAAATGGCCAATCAAACTACAGTTTCAAGTCAGTAACCACTCCCACAGGGGCAGGCAGGCTGCTCAATGTTTTTCACTGCCACTGATCAACAGAGAGACTTCCCTTTAGCCCAAGCAAAAAATGGCCTCCAAGAAACTTACAAACAGTTTAAGAACAGCAACCATGTAGCTGAACTTTTTTAAATCTCAGAAAAGTGGGAAAAAAGCAAGATTTTTTTTGTTTTTTTGTTTTTTCAGAGATAGCAGAGGTTCACAAGTATCAACAAGTTATAAAAGTGCAGTAAATGACCCCACACAAGAGTGTTAGGCCAAAGACAGATAAAATGCAAGTTTTGAGAAAAAAACAATTTTAAAAATAAGTGCAAACAGGAAATTCAGTAAACAGCTCTAGGTTGTGCTCTAAATACAGTTACTAATGCAGAAATCAAGTTTAACAAGCCAAAAAATGCTCAAAATAGGCGGCTATGCAGAAAAACTTAGCAAATAAACAGAGGAAAAATACTTAAAATCTCAAAAGTGGCTCCTTTCTTCTCTCAGCATTTTCTCCTCTTGGTGGGTGCTTCACCAACAGCCAACAAGCCTGAAAAGATGCCAAAACCACGAGGCAACCAGGTTTTAAGTGAGGAAGATGAAGGAGTTTGGAATTGACCCAAAATGGCCAATAAAACTACAGTTTCAAGTCAGTAACCACTCCCACAGGGGCAGGCAGGCTGCTCAATGTTTTTCACTGCCACTGATCAACAGAGAGACTTCCCTTTAGCCCAAGCAAAAAATGGCCTCCAAGAAACTTACAAACAGTTCAAGAACAGCAACCCTGTAACTGAACTTTTTTAAATCTCAGGAAAAATGGGAAAAAAGCAAGATTTTTTTTTTGTTTTTTTTTTTTTCAGTTACTAATGCAGAAATCAAGTTTAACAAGCCAGAAAATGCTCAAAATAGGTGGCTATGCAGAAAAACTTAGCAAATAAACAGTGTGTTTTTTCTTGATTTTAGTTCTTGTCAGAGACCTGATGAAGGCTTTATTGCATTAGTTAGCCAAAAGTGATTTTAGTTAAAAGTCTTTTTATGCATATTTTTATGTATATGTTATGTTTTTTCTTAATACCCAATCTTGGAATAAGGGTTGAAAATAGATAGGCAGTGTTTTCCTTAACTACGATTTAATTTCATCTAATCAATAGTAGTGTGTAGGGTGGATGCTTGCTGTTCTAAAATGCATTTTTATGGCCCAGTTTATACGGTTTACTATGAACAGGCTGGTTTAAAATTAAACAATACATATATTTTCCACACCTACTTTTAAGTACATAAAAACTAATATGTTTAACAGTATTGAAATATTTATGATTTTTCGGGGGCATGGTCAAGATGGCAAACTGCTAACAGCACAAATTCTTAGCTCTGCTTTAATTTCTTTTTTTTTTCTGACAGGAGTTTATTATACAAACTTAACAAAAAGTTATTTCCTTATGCATTTGAGACTTTTAACAAACCTGAACAACTATTTCAAAGAAAAATCACATTTTTATGTTTTTTTTCTTTGAATTTTCCTGTCAGAAGTTTTTTGACAGTTGTGACAGAATGAGCCACTCAAATGTGAACTCCCAAGACAAATTATTGACAAAGGAACTATAGACTATAATGGGCAGTATCCAAGAGATTTCAGTTAAATTTATAAATGTGAGATCAAAATGGACAATATAAAAGTACATTCCAAAAAACAAACATAAATGTTAAAAGGGGTCATAAAACAATCTGTTTAGATCTCAGCAATAGAAGACACATTAAATGACCGGGATAACAAAATGGCATAGAGTGAGAATCACACAGAATTCCTTTTAAGACAGAATACTTTGCTTGTGGAAAATCTAGAGGACTTAGAAAGTAGGTCAAGTAGAAATAATATTAGGATATATGGATTACCAGAAAAGGAAGAAGGAGACAATATTCTGCAGTTTTTTAACTAAGTGGATGCCTAAAAATTTAAATCTACCAGAAACTCATTGCTAGTAAGACAGCTCATAGATCTGTTTTGACTTCTTCTTTGAAGAAAAGTCCTCCTGTTCCCTTATCTATTATTTTAAAATGTCTCTCCAGTTAAAGACAAAAACCTGGTACTGAAGATTGCTTGGGCTAATTGTTCAATAAAAATAAATAACACTATCATGTATGCCAATGACTATACTGCATCTGTCATGACCAAAAGAAAAACATGTATTCCATTCATAAATGACTTAAAGAAGCTAAACATTGAAGCTCAGCTAATTTTTACAGCCATAATTAAGATCTTTTTACCAGAAGGATAGAAAACTTTTAATTCTCTAGAAGATGCAGTGGACTTTTCTCACAAAAATAAACTTTTCGATCAATCAGAAAAGATGGATTGTCAGCTTAAAGAGACAAGCAACAAGAAATGGCTAGTCTTCAAAAGACAAACATAGTAAAAAAATATTAATGTTGTTCTCATTTTCTATTTTGCCTAAATAGTTTTCCCACAGGTATTCAACTGGGGTCTATAGCATATGAACGAATCACACAAATTGTGAATGCTCATAATATTGAATGTACCAGACCTCGAACTTCCTATTGTGGGGGGGTTGCACCCCCCACACCCCCCGCTAAATATATATTCCAACTCTGAGACTGCACTACAGTGAGGAAAGGGCAAATATCCCATTCTTCACTGTACCAGGATCTCAGAAAAAGCACTTTGAGTTCCGATGTGTTCCATATTATGAGTGTTCGCAATTTGTGTGATTCGCTCATATGATATAGACCCATTCAGCTGTGTCATCTATTACAGTCCATCATGAAATACAAGATAAAACAAACAAAAATATACTTTATCAAAATACATTTTCTATAGTGTCTGAAATAATGTATATATGTTATTATTCCTATTACTTGTAAGTCCCTTTATTTTATTTTAATTCTCTCTAACATTATTTTCAAACATAGTGTGTTTGTGGTGGGGGTCTGTGTATTGAAAGTATCTGAGATAGTGTGCATATAAGTTAATATTACTATTACTTATACGTCTCATTATTATTTTATTTAAATCCTCTCAAATATTATTGTTAACATAGAGATTAGTGTGCATGTGGGGGGGGGTGCATATTAACATGTTTAACAAATCAACTTAAGTTATACTTTCTATACATAATTTCAAGTAATCTGTTTTTTTTCTTTTTTGGTTATTCTCTCTGATGAATGTAGATGTATGAGATAAGCTTTACTTTGTGCAGTGGGTGCTGTGCTGAGTAATTTTGGCTGCATGAACTTCATTTATGCACATTACTTCACTTTATTTTAATAGGCTTAACTTTATGTTTTTTTGTCCATTACTTGGGCTCTTATTCAAAGAATTAGAGATGCTATTGATTGTTTTTTACAGTAACTGCTTCTTTTCAGTCCCCTTTCCTGCCTAGTGTTAGTTAAATAGCTTTAGAATTTTTTTTACATATATTGAGCTGTTTTTTCAACTTATAACAGCCTAGATTCTATGTTCAAGTTGCCTGTGCTGCAGGAAATGCATTTTAAACTTTAACCCTTGTTTACAGTAAGTGAACTTTTAGAATGCTAAAATGAGCAGCAGAAATACAAAAATAGAACATTTAAAATTAATCTAGTTAATTTGAACGCATATCTATTTAGTTTTTATGTTCACTATATTTTAAAAAGTGGAATAATGAAAGAAGAAAAGGAAATAAAAATGCAGTGGGAAGAAGAAAAAGAAGACATCTGCAGACTTACAGACACCTAGTATTAATCTCTGTTTAGTGACATATTGTGGTCATCCTAATTATAGTTCAGTGAAAGTTCTATCCTTTAAATAAGTACAGTATAAATATAATATACTCATGCAGTAGATCATCACTGTAGATAAGCATATGTCATTTATAGTGATGTAAATTCTTGTTTAAAATAACATTACTGGCTTTAATGTGTTGTGAAAGTAGCTGAAAAACTAATATACCTTTAATAGTAATGCATTAGACAGCTACTGTTATGCAAAATATTTCTGATAAACAAAACAGTAATGGAATTTCATCTACAGTGTGTCTGGTTCTGTAACATGCTACATGTGTTGTACACACAAATATTCATACACTGTCAGACTGGATTTTTGATTATTCCGTATAAACATTTCAGGACTTGGCATTGTGAACCCTGATATTTTAAAAGGTTCCTTTCCTTAACTGATTAGTTATTGTCACTGACCTAATATATTGTTTCATATCCACATTTCATTTATGCAAATACAAACCATTAAATTATTTGCTAGATATGTCTTATTTTTCTGACATTTTCTAACTTTTGCCTTGTTCAATGGCTATCTGGTATTTTCTACCTGGGTTCCCTCAGAATACAGATTATTCACAAGAATAGTTAGTTCCATTAAATAAGGTCTAATAAGTAAAATATCTGATCTGCTTCTTGCAAAAGACAGTGGCTCACCTAAATGTTTAATCTCATTAAAAATGTCTGTTAAGCTTCTGTCAGTTGTAGCTGGATTTTCTTTCACCAAGTATCTCTGGTTTTATATAGCTAACCAATCCTCCCACAGAAATGTTCTATGTCCCTTTTATGACCCTTAACTTTATATTACTTATCTTTTGTTTTTAACAGATTTTAACACTTTCTGTGCTTTGAGAGAATGCTGCAGCCAGTGTCCCACTGATACCCTCTACTGATTCAATGTGAAAGACTTTCTGCCAGCATAAATTCCCAGACAAGGCAAAACAGTATTTTTAACACTTTCTGTGTTTTGAGAGAATGCTGCAGCCAGTGTCATGCTCTTATCCTCTACAGCTTCAGTGTGAAAAACTTTCTGCCAGTATAAATTCCCAGACAAGGCAAAACAGTGTAGGTGCCTGATAAAACAGTATATAATCTACAGTTTTTACTCTTATGTATTCCACTATAGAGGTGTACACTCTCAATCAACCCCAGAAAAGTGTTTTACTCTATTTGCCTGCTTTTAAAGTACATACCCACTAAATGTCAATATATACCAGTCCCTGCTTTTCAGTATATGTTAACATTGAGAAGAGAAATAAAGCACTTTAACTGTGTTAGTTTTGATTCCTACTAAGGAAATGTCTCCTCTGTACTATAGAGCCACTCTTCAGATACCCCATGATACGAAAAGACTGCATCCACATTATGTGATTCCTTCTCCCTAAACTACTGAGTACAGCCTGAATAGTACATTTGTTACTCTATAGGTCCGATAGCTGATCTCTCTGTGAAATTTAAAGTGTCTGATGCACTTACTTTACACAATCACTGATTGGTTTTGGTTGACTCTGGGATTTTCACTAGGTGGGGTTCTGCTCTGGTCTGTTCACCCTCGCTCTGCTCGGGCTCACTGATCCTATACCCTGCCCCCATTTCTCAACCACCCCCACTATCTCTACATTAATACCAAACAATCCACTCCCACAACACTTATTATCCAATCCTTAACCACCACACCTTAATTACCCTCACTTATCGCCTCCCCCTCAGTTACACATCCAACATACAACCACCCATAACTTCCACACCATGCAGTTTCACTATGCCCTTCCCCAAATACCTTCCTTTAACCTTTCTTACAGCTATTCTCATCTTAGATCTATTGGAAGCTTATTACCATACATCTTATGAAATTCACCACTATATACCTTTCCAAAACCCAAGGGACCATACCCACTCCATTCCTACTAATATTACCCATTTTAACTTCATTAGGGTCCACAACATAAGCAATCATCTTTACTTAAAATGTACATACTTCACACAAATCTCTGAATATTCCATATCACCATTAACAAAGAGATATGCACTTCTAATTTTTAAACTATCCAAACTACTCCTGAAAGTGTTTAGCGAACTAAAACAGCAAGGTGACATCCACCCAAACCCTGGCCCATCTACACAAATTCAAATTCCCAACAGCAACTACCTAGACAATAGGCAACAACTATGCCAAATACCCACCACTAGTCTAATGATCATTAATCTGAGCATTAGAAGCTTAGCAAAAAAGACCAATGACTTTCATGCCCTATTGTCACAATACTCACCAGACATTGTTGGTCTTACAGAAACATGGTTGAAGCCAGCTATATCTGATAATGCAGTGCTCCCACCTGGCTACAACATCTATAGAGCAGACTGCCAAGGTAGGAAAGGAGGAGGAGTTGCAATACTCTTTAAAAACTCCCTTGACATCATAAAAATAACTTTAGAAATCCCTTTATTTACTAATGCAGAAATCTTAGTCACCAAACTTAGAATCAACAGCAGGAAACATATAATTATTATATGTGCATACATTCCCCCTGGAAACAATATAACCACACATGAAAACATTTTGCAATGGTTATCTGAAAGCAGCCCTCAGGAAACGTATTTGATAGGAGACTATAACATTGACTGGAACACTTCTTCCTCTATAAACACAACCAAGCACCTAAACCTATATAACTTTAAACAGGTTATTAATGCCACAACCAGAATAGACATAAGAAGTAAAAAACAGAATATCTTAGACTGGATCCTTATTAAAAACACCCCTCACCCCTGTACATCAGGAACCCTCCCTGATAATATAAGTGACCACCAACTCACTTTTATTCTAAAACTCAAGTCTCACCATAAGCACATGCTAGTTCTGCTAAACATCAGGAAAAAGAAAAAATTTGACCCCAATAATTTAGTGCAGAACTTAAAAATTATAACTGGGCTATACTTTACCATCTAGCACTGAAAGGAACAGTTCAGCACTTCAATGGCATCTTTCTCTCTATCTTGGATAGACATGTCCCTACTTGGACCATTAGATCCAAGCCAAAAATTGCAACTTGGCTAACAAAAGAAAGCAAAATAAAAATAATAGAAAGGAATAAACTCTGGAATCACTGGAGGGAAACCAAATCCACTAGAGACCAGCAGCTCTACCATGAACTTCGGAATAACACAAAAAATCAGTGTACCAGGATAAGAAAAGCTACTTTCTAAATCTACAAACAAAATATCAAAGAAACCCACAAAAATTTGGGGCGGGGATAAATAAAGTACTTCACCAGGTAAATCTACTACCTTATCCCCAACAGTTACCAATAACCAACCAGATGACATAGCTGATACCTTTAATATATACTTCACAGAAACCATACTAACCCTTGCCAACCAGCTACCAAACCTAACAACTAACCTTCCCCTAACTTCCCCAATACCTGACCTCTCTTTTAGTCTCCAACCAACATCAACCAATTATATCAGAAATCTATTGGCAAAACTAAAACCTACAACCCTAGCTGCTGATCATCTCACAGCTGAATTCATTCAAATTGCATCAGATGCCATAGCTGTGCCAGTTGCAATCCTTATTAATAGATCAATACCTGAATCAACTATCCCCCCTATTTGGAAAATTGCCCATGTAATCCCCCTGCACAAAAGTGGTAGTTCCATTCATATATCCAATTATAGACCTATAGCAATACTCTCTCCTTTAGCCAAAATCTTGGAAAAGTGCAGTCACAAGCAACTCATACAGCACCTCACCAGAAATAGACTCCCATCCCAATCTCAAAATGGATTCAGACCAGCCCACAGCACAACTACTGCATTACTAACATTTACAAATACCATCAACCTTTATAGAAATAGTGGTAAGTTATCATCTGCACTCTTCCTAGACATGTCAAAAGCCTTTGACATGGTGAAAAACTCAAAACTGCTATACTGTCTACAAAACCTGGCCTTAGATAATCACTCTATTGCCAGGTTTCAAAACTACCTAGAGGGAAGACAACAAGCAGTACAATGGCAGAAAAGCCTATCCTCTCTACTCCCAGTATCCATAGAAGTTCCACAAGGTACAATTCTAGGCCCTCTGCTATTTTCCATCTTCATCAAAGACCTGTACACTGCAAGTCCAGACACCAACATCATTCAATATGCAGATGATTCTACACTCATTTGCTCTGCATCCTCAATGGCTGAACTGCAAAAAGTTACCCAGACCACCTTTACTTCAATTGAAAACTGGCTCATTAATAACTGCCTAATATTAAATCCTATAAAAATGAAGTTGTTACTGTTCACCCCCACCCATAATATCAAATCACTTTCAAACTTTAGTATCAGTATTTTCTAGCAATAGCACATTAATTACCCCTGACTCCCATACTAAACTGCTGGGAGTGGAAATTGATAACAACTAAAATTTGACCTACATGTAAATCAGATAATTAAAAACACACATACGAAACTGGGCTGCCTTTACAGGAATCAATCCTTCCTATCCCATACTGCCAAAGCTACTATTGCTCACACTCATCTCCTTTCAACTCTGTTGTATGCATCCCCCATCCTGACTAACCTATCCAAGTCTGAACTAAACAAACTTTCTGCATGCTATAATAAAATTGCAAGATTTGCTACTACATTAGAGAATCATACCCATCACTGTATTTCTCTCAAATAACTCAATTGGCTGGAATTTCCCCATCTCCTTCGCTACAACCAAGCGGTATTTGCTCATAAAATACTAAATCAACCAGAAAGGGTACCATCACTAAAAAACATACTTATGCCTCATACCACCTTAAGACCTCTCCGATCAAGTGACAAACTTCTTCTTATGGTCCCCAAATCAAATAGCTCAGCTGGAGATCCTTTATTTTCTACTTATGTTGCTAAATCATGGAATGCTGTCCCATCAGCCTTAACTTTTGAATCCTCTCATACAGCTTTCAAAAAAGCTGTTAAGTCACACTTACTGTATCACTGGACCTGCCTCTGCCCATCCCCTGGCTGATCCTGCTTTCTCCTCACTTACCCTGTTAATGAAATTGTTTAGCTACCATCAACTACCCTACTATTTAATACTAATCTCTACCATGTTAACTTGCCAGGAAATGTACCCAATACTCTTTATGTATTCTGACATATCCTAATCTGGCTTATATAGTAGAATGAGCTAACTAACTTTTATTCATGGAGAAATTATCTCAATTTATGTTAATATTTCAATGTATATAACTATTCCATGTATAGCTGAAACTCAATTCATGTTCACTATGTACTGATGTTGTTTGTGTGCCATAGCTTGTTATATGCATACTGATGTTGCTTGTGTGCCTTATTTTGTTACATGTATGCCTACTTACTTGTCAACTGGTGAAGCTTTTCTCCCCGGGCCTCCACTGAAAATAGATATGTATCCAGTCAGACTTTCCCAGTTAACAAATGTAAAATAAATAAATAAATAATTTTATATATATATATATATATATATATATATATATATATATATATATAGATCTAGGATGTTTGATCGAGTGATCAAATGTCTGAATCCATAACCACCAAACACACTTTAAGGAAAGTGCTTTAACCGAAAAAGCACTGTCTTTAAAGTGTGTCAATAAAAATAAAAAAAAATACATTTTTGTTTTTGCAGGGGGGCTTTTCACCCCTGCACCCCTCAAAGCCCCCCACACCCCCTGCTTTAATAGTCTCCCTCTGAGACTGCACTATAGTGGGGAAAAGGGAATGTTCCCTTATCCGCACCATAGTACGGCCTCGGCAGCAGGCATACCTATGCGAAAGTGCTTCTTCGGTGAAAAGCACTTTTGCATAAGTATGCTCGCGCTTAATGGATTTGGACGTCTGATCTTTAGATCAAACGTCCTAGATCTATATATATATAAAACACACAGACCATGGGTGATCCACAGATAATGGAAGACCTGAGATATAATAAAAGAGGTCGATAAGCATCAAGACTATTGGTAGAATGCAGAATACTCACAAATGTATATGATTGATGAAGCTGATAGCAGAGTAAACAGAGAATCACATGTAACATACTTAACATCTGCTGTGTGTTAAAATATTGTTATAGAGAGCTATTAATGATCTGAAAGTTGGTAAGAATACAGATTAAGCATCCATACATAAGTAAATGATGCTACATTGCAACTGTATATACATAAGGACATCCACATGCAAAAACACACTAAAATTGAAATACATATTTACACAGACCACACTTGTCTATGCATAATTAAGGGGTCTACAGATGTGTTTACACAAGGCACAACTGCCTACAAAAACTAAATACCCCATAACCTTGTGGTACTACTTCAGTATACAGTTGTCACAATTCTTTCCTTGAAATGCAATTGTGAAATCTAACACTTGATGTGATGCCTAAAACAGCTGTGCAGTGCAACACAACTGTAAGGGTAAACACAGGGAACACTTCATTACTAAGATGCAAATGAATACAAGCATGCAGGAAGGTAGCATATCTTACATGGGATAAAATATGGTTCACACCACTGCACACTGGTTGCTATCATTTTTTATACAAAATGATTTTTACAATCATTTGAATGGAAACTATTAACAGTGATTATAAATTTGCACTGAGACAAATATATTTATTTGACTTCAATATGGATACTAATTTGCATATAGCAGCATTTATGTACATTACAGTACTTATGCTTTAATATAAGCTGTTGTCTTCTTTGTTATATAAAACAGTTTAGAGGAGAAGATGCATAAAACACCTCGATCTTCTCAACATCTGTTTCCTTAATTACTCAGAGTTACTTTGCTAATTATTGGAAAATAATATTAATGAGCAGATTTAACTCTTCAAAATGTTCTGTAATTTTATTTAATACTAATATGACCTTTAAATCATTTCAATTATTTGTTTCATCTCCCATTATATGATGAATACAAAAACTTGATCCACACATTTCAGAATATGGCAATGAAAAGTACTATAAACAAATGTGTAAGTAAATAATACTTGAAATGTAATCATAAAAGAATTATTCCTGTACAGCAGTTAGATGTTAAATGTATATTCCAGGTACTAGAGGTATCAATAGTAACAAATATACATTCATAATACAAATATTCAATTACAAATGCTCACTCATTTGTATATTTACTCTCATGCATAGATACATAGAACACATTCACTCTCTTAATTGTTAATATGCATATCAAGCATCTACTCATAAGTTAGAAACACATATACACATTCATATATAGGCACATCCATGTAAATATATTATGCATATATAAATACATTAAGTATACACAAGTAAGTAATTTTAAATTGTAGCACCTTTTAATTATGCTTCCATATTCTGAATATTACTTTTACCTTTTCACCCATGTTATTAAATGAGTTTTAACAGTTTTATGATACATGATCTTGATATGTACTGCTGTTATTATATCTATAGGTTAATGTGTAATAGGTGTTATCAGTTTTATTTATTTCCTCCATATAAATGCTTAAATACTACACTATTTATGGTATTTTCTATAGTAGGATTAATTAGAAGAAATTACAATATAAAATGTTTTGATCAAATAGAAAAACTTGAAGTGCATTACGTCTGGGATATTTTCGATATATTCAGAAATCTATAATATCATTATTTATTATTAACATTTCCAACTTTATATTTATATGATCTTAAATATTAATATTTCTCAAATTAACACTTTATGTTGTTTTTCCTTTTAACATGAATTGAGTGCACGCTAAGTAGGTATAATTAATAATATTGTTTTAAATTAAGAAGCAGTAGAAACTGTTTAGCTTGGTGACATATGGATGGGTTGGTTGGTGTGTGATTTGCATGAGTGTATCTTCAAATCAGTGAATTTTCATTCCATGGTTGGAGGTTTGAATGTATATCAGTTTGAAATTTTGCTTTTCTTAATCTGTCCATAACAAAAATTATTGGTGTTTGGTTATTATATTCTAAACTAAACCATCTTAAATCAGTGCATTTACATGTTTTTATGAATGTTGACATATAATTTTCTCTCATTAAAAATCAATGGACGTAATAATCCATTGAAGAGGAGAAGCTTAAATATTTAAAACTGCATAAAGCTCATATAATTTTCTTACAAGAAACACATTTGTTATCTGAAGATATAAATAGATTGATGTTAAAAGGTTATTCCACTGTTGTGAGCTCTCATTTTAAATTGAAAAGGATAGGCATTGTTATTCATTGGAGAAATTCATTACCTATGTCTAAAATATTAAATACCTGTTCCAATAAAAAAATATATGTTGGGTTTAGCAGTAGTAGAAATTGATAAAAAAAGTATACTTTTGTGAATTCTTATGAGATACCTGGAATTGGAGCCAAAGTTTCTAAGAAATATTTGGATATTATAACCTTATATACAAAAGGTAAATTCATTATTACAGGAGACTCCTCCCTGTCCCATCTTTCCTCAGCTCTGGTGGTTTAAAAAGCTGTAGAATCAAAGAAATAGGCATCCATTGTATCTACATTGCAAAGAGAAAGTACCTTCAGTAGCCCACTCTGTCTCAAACACCAAACCACAGTATCTAACCATTCCAACTACAGCAACACATCTTGTGTTCTCACATAAAGCAAGCAAGTCATCCTTTCTCCATTAGGCAGTCTGTGGTCTCTCACCTGAAAGGTTTAACTTCAAAGTATATGATTAGGCAACTACTTGAATCTCAATTGTTGGATTATCTGTTAATCATGCAAAACCT
Organism: Protopterus annectens; assembly: GCF_019279795.1. Lineage (NCBI taxonomy): Eukaryota > Metazoa > Chordata > Ceratodontiformes > Protopteridae > Protopterus > Protopterus annectens. Next base: position 1,291,715,485 of record NC_056745.1, read on the forward strand.
ATGGTTATTAAAGCAACAGATCCTGCAACTGCTATCTTTCCCCTCCCTCAATCTTCATGACTACTGCCAATAAATAGCATTCAACCCTTTTCAGACTTTTTTATATAAATAGGCACCATAACTACCCTCATTTTCATCCATAAATATAGTTTCTCCTAGTAATTACTTAGGTTTTCTTCACTTCACAGTCACTTATCTTCAAATTTACTATTTTAACAGTTCATTTTCAGTACTGGTTACCTTGTCTTCTTAGATCTAACAGATTCCATAACCTATCCATACTTACTGAGTCTATCCCCATTCCACCCACCCCTGCTTTTCCTTCATTTATACTAACCATTTCTCCACCCCCAAAGCTTGTTATTCAATTACTAATGCTCCCACCTCCATACTTCCAATTAAAACCAAAATCCCACCCATCACTTCACTATTTCACCTTCAAAGCTCCACAATCCTCTCTCTACTACTCATTCCACTACACCTGCCTTCTTGAACTGAAATTTAGCCTTCTAGACCTCAAATAAGGACATGCCACTAAAAATGTTCTCCCTTCTCTCTAACCTGGTTCTAACATTATATATCAATCTCCTATCCACATCACCTCCGTGAACTGTTCCGCAAACCTAGAAACATTTTCATTCTCCACTCTTGCTCTATATCAAGACAATACCAGAGAAAGCTTTAGCAAAATATGAGCCAGCCTAATTCAATATTGTATTATGCATCTCTCAAAATTAAAAATCCTTCTCAACAATAATAATAGTAAACCTAACTTCAACATAATATTCAGCAATAATAAACCTACCCAATACCTCAAACTCTACCCTACCAAACAACACATTCTAATCTTGTGTGAGGATATCGACCCCAACCCATGGCCCCCAACTACAGCTTCATCTACTAAAAGCCTAAACCCTAAAAGTATTCTTGCAGCAACCCTAAACACACACACAGTATCTGTAACAAAACCACAGAATTGCATGCTTGGTTGAATCAATACACCCCAGATATTCTAGTAATCACTGAAACTTGGCTAAAACCCCATATCCATGACACTGAAATAACACCACCAGGCTATAATATACTTAGAAAAGACAACACCAAGAAAAAAGGTGTCAGGGTAGCCTTAATCTATCCTAGCAGCATTACAATCTCACCTTTCCTGAAAGAAACATCAACTTTGGTCAGTGCTGAAATTTTAATTGGAACCCTACAAACAAAAAAAAAAAAAACAAAACAAATATGCATTGTTGGACTATACATACCCCCCGGGACCAAACATCCAAACTACAGAAGATATCCTCTCTTGAATATCTGAAAGCATCAGTAATGAAACTATAATTATGGGAGAGATTAATATCAATTGGCAAGATCTGATGATTGACTCACCTACTAATAGCATAAACCTCTATGATTACACCCATGTCATTACCAGTGCCACCCATATGCATAACTGTAATACCCTAGATGCAACTCCTAACTGGATACTAGTTTCTAATTCTGACAAATACTCTAATCCCTATAGTCTACCCAATACTCTTAGTGACCACCTAACCATATTCATATGTAGATCCATACCACAAATTACAAAAACCCACACATACAAAACCACCAGAAATATCAGGAACTTTGACCAACAAAGGTTTAACAAAATCCTAAAAGCACACTAACTTGAATGCACTTAAAAAACTACCACTAGAAGATGCCCTTGAATACTTTAACAATGCATTTCTAAATCCTCTCAACAATCTGGCCGTCCCTCTGCACCAAAAGAATAAAAACTAACCATGGCCCCTAGCTATCAAATAATACCAAACATTTACAGGATAGAGACAAAGACTGGAAGGAATGGCACAATAACAAATTTGATGCTGACCTAATAAAATATAAACAGTTACAAAGCAAACCAAAAAACTAGCGAACTTGGACAAAAAAAAAAAACACTTTTCCAACCAATTGGCAAATCAAAGCAATTTTGCATATACATCTAAAACCTCCTTACCCCAGACTCTTAACAAGCTCCATCACCACTCCCTGACAAAACTCCCACAGAGATAGCCAACCTGTTTAATTCTCATTTTATAAATAGTATAAGCAAACTGATAACAAATCTGACTGCTGGAACTACCCCAAGCTCCATGTCTGATCCCCTTCCAACATTATCTCATGATATCCGCACAAACAAAAAAAGCCCCTTCAGCTCCTCAACAAACTCATACATCTTCTATTTCCTTTTCACTCAAACCTGCCCCTACCTCCCTCATCCAAAAAATTACTTAAAAAGTTAAAACCATTCTTCCTCTCCCCTTACCACCTCCCTCATGAATACTTAAAACTTGCTGCAGAAGCCATAGCATATCCTGTCAGTAATCCTTATAAATCACTCCATAACTGAGTAAAATGTCTCTAACCTCTGGAAACAATCTGTCATCACCTCTTTACATAAAGGGAGCAACTCCAATGAACTATCCAATTATTGACCAATTTCCATCATCTCTCCTCTTTCCAAAATCCTGGAGAAATGCATGCATGGGCAATTTCTTCATCATCTCATCCAAAGCAAGCTAATTACCCCTACTCAACATGGGTTTTGCCCATCTCACAGCACCAACACTGCTCTAACCACCTTTATGGACTCTGTGTCAAAATCCATTGACTCTGGAAATATCACCTCTGTCTTACTATTAGACTTATCAAAGGCATTTGCCACAGTGTCTCACAAAAAACTTCTTCAGCAGTTTTCCATTGTAGGCTGCACCCCACCATCCCTCAAATGGATTGCCAGCTACCTATCCAACTGCCAACAATGCATTAAATGGCAAAGCAGACTATCCCAATATCAAACCAACACAACTGGGGCACCACAAGGGTCCATACATGGACCCCTACTCTTCAGTTTCATCACCAACAATCTTCATACCTCATCACCCCTTAGCTCTATTACCCAATATGCAGATGACACTACCATCATTTCCTCCTCTAATAACATACAGCATCTCTAGCAACTTGCCCAAACCACCTTCACCTCAATAGAGACATGACTGAGAGAAGCCCAGCTACTCCTAAATCCTAAAAAAAAGATTGCTTTTCTCATCAAAACCAGGAACACTCTATAGACAAAAACCTACTTGGATAACTCCAGCAGGAAAAATCCTTGTCAACACGTACTTGCTTCCCTGTCTTTTAAATGCAGCCCTCTTATACACCAATTTACAATCTTCTCTTAAAAACAAGCTCCAATCATGCTACCATAAACTTGTCAAATTTTCCACAGGCCACTCCTACCATTCCCATCATTGCCTAGCTCTGAAAAAACTAAACTGGCTTGAACTCACATACCACTTAAATCTAGTTTAGCTGTCCTCTGCACATAAAATGATATTATACACCTGATAGTTGCCCAGCCCTGAAATCTGTACTAAAACCCTACATAGCTGCCAGAGCCCTCTGCTCTGAAAATAAACAACTCATAACCGTCTACACTCCAAACAAAAGAGCTAGACAAGACCTATACTCATACTACTACCAAGCTCTGAAACTCTTTGCCAACAGTCATTACTACCATTGAGTGATTTAACCACATTCAGACACACCCTAAAAATATTTCCTTTGTAATCAGACCTGTCCCTGCTCTTTCTCTAACAGATAAATCTCCTTTTACTGTCTAGGGTCTTTCCTTTCCCTACCTGGAGACCTTAGACCAAGAATTTCATCCAATAACCATTACCATAATGAACTAAAAAACTTAGTGTATCTCTACACTTTAAATATTCTCATCCTTCTCCACAATTCACCTAGCACAGACTTGCTTCTTACATCCTGACCCTCTGCCTAACTGTTTACTTTAATCTTCCCCCCATAAAAGTTGTAATCTACAACATTACTTTTATTTAGTATTGCCTATCCAGTACATGTTTTTATTATTGTATCTACCTCTCTGTATTTATTTAGTATTCATTACTTATTTACTGACTTACTGTGTGCTTTAATACTTGCTGTGGTTTTGTTCATTTATATTGTCTTACCTTTAATGTATAATTTGGAGCTTTGCCTTAACTTTCATGTATCATTTGGAGCTTTTCTTCCTGGGCCTCCACTGAAAATGGGTTCTTGATCCAGTCAAACTTTCGAGGTTAATAAATAAATAAATAAATTTTAACTGTATTCTTTCTAGTAAAGACAAAACTGCTGATAGGGTTCTTAAGCTATCCTCAGTAGCTAGATTATTTTATTAATTCTCAATATTTGACAGATAGCTATGATATTAAATCAACTACCTCACTTAACTTTACACATTATTCATATGGATTTGGCACTTAGACAAATATTGATAATGTAGGTTTGGTACTTAGACAAACATTGATAATGTTTTTACTTCTAGTAGTTTATTTACTAAAATTGAAAATGTATGGATAACTTCATGTCCTTTATCTGACTGCAATGATATTACATTTACATTGACGTTAAAGCCAAATAATTTGATTTAATATCAGAGAATCCCTGCTTAGATAGTAAAATTAAAAGACTTTAAGGAATTGTGTCTAAAAGAAACAGATCCATACATTGAAATTAATAATAATGGAGAAGATTCAGAAGTAATTCTCTGCAATTCTTTAAAAGCTTATGCATATGGAAGAATTAAAAAAATGGTACATATGTAAAAAAAAGAGTGGGATAAGGAGTTGATGTTTTTGCAGTCATATAAATAAACTAAAATCCAATTTAAAACCTTATGACAAATGGGCAAACACTGAGTTGAAAATATTAAATCAGAAATATCTCCATGTACTTCACCATATAATATCAATAAATCTAGAAAAATTAAAATTACAAACTTACTCAATAAAACCAAAAAACTTACAAAGGTTGGCTATTAGATCTGAGAAAAAAATAAATATTCATCATATTAAAGAAATAATTTCCAAACAAGGTTATAAAAATAAAAATGTGACTGATTTAAAAGGCACAATAGATTGCTTTAGGAAATATTATGAAGAAATTAATAACAAACAGACTTAGAAATCAACAACATAACAGATGACCTTTTGAAAGACAATATACAGTTTAAATTAACCAAAAATGAAGATGCAACATTTATAAGTCATTCACTTTTATGGAGCTAAAAGATCAAATTAATAATCTTAAACCAAATAAAGACCCTGTTCTTGATGGTATAATCTCAGAATTATACAAATTATTCCCAGAGAATATTTTAAATAGCCTATTTATAGTCATTGAACAAGTTAAACATATGTCAACCATCCCCTTTCCTGGAAATATTCCCTGATATCTCCTATCTTGAAACTAAATAAAGATGCTAACTCATGTTCTTCTTACAATCATATTTCATTATCAAATGTTGATTGTACAAATTTAGGATTTCTAGATAGATGAAAGTTATTCCTGTAAAATTTAGTTATATGCAGATGACATTTTAACAAGTGGTGATGCTGAAGCTTCAATATAAAATGTAACTAAGTCTACTAATTACTTTGAAAAAAGTGTCAGGTTTAATGTTTAACCCTGATAAAACATAAACTTTACTTATTAATAAAAAATTAAGACTTATATAAGAAACTATAAGAATTTTATTTGGGACAGTTTACAAATTAGTTATCTTGGAATTATAATTAAATCTATAGTAAAAATCTCAATAGCAGTAAATTATATTAATTTAATAGACACTGATACTAAAATAATGATTAACTGGAACATTTTTTTATAATGGAAGATAGACATACTTTAATAAAAACGATAATCCTACCAATAATAATTTTCTATCTACAATCACTAATTATTCTCCCTCCTAAAAAAATCTTTAAGAAATTAAATTTTCCCTATCATCTTAATTGTTCTGGTTCTCCAATAAATGAAGAATATCCTTTGATTGGCATGTTAAAAGTTGGCAAGAAGGTGGATTACATTTTCCAATTGTTGAATTATATGCCAAGTCCATAATTCTCAATTTAATATCTTTATGGTTAAATTCTTCTTACCAATCCACTTGGAAATCCATTCATGAAAGATTAATAAACAAATTGAAAGACGTGTCTAAATTAAAAAAATATTCCTCTCCCTTCACTGATTACATCCTTATATATTTTAAATGATTCATAAATTCTAATTATATAGTTAAAAATGTATTGTTTTTATTCTTCCCTATATCAAATACTGTGAGTTGTTTGGGAACTTTTAACATAAACAAAATTCTAGACCTTTAGAGATGCACATTTAATCTTTTGGCATCAATTTTTAATTGGAAATGAATCGCATGATACAGATTATATTCTTGCAAGACATTGTTTAGGAAATAATAACTGACTGACAACACAATCTTGTAAAATATGTTAGTGATAAAATCAAAATATCCATGGATTTTCAAACAAACATATTCCAAAGATACTTCTTTTTTTTTCAGAATCAAGAGTAACTCAAATAAGAATAAATCATAAGACAAGAGCTTGGTTACACAGATTGATTATTTTGGAATTACTCAACTAAGATTAATGAGAAGGTCTTTTCTGATGAAAATAAATGCTTAATTCTTAAATCTGTGGGGAAAATCTACTTTTCTCTTTATTGGAAAATATAAACATGGAACTTTCTTCACAAAGTTTTTTATCTCCACATAAAGTGGCTATAATATGCAGCTATGTGAAAATTAATTGTTGGAGGTGTAATGAAGTCTGTAATGTAGATTGGTTTCATATGATATTGGATTGTAAAATACTAACTCCTTTTTGGGCTAAATTTAGAATTTTGCCAAAGCTTTGTGGACAGATAATTGTATAGTTTTTAACTCCTAGATCTTATTTAATACTCCAGTTCCGGTTTCCATTCCTAGAGTACATGTGCCTCTTCGTTGGTCCATTTTAGCTATAGCAAAAGACTATAGCAAAATGTAAGACTGCTCTTTCTTTCACTGAATTCATTAATTTACGAAAAATGTCTGTAAAAAGGAATTGTCAACTGCCAAAATGAGAACCAATTAGATTTTGGTCAAAATTAAGCGACTTACTTGTTAAATTTTAATGATTTGGTTTTCTATGTTTGATTTTGTTGTGGTCATCTGTAAATAGTTATGGTTTTATTCTATTTATCTTTAAACAATTTTGTAAAATCTTTGTTTTAAAATTAATAAAAAATGTTTTCTCAAGTATTTCTGAGAGTGTGTGTGTGTGTGTGTGTGTGTGTGTGTGTGTGTGTGTGTGTGTGTGTGTGTGTGTGTGTGTGTGTGAGGATCATTTGTCTGTGATGAATAAAGACTTGATGCTTTGGAACACTACATGGGCTTCATGATGCCTGGAAGTTATTCTGAATGAGCTTATCAACAAAGTTTTAAGACCACTAGTTTCTGTTTTTTTTTTCCATTACTTATAAAACTACTACAAACACAAATGAGGATCACAACCTACATAATCATTTGAACTTGAGAAGAAAAAATATGTACAATTCAGTACAATACTTTTGATTAATGCAAAAAGCTGACTAAGCAGGCATTAGCTATCCCTTCAATGCATCAGACATAGGTGGAGGGGAATTACTGGAGGGCAAGCCCGACATCAACGTAGTGTATTTGTGTGTATGTGTGTGTGTGTGTGTGTGTGTGTGTGTGTGTGTGTGTGTGTGTGTGTGTGTGTGTGTGTGTGTGTGTGTGTGTAAGTGAGAGAGAGAGAAAACAGGTTATAAGCTAATATGCATTGTCAGGGCCAGTAGCAACAGATGCATATTTTTCAGTATTAATGATTTATATGCAGTGTGTGTGTGTGTGTGTGTGTGTGTGTGTGTGTGTGTGTGTGTGTGTGTGTGTGTGTGTGTGTGTGTGTGTGTGTGTGTGTGTGTGTGTGTGTGTTTTACAGTGTGTGGGTCTGCAGGAACACAATCAGCTAGCACTACATTATGGCATCCTGGTCAGGTATGAGATGTGCATGTTAGAGGATTCAGCTCACAGTAACTTTCCCCAACCACAAAGAAGTACCTCTGCCAGGAATTGCACTGCTAACTCAGGACCCTGGCTAGAAGTCAGGGTGCTACCTGAATGTGAAAGATGCCAGCTGGTTGAGCTCTCATTTTGACTCTGTCCATGACCATTGACCATAACCATGTGGTCTACCAAGTCTGGGTGTTGACACCTCAATCGCTGACAGAACAGTGGAAGTAGTGACAAAAGGCAGCAGGATCTGGTACAACCACTTTGGCAACACCTGACAATGTAGCAGCTCTTAAGCCATGTGGATGCTGACCCTCCCCAACTGACAGTGCATTACAGATAATGCACAATCCATTGTGTCATTCATCTGGTCCAGGGTCTTACCCACATTGTTCAGGAAGTCTTGCAGTAGTCCATCTCATCTAAGGCCATGATCAAACTTGACTGTACCTCTATGATGACCCTACACATGTTACATGGAACTTAATGACACACTGATGTCAGAGGGAGAGAAGAAAGTATGCCTCATCTGAGCACTTCTACTAACACTGCTGTGTGGTACTTTACTCTCACAATGACTAGGGGAGACTCTGCCAGCTCTGCAGCTCAAGTAGCCACACTACCCTGATCAACCATGTCACCCTCAAACTGTCCTATCTCAGATGGCTCCTTGTCATGGGTATGCAAAGGCATTCTAATTGTCTCCAACCTCTGAGCAGGGGATATGGAAGCCACAAACTCAGCATTAGACTGACCCTCTGCAACCCCAAGCTATGACTCTTCATCTTCGCCACCATCATCAGAGGCTACTAATACTCCAATGTGAGGCAGTAGGAGCTTCACTGTTCCTGTAGCAAGCTCACCTGTTATTATAGTTATAAAATAATAAAAATAACAAAAAATCATGTTTATGTTACTTACCTCTGAGTTAAGAGATACTACATGTAAGTGCAAATAAAAATATAATTAATGTTGACTTAAAGATAAATTATGTAAATGATTACAACTAAAAAAGGCATGCCTATACCATTTGCAGGTGGTCGTGGAACTTCAGTATCTAATGTTACCCAAAATGGATATGGATAGAGGGATGATAACTATTAAACAGAAGATAGCACAAGAAACACAGCCCTAGTTATAAATCTAAATCAAATTTTATAAAATATATATCTGTTCTCTCTCTGTCTCTGTCTCTCATATATGTATATGTATATGCATACATATGCACAGTATACATGGAGCATCAGCAGTAGACACATTTCATTGTCTTAACACACTGCAGCCACATCCAGCACAACAACAGAAGCCCTGATGAGTTATCTGGATCCATTGCAGTGTACAGGAACTCCGTTGTCTCGGTGAGTAGTGGTTTAGTAGCAAGAGATCTGCCAGTAGTTCTTGTGTTATACCACTGACTATTTTATTGGCTTTAGTGATCATCTCAAAGACCTAGTGTTTGATACCACTGTAGTCACAGCTATGTCCACCCACAGCATTCACTTCATTGACCACCTGCCACCAGATATGGTCACAGAAGGGCTTGTCAGCTAAGACTTTCAGTAAGAGGCATGAGCCATGTTGATGGATGGCCTGCACTATAACCTGATTCTCAGCTGGTTTACGTGGACTGGATTTTTTGGTGCCATATCCCTGTATGGGAGTAAAATACAAATATAAAAACAATATCTGTGTCAGACAAACTGCCAGAAAATGGCCAGAAAACAAGTATGCATTTATTAGACATTGTTAAAAAACATGTAGCATGTACACAACTGATCTGCAGAATATGCACATCTAATACACAACTGTAACCCCCCCCCCCCAAGAAGTGGAAGACCTGAATAAGGATAAAGAAATATGTTAGTCTGGAATATGTAACAACATTACCAATGAATAAAGTGTATAAAATGACAATTTTAAATAGTGTTTACTTTCTATATTCAGATGTTGATTAACAATGTTAAAGGATATGTGGGCAGAGTAAAACATTTGCATGTAATACAAGCCAATGATACTTTTTTCATATCAACCATTAAATCAACCTTACAAAATGGAATGTGAAACTGTAAACAGCATTCAGTTAAGTAATGAAAATCAATGACTTCCTATGACACAACTATGCCCCACACCCTGAACCAGCAAACACAAATACCAAGGACACAACCCTTATGAAGGGATAATAGTTGTTTATGTCGGGCATATACAACAGACTTACCACAGAATATTTCCTGAAATGTTACTTTCACATTGTTACTTCAAGCATAAGTGGTTAAATGTGTTCACATTCTTATTAAAATGTTGCTATAAAGCCATGTAATATTAGATGAGGATTACTCCAATTGCAATTGCTATACCTTCTATACTAACACAAATGGTACAAACATCAGTCAGTAATCTAGGAAAAAATAATTAAGAACGTAACCATGTAAGTCTTGTAAAGAACATAATGTACCTTGACAAGATTTGTAGTAAATCTCACTGTAACTAATGGATTTGAAGCAGGCAAACAAAAGAATCTGAAGCCGCTGAATCCAAGCAGTCTTCCCTACTGCAATTTACTTCTTTACTACTTGTTCACTGAGTAAGTGGACTGGTATGCTGACCCTTTTCAACCACAACCCAAACTCAAAAAGCAGAAAAAATTCAGAACATAGTAAAATTGAATGCAGATAGAGTAGCATTAAAAGATCCAGTGAGAGTGCATTGAAAAATAGATATATACAAAATGCAAGCTGAGATGTGTATAAAATACAGTGCAATCATACATATAATATGTAAACTCCTATATACATGTGAACTAATTGTGTATACAACGTCACATTAACACACTAAGTAAAGCTTATTAAATGTATTCGAGTATTTATGACAAGGGGTGATAAGTTACCTTTATTGTCATGGTAGCATTTTTCAGGTAGATTCAATAAAGAGATTCTCTTTAAGTGCATCTTTGAAGCTTTTAATAGTTTCTAGATTTTTGATGTCTATGCAGGTAGTTCCAGGTGTCAGATCCCAGTCTAAAAAAGGCTCTCTTACCTACAGCAGTTTTAAATGGAGGGTGTACTAGAGTGAATCTGTTGTCTTGTATATTTCTGGTTATATAAGAGTTGCCTTGTAAGGGTAGTTTCACTCTTAAATGAGGAAAGTGACCATGTTTTAGCACCTTCTAAATTACAGTACTTAAAAGAAAACTATAGCTACGAGGTACTAAAAGCCATTTGCAATTTTTTAGCAAATTGCAAAGGTGTGTCTAGGAGTTTGCTAATACAATAAATCCACACTTTTATTCACAGCAATCTGCATTCTGTAAGTATTATGGGCTGAATGCATAAAGAGAAAAGGAATACCATATTCAAGTTTGGATATTAAAAAAAAATAGTAGCAGACCTGCGACCAGCAGGTAAAAGGAGGTAACAGATCTTGTAATGCACTTTTAATTGAATGAGGAATTTACTAGTTACAAAATCTGTGTGGGTGGTAAAGGAAAGGGTAGGATGAAGTGTTAGGCCTAGGTACCTCTGTTCAGTGACATTGCACATTCTGTTTCCATTAAGCTTTGTTAAGAAAATTGAAGTAGGAACAGTAAGAACATTTTAAAAGTATTGATGCTACACACACACACAAGGTGATAAAGATTAATTATTTTGCATTACCATGCATTTTCTGAATTATTTTAAGTATGACACATAAATGTATGTTATCACATAGTAACTGTACCAGTCAGTGATGTCATATTAGCAAATACAATTGCATATGGACCAGATTCATACCTCTCAACCACTTAGTGAAAGAAATCTGGACAAAGCCCAACAAAATGGGGGGACAAAGGCCCCAAAATAGTGACATATTTAAATACTGTTCTTATAAACGTAGAATGTTTCTAGAGTAACAGGGTTGTTTTAACATACATTTTCTGATCAATTCAAAGTCTGAAACTCAAATGTATGTCATTATTTAGTGACTTCAGTCTTCACATCATCCCAGTCATTTGCCAGAAAACAACAAATTTTATGAGGAACAGACCAAAAATATGAGCCAAAATCAGTACAGTTGAGAAGTATGGGACCAGTACAAAATGCCTTATATCTACGGACAGTCATCAGATATGAGGCCAGTCAAAGCTGCACCTGTATTACCCATATAGTGAGTACTTTACTGCGGTTATCATGAGATATTGTATATCATGACACAGAAAACATTAAGATAACAAACATCTGTTCTGAAATGGATAAGAATCAGAACTGTTTGTATGTCTGTACTCCTTATTTGCACAAAGCTTGATACAGAGCACCACAGATTACTGTTAGTTTACATTCTAAGTTCAAAAGCTAAAAAGATAATTATGCATGTGTTTATTCTTTGCCATTAGTCATGCAAATGAGCCTATTAGCAGTGTGCTTCAGGAAGCAATTTTAACAAAATAAAATAAATAAATAAATGAATAATGTTTGTGGCTTGTATTACTTGAACATGTTTTAATGGCTTGTTGTATTCAAAATATGAGTTTACGTTGATGCTGTCTAAACAATACATTATATAAATTATGATTACAGTCCAACACATTATACTTGCAAATGATGTGCAGTGGTGTGGAACCTTTGAACACATACTTGCTTAGTGTTACGTGTACTTCTGTATGATTGGGGTTTATGTTTTTTTTTTTATTTATGTCAATTACTTGTGATCAACACATTGCTTTTTCTGCTTATCAAGACATATTCCTTTTAATCCAAACCTGTGATGCACACTATTTTCTCTGCAGCACACAGATGCGGTTACCCTTACAAATGTGCAGTATGTCACACTTATTTTATTTATTTTATTTATTTTACATTTGTTAACCGGGGGTGTCTGACTGTGCCGAAAAAGGCCCTTTTTCAGCAGATACCTGGGGAGAAAAGCTCCACAAAGAAAAAATTACAGATACATTTATTTAGACATGATCAGTATACACACAAATTACAAAAGACATGATTTTACAGTGGTACACAGCGCATCAACAGTTACAGTGGCGAGAACAAACACAAAAATATTAATTTAAAAATAAAGGTAATTAATAGATTTGTGGTGTACAGCTGAAATTTGAAACATAGGTAGAATACATACATAGTACACAGGTACAGTACATACACTGTAGATTAGCCAGTGTTTGTGAGTAAGATTGGAAAACTATTATCAAGTACTCTAGATTTATTATGTATACCTTACACTTAAAGTCAGACTTCTCCTATGCTGCTTGCTGTTGATATAATGTACTCTAGATTGTATACTTAGACTAGTAGGTATTCATATACAGCATTGACTGATTAGCATTAGTGTCTGTGCATGTCTGCAGTGTTAAGTAGAACTAGCTTCACCCATACATGTGATATGGACACTTCCACTCAGCAGAAACATTTAAACCAAGAGAGGGATTTCCATTAATTTCTTCTAGATTTAATACAAACAATTTGTTTGCTTTGTGCTGATGAGATCATTCTTGTAAATGTGCTCTAGCTTTATATCACACTTCAAATAAGAGTTCACCTATGGCACTTGCAGTTGATACTGTAACTACATAGGTAGGTGTTTCAAATCTAGCAGTGAGGGACTAGTATATATGTGTGTGTCTCTAGTGTCATGGAGAAGTGGGTTAACAACATATCTGGTATGTATGCTTCCACTTGGGAAAGACATTTACAGAAGGAGAGGGATCCTCCATCAATACCTTCCACTTTTAGCTCAGGCATGTTCACTGTAATACAGTGCTGAGGTCACCCTTTGAAATGTGCTCTATCTCACAAATAAAGTCAGACTTCTCCTGTGACACTTGCAGTGGAGACTGTGTACTCTAGATCCTATAACTAGATAGGTAAGTGGCTCATATTCATGAGTGAGGAACTAGTACAAGCATATGTGCTTCTCTCTAATGTCATGTAGAAATGGCTTCACCAACAGATCTGACATGTACTTGTCCACTCAGAAGACATATTTAGAGTGAGAGATAGCACTCACCATCAATTTCTTCCATTTTTAGCCCAAGCATGCTTTCTGCAACTTATTGATGAGGTCATCCTTTCAAATGCCCACTGTCTCACTCTTGTACTCCTGTCTGATTTATCTTGTGGTAATTGCAGTTAATACTGTGCACTCTGTACTGTATAACTAGGTAGGTAGGTAGGTGATTTAAATACAGCAATGAGGAACATGTATGAGTGTGTCTGTGTCTCTAGTGTCAGGTAGTAATGGGATTACCTATTCATCACATGTGTATACTTCCACTCAGGTGAAAATTTTACACTGAGAGCTTCTCCATATATTTCTTCCACTTTTAACATAAGTAATTGTTCTGCTATATACGGATGAGGTCATCCTTTCAAATGTGCACAGATTCACTCTTGTAATCAGACTTCTTCTATGGCACTTGCAGTTGATCTTATATAGTTTAGACTGTGTAGCTAAATTGGTTGGTGGTTTGAATAAAGCACTGACTAACATGTGTGACTGAGTGTGTCTACAGTGCTTGGTAGGAATGGCTTCACCCACATCTCTGATGTGTAGCTTTTCATTTGAAGAGGGATGTTCCACTACTCTCAGTCTCTTTAAGCAGACACATCTTCTTTGCTAAACAATGGTGATGTCATCCTTTCAAATGTGCACTTTCTCACCACTGTCTCATGCAGTGTCCTCTAACTTGTAATGTTAGACAGGTAGGCACTTCAGATCCAGACATTAATTCATAGACTGAGTTGTATCAGAATGTGTGAGTGAAAGTACAAGTAGGTAAGAATGTTGTCACCTAGAGAGTTGAAGTGATTTATCTCACCATTGTAATAAGCCTCCTTGTGTGACATCATGGAATGATGCAATGTTCTCTAGATTATTCATTTAGTTTGAATTTGACATCCTCTGAATATAGTACATGTGTGTGTGTTTCTACAGTCAAGGGAATGAATGGGTTATACAATACATGGGGTTGTGTCAGTGTACCATCATGCAAGATTATTGGCACAAAAAGATAACTCACACCCCTTTTTCTATATTTTTTAGCCACACATATCCCTTGCACCACTGTCATGATGTCATACCTTCAAATATGCTCTGCCCTATGCTTGTTTTACACTTCTGTGGCATATGCCATCAGTACAATATCATGTAGCTTGTATACCTAGATAGGTATTCACAATTAGCAGCGACTCGGTAGTATGAGTGTATGTGAATCTAGCACTAGGGCTGAATGATATCCATCACAGTTCTAATGTGTACAATTACAGTGGAAGAGGGATCCTCTACTAGTTTCAGTATCTTTTATCCAAAACAACTGCTTTGTACCACAATAATAGTATTATGCCTTCAAATATATTCCCTCTCATATTTATGGTATGATTTTACCTATGACGTGCGGCTAATACCCAGCTCTGTAGACTGTGGACTTACTTAAGCAGCCCTTCAAATCTGCCCAAGGAAAACATAGTGTGAATATACTGACATGAAACATTGACACATGCAACATTGTGCCAAAATCTTTCTATCCCTTGTAGACTTAACATAGGCCTTTCAACATACTGATGGTTTTATACCAATCAAATAGATGTTCGGTGGCCTTTGTGGTGTGAGTTGGTGCATGTAGTTAATACTGACTTCTATAGCTTGTATATTTGGGTAGGCATTGGTTCAAATTTGGAAAAGTGTATATGCAAAACAATATTGATGGACAAGATTGCTTCACCCAACAACCAGTGATGTATCTAAATAACACTAATGTGAAGAGCAGCATTGCTAACTTGTTTTGATGCTTCAGTGTGACTCATATTGGATGCATGACCGTCACAAACCTTTCTTACCTGTGGCAAACACAATTAATACACTAGCTCTGTAGGGTGCAGGGTATGGATCATAACAGTCAGGGGCTTGGTGTGGATCATAACAGTCAGGGCCTTGAATTTTGTAAGATATATCTGTCTGACAATTGTGAAAGAAAGGAGTGGTTTAGCCAAACGAATGGTGTTTTGACACAGTCACAGGAGCCACATTTCTTTAACACTCAGACATCATATTAGGGGAGCCATAATCATCCTTAAAGGATGCTGAAGTGTGTTCTTCATGACACAGCAGATATGCCCCTTTACGTGGCATCAATAGTCAATAAACAACACTCTGAGGTCTGACCTGTGGCATGTATACAGGTTTGGCAAGGTATACCTGCTGATTCTATCAGACAATGCCTGCAGGCTTTATTTCATTCTCCAAAAATAATATTTTGTATTCCACAATACAATGCATACATTTACATATAACTTTTATTATTTTGTTCACAATATAGGCCTTTAAAGACAGTAATGGCTTATTCATACATTCCTGATGTATACTGGTCTGCAAATTTGTGATAAAATGTGAGTGGACCTCTGTTATGATATTTTCTTGTGTCCTCCCTTATGAGTATGCCCAGTGTAATGATGCAGAAGATGTGTACCATTTAGTGCAAAACACATTAAGTAATCAATGTTATGACACAGTTCTTGTCATTTACTCTTTCTTGTTAAAAAGTAATAAAATTAGTCTCTGGAAGGTTGCCTTTGCCAATGTCCACACAATGTAGTTATTGACATATGTTCAGATGGTAATAACATTTGTTTTCAGGCCAGTCTACAGTCAGTGAATGCGAAATGCAAATTTTCAACAGTCCAATTACTAATACAAATTAATGTTTCACCCAGGTGTGATTTATGTTACTGTACTGTCATGCAGGTATTATTAATGTGTGTAATAAGACTCAGTTCAGGGCTAAATGTGATGTACAACATGATGCTATGCTGTATTCACAGGCGTATATTGATTGCAATTTGTATTTCTACATGTATAATGTGGTAGCTGAAGCAGAAAGGGTGCGCATAATATGATTGCACTCAAATGAATGCATCATTCTTAATAATTATAACATGGCAGGTGATACATGTCATAAACAAAATACTGCTAGCATTTATGTTTATTTAGCCTATGTCTTGTATGGGATACCTATCCATTTGTGGCATTTCTACCACACATACATTTTAGCATATGAATAGAGATATACTGTCATTCCTAGACACCCAACCCAGTTGTCAAGGGACTGATTACATATGAGCTTTGCCTTGATTTATGTGCATGTTAATATATATCACATGACTATGCCCCTCATTTTGCAGCTACATACATCTCATTTTGTTATATTTAGACTATCATAAGTATGGTTACAGAACACTACATTTTATTGATATGCTGGTCAGACTGACAGTTCTGTATATGTAAATAAACAAATAGTGTTCCAAAACCATGAGTAGCTGTGAAACTTTATTCACAAGTAGAAACCTTTTCAGAGAACTGCTTCATCATGCATGCATTATAAAAAGAAACACTCATTATACAGCATTCATAATAAAACAATTAAACAATTAAAAATTTTCCATTGAAAACATCAATCAGTTTAAAGACATAGTACAAAATACATTTAAAATCTTTAAAAAGTTATTTAAAGGGAGGGTAAAGTTCTTATTTTATTCTATTATGTAAATCTCTTAATACTGGTTTTAAGCTAAAGGCATCATTTAACCCAAGTGAGTACTGTGCCTTAAATCATAAAATCCATTGATTTTCTTGTATTTCAGTAACATTCTTTAAACCACATCTTCTAATTAACTTGGGAACCATATATAAAATGAAAAATTTAAAAGTATGTGTATAATCTCTGTTACAAATATGATTATAGAGGGCATTACATTCTATTTTTCTCTTGATATCTGACGTTGTTACAAATTCTGTCCTTTAAGCTTTGGTTTGTTTTTCTGATATAAAATTCACTACATTTTCAGCATCCAACCTTATAGACTACATTTTTAGTTTCTCAATTAGCATATGCTTGTAATGTGAAAACGTTATGTTAAAGTAAATGCAGAAATGATTTTTCTGTACAGTATATATATATATATATATATATATATATATATATATATATATATATGTGTGTGTGTGTACTTACAGAAACTATATCTATTACAAGTGTAAATACCCCTCTTTCTTTGTTTGTTCTTTATAACAAAGTTTATTTTTAATGTAGTATCCATCTTATAACTAAACCTTGAACCTTCATTATATATCTCTCTTAATTCAGGAACTTGTGATAATTAACCAGTGATTGATTTTAGTAATATTTTTGATATGTACTGCACTACGGTCATACGTTAAAATATATCTACAACTAGTCTTCTCATTATCTTGTTCTCTACTTCTATTTTCTTTTCCTTGTATTTTGTTGGCATCTGAAAAAAATAGATTTATAATCAGTTAATCTCTTCTTAATCACTTATTTTCTAATACATTATATTTCATTTCTATGATAACCTCTGTTACAAAAAGCAGTCTCAATTTCTTCTAATTGGATATTCATAATTTCATCCTGTGTATTATCTACTCACTCTAACTATTTAGATTTTAACAATATTTACAAACGTGAAAGTTGGGTGCATACTGTCCCTAGCTAAACCTGTCAACGTTTTGACTTCTTTTCTAAAAAAGTGTCATATCAAGTCTACCTGTTACATCCTTTTGTGATATCCAAAAAGTCTATTTGTCTATATTGTACATTCTTCTTAAATTTAAGGAATAACGTGGTAATATGTAAATATGAAATAAAATCATTCAACCTATGTAAAGGGCTGTTCCAGATAAGCAGTAGGTCATCTACGTATCTTTTATAAAATGCTACATTACTGTAAAATTCATTCTTACTTTTTGATAATATTATCTCATTCTCCCAAGAGTTCATAACTATACTGGCATAGGTGTTTGCCATGGGAGAATCCATGGCAACATCATGTTCTTGCCATTATAACTTAGCTTGGAATAAAAATACATTATTAGTCAAGCCAATTTGTAAAAAAATAAAATATTAAAGTCACATCCAAATGTTCTAAGGATGGTTACTCCATTATGTATTTCCTAACCATTTCAATACCAGTATTATTAGTAATGCAAGTAAACAATGAATTAGCATCTAATTTAACCATGTAGCAAGTGAGCAAATTATTGTTCACAGTCAATTTAAATAACTGTTGCAAAAAAATCAGAACTATCTTTAACAGTAGTAGCTGATGCACTAGATAATTGTTTAATTGACTTTCCAAATATTTTGAGATAGGTTCTGTGACCCATCCTCTAGTTGATACTATGGGGCGTAATGGTAGATCAGACAGAGACTTATGTAATTTTGGTATTCCATAAATAATAGGAATAATCGCTGTATCAACATGCAAATAATCACAAATTTGTTTAGAGATATGTCCCGGTTGAAACGTATGTAATATTGCTAGGTAAACATTATTACTTATCCAATTAGCTTCAGCCATAGTTATGCACAAATATTCCATTGAATTCAACATAAATAGTATATTGTTAACATACTTTGTTTATCCAATGTTACTACACCCCCCCCCCCTTATCAGCAGGCTTAATAAATATATTATCATTTTTTACAAAGGAATTGAATAGCTTGCTATTCATCATCTTTTTTCAGATTATAAAAACTCTTTTTATTTTAGAGGCACAAAGATTATATAGTTAATTTTCAACCATTTTCTCAAAACAGAAACCATATTATTAGCAATTGGTAAATATATGTTGCTTCTGCAATGTAAACTAGTAGCATGATCAGATACATGATTGAAAGCTACCTTTAAACTGAGTTTTGTAATAAGCAATTCTGTATATGTGTGATGTAATGTTAGCTTGTATGAACAATCAGACGTTCTACCATTCACAACATGCAGGCTGCTGCCACAAATGCTTGTCTCCTGAGCGAATACGATTATTGGAATAATTTCACAGATATCCATGATTCTTATCAGTGTTATCCAATTTTTACAGGTGTGTACATTGCTATTAGAACTTCAGTATTTTTTATTCATACATATAAGGCATTTGAACATTTACAGTTGTTTAACATGTATGTATGTTATATTTAAATTATTTCCTTTAATTACTCTCACAGTATACATGATAATGTAAATCCATACATCTGTCCCATGGGTGTAACTAGACATACTTTCTAGTGAGTACATGTTTTCTGAACATGTCTCAGAAAACATTTAGTGAAAATGGTGCATAATTCTTTATAACTGTCTGAAATATTGTTCAATGCACATTCCTATACAAAAATATGCTTTAGAATGACAAATGTACTTCTGAACTAGCCTTTTTATAGTTGCAGGTGGCAATAACTGAAAATAAAAGTCCATTTCTGAAGTGTATAGTACAGCAGTTTGACAGGTAAGTAATTTTATTAAATGATAGCTGGATGGCATCCAAATAATACATTTCTGGATTCACACCTGATGTGCACTACCTGCAGTATATCTAATACCCCTTACTGTATCTGCTTTGCTTGCCAACTGTTATCTTGCCTCTCCAGTTTTATTCCCTTTGTTACATTGTAGCTGTGTCCCTCTCATCTACTTTTGTCAACATTTCCCTTTTGTTATACAGATTTGTCCCTGAGTGGACACAATTACTTTCATAGTTATCAATAATTATAATTAGAGATGTTTGTATATTAATATGATTACATATAACACATTCCTTGTTAAACTCTCCCTGCCTATTAATTATGTACTTCAGGTTGCCCTTTCCTTGTAATGTGCCTTATGTATGTGGTCACTTACTGAGGGTGAGCTCATTTACAACCTGTTGTTTATACTTTATGCTTGAGCCTATCTGTACATCAACATGGCAGATACCAGGTGATCTGGCCATAAACAGGGGCTGCTTAATTTATAGGATTACTTAGAAGCTTGCATATTCAATGAGCACTGCTACAATAACACAAATAAATATGTAACTGTTGTATGACGTACACATTTGTTAATGAATCCCTGGGAATATTATATTGTAAAAAGATAGCAGTTGTTAACATATTTCTTCAGAACAGCTGCAGTCACAATAACAAATTTAAACAGATCATGCTTGAGATTCATCACTGTAAGCTAAGAACTGTATATAAAAGATTGTGTTGAATAATCTCAAACAGCTTCACCCACATCCTCATTCACTTTTAGCACTATATATTCAGACCTTCCTTTTTATAGATGTGGTTGTTTGATGTAATGCCGTTTTCTGCTAGCTATACCTGTTGTAAGATTATACTCACTTTTACTTTCTGGGATTTATGACATACAATGAAAAACCCAAATATTTTAGCTACAGATGATGAACACAAAAACAGAAATCCACAAACATGTCAAAAGCATTTTTATAGGATCAAATCCTCTTGCACACTCATGTTGGGATGTTCACAAACCCTATTTTATGCTTACTTACAGAAACTAACTCTGTGGTTGTAAGCTCCCACAAGCAGTAAAATGCTCATATGCTACATTTGTAGCACTTTGTTATAACAAAAAATAAACAAAAAATCGTAACAACATGCACCAAGCACAAACACTAAACTACAAATTTATATAGATATAAAGGAAACCCTTGCTATATACATTTTATTCTGTTTGCAGATTTGTAGGGTTTGAGTTCATCATTTGTAGTTGCTATTATTTTATTTTTATTTTATTTTACATTTGTTAACCGGGCTAGTCTGGCTGGATACATGTCCATTTTCAGCAGAGGCCCGAGGAGAAAAGCTCCATTAATGTACTAGCAAACTTACAATACAAAGATCAAACAATCAAATAACAAATATCAAAACCAAAGACCCAAGCAAGCAAATTATATAAACATAATAGCAAATAAAGGAATCAAATTTTTATGTAGTTTAGTGAGATGCTGAGGGATTATAGAACAGGAAAATAAAAACTGAGAGGCAACCTTCTTGAATGATTGCTAGAGTAAGACTGCTAGTAAATGCAGAAGTCTGGTAATAGACTGTCATATGGAGAGTAAAATATAAAATTACTTATGTACAAATTAGAATAGAAAAAAGTTGTGTCAGGGTACTAGAAAAGGGTAGGGGAATAAACATATAAGAGATAAGTAGAAAAGGTAGGAAAAGAACAGATGACAAGATGTAAGGAAGGAAGAGAAAAGAAATGTTAAAAATGGGTCAGTAGAGGCATAATTAAGGGTAGAGAAGCAACCAGTAGAAGTGAAGGGGGGGGGGCTAGAAAGAGGAGAAATCATTGGTGAGCTCAGTCAGGATTAGCGCATGGGCATAGCCAGTGGGTTTGTAAATGGTTTCTTATTTTTATTTTGAAAAGGTGAGGTGAGCTTAGGGTGGTCAGGTCTATGGGGAGTTTATTCCAATAAGATCCTACAGTATTGGCAAATAAGGAGTCACCTGCTTTATTGTGGGATTTGAGAGTAGTTACTAGAAGCTTCCTGGCAGAGCGAAGGGAAGTAAGATTTTTATATGGGGTGATGAGGTTATTTAGTATGGGTGTATTGGAGGGTAATGTAGAATTTTAAAAGTTAAGACTAATTGATGTAGAAGTATTATGTTCTGAAGTTCTAGCCAATTAAGTTGTTTTAAATTGAGACAGTGATGCGTACGGAATGGGGAACCTGTGGCAAACCTGGCAATACTGTGGTACGCTGTGTTGAGTTTTTGAAGGTTAGCTTTAGAGAGGTTGATAAATGATGGAGAGGCATACAATAGAGTGGAGATGAGGTGAGTTTGGGCAAGAGACACTCTGGTAGTAGCAGTAAGAAAGGGCTTTAGTCTATACAGGGCACCTATTTTTTTATTAACAGTCTTGATGGTCAGATCAATGTGGCTGTCAAAGCTTAGCTGATTGTCTATAGTGACACCCAGTAGTTTAATGGAACTATCAGGAGTAATGGTAGTGCCATTACAGGACACAATGGAAAATGAGATAGGGGCAGATTTAAGGGTGGGGGTGAATAGTAGTAATTTGTTTTTTTTGGGATTGAGGAGGAGACAGATATGTTGGAACCATTTTTCTGCTGCTGTAAATACATTTTGGGTGGAGGATTGGAGATTTTCTGGAGATAAAGCAGAACAGATGAGAGTAGAATCATCTGCATATTGTATACAAGTGGATGTTGGGAGAGAAGTAGGTAGGTTGTTTATGAATATGGAGAAAAGGAGGGGGCCTAGGATGGAGCCTTGTGGGACACCGATGGTGACAGGGAGCTGAGAGGATAGATGGCTATCCCAGAGGACTGCTTGTTTTCTATCTTTCAAGTAAGAGTCAAACCACTGTAGTGCTAATGAATCAAGTGAGAGGGATTTTAAAGTATCTAGGAGAAGTTGATGGTTAACCATGTCGAAAGCTTTAGAGAGGTCAAGAAAGAGTGCAGAGGAGTAAAGGTTGTTATTGCGGTTTTTGTTGATCACGTCTGTAAAGGAGAGAAGGGCAGTGGAAGTACTGTGGTGGGGCCTAAAACCATGTTGTGAGTCTACGAGTAGGTTATTTTGTAAGAGATGATTCAAGAATTGATGGTGAATGCAACGTTCCATAATTTTAGCTAGTGGAGACAGAAGGGCTATTGGGCGGAAATTAGAAAGTTCGTTGGAGTTGCCTCCTTTGTGGAGGGGAATGATATGGGAGATTTTCCAGCAGGAAGGGATAGTGGATTCAGTTATAGTTCTGTTAATTAATATGGAGACTGGGTAAGCTAGTTCATGTGCAGCTAGTTGCAGATATTCAGCTGGTAGTTTGTCAGCTGAAGGGGTGCAAGGTTTAAGTTTAGAGAGTAACTTACGTATGTAGGTAGTGGAGACTGTATTAAATTTTAGTGTAGAGGTGCTGTTTAGAGGAGGGGTTATTTGGAGGGAGAGGGGGGGGTCATGGTGTTAGCTAGAGAGGTGACTGTTTCAGAGAAGAAGTTGTTGAAAGTATTGGCTATTATATTGGGTTGGGTCTGAGCTAGGCTAGCTGGTGTAGGTGTTTTGGTGTTTCCTGGATGGAGCAGTTTATTGATTCCTGACCAGAAGTGTTTGGGGTTTTGATTTCTGTGTTGTTGATACTGAAGGTAGTAATTCTTTTTATCCAGGAGGGTGAGTTTCTTAGTTGTATTTCTCAGGTGTTTGTAATTTTGATGGTCAGATGGGTTTTTTGTGGATCTCCATTTTGTCCATAACTTATTTCTAGCTAGCATTGTTTGTTTGGTTTTTTTGGAAAGCCAGGGGGCTGCTTTAGAGCCTATTCTAATTAATCGGGATGGTGCATGATGTTGGAGAATGTTTAGGAAGGTGTTGTTGAAATAGGTAACTGCTTCATCAATTGGGAGGTGTTTTAGAGCCGACCAGTTATATTCTTTGAGTTCATTACGGAAAGAAGACAGGTTAAAATTAGTTTTGTTGTGTACAGTACGAAAAGTAGCCTGTTTGGGATTGTTGTATTTTTGTTTAGTGATGTAGGTGAGGAGATGATCGCTGATATTGTCAGGGAGTGTTCCAGTTTTATAAGAGAGGGGATTGTTGTTGATTAGTATCCAGTCTAGAATGGATAGTTTATTGGTAGATTTGTGTATTCTAGTAGGGGAGTTTATGGTTTGTTGAAAGTTAAAAAGGTTAAGGTGAAGGGTAGGTTTGGGTGAGATACAGGAGTTCCAATCAATATTAAAGTCTCCTAAGATTATGGTTTCCTGAGGGAAGCTACAGGAGACCCAGCTAAGAATATTTTCTAGTGTATTTGAGTTATTGCCTGGAGGGATGTAGGAGCATATTATGTAAATGGCTTTGTTTTTATTCACTTGGAGTTTGGTACAGAGTATTTCAGCATTGCCTGGGGAGGGGGGCAGGGAGTCAGTTAAGGTTACCTGTAGTTGGGATTTGTAAAGTAAGGCCACTCCCCCGCCCTTTTTGTTAAGGCGGTCTTGCCTTAGGGTACTATAACCTGGGGGAGTGAATTCGTTGTCTTTAGTACTTGGTTTAAGCCATGTTTCAGTGAGACAGAGAATATCAAAGGCATAGAAGTCAATTAAAGCATGGAGTTGAGTGATTTTATTGTTGATGCTATGAATATTTAGGTGAGCTATAGTGAGGGAGTCATTAGAGAAAGGAGAACTGAGATTGTTTGCAGTGTGGTTAGAAGTGGTGTGGGTAAGAGGATTATTGGGGCCAGGGTTGGGGTGGATGTCCCCGTATATCAGTAAAAGAGTTTGTGGAAATTGAAATATCTTTGAGATTTTGTAGGGTATTAGATAAAGCCATTTAGTGGTTAGAAATATGTTATGGTGTAATTTGTGGTAGAGAGGGGGAAGGTAGGGACAGGAAGATAGGATATTAATATGTGTTTGTTCAGCTAGAGGAAGTAGAGAGGTTGTGTGTTTGGCTAAATTAGGAGATTGGCAAAGGGTTAGATATTCGTAGGAAGTAAGAGTATAGTAAAAGAGAAGGATGTTAAGGAGTAGTAGAGGATACAGTAGTTTGAGGCTTAAAGGCATGTTAATAGTGGGAAGAGGTTTGTAAGTTAGTATTAGGTGGTCTAGGGTGGTGGAGAGTGGGGTGTGGCAGTTAGATAGGAATCAGGAGAGAGGGTGCGATGTTAAGTTTGGAGTAAAGAGTTAATTAGTGAGAGTGGGGCAGGAAGTGAGATAGGTTGAGAGAATGTTGGAGGTGTGGCAGAGGAAGTATAAAGGTAGGACCCCTGGGGGTGGGTGGGAATTGGGGGTAGGGAGGGGAGCAGAGTGAGCCCGCAGGGCGAACGGAGCGGGTCAGAAAACCACAGAAGAAGAGATGAGAAGGAGACAATCAGGAGTGCAGGTAAGTGAGATAGGAAAGGAGAAAGTCAAGCTGGACAGGATAGGGAAAAGACTAGAGAGCACTGGAAGTTAATAGTGTTAGATAGACATAGAGGCAGTGTAAAGCATGCAGAAGGAGGGCAGGAGGAATGAGAGAGGTTAGGAAGAGTGATTGCAGGTTAGAGGTATGAAATGCAGACTAGATTAGGTGGCAGATAGAAGGGCAGTAGGGTAGAGAGTGGAGGTAACAACGAAGAAAAAGGTCAAAAGTTAAGTCTTGCAGTCCAAAGAAGGGCTAGAAGGAGTCAAAAATCGGAGCAAGGTAGTAGCCAAGAGAGGATGGTATCCTGTTCTAAGGCTAAGGTAGAAAACAGATAGTGAGAAGGGGTCGAAAAATCAGGATATGGTAGTGTGGAGGCAGAGGGGAAAAAGTAAGGTGTAAAAAGGCTGGAAAAGGGAGAGTATCCAAAAATAAGGGGGAAAGGTAAAGACCGAGAGGTAGCTGGCTGTTGGAGGCTAGAGTACTGAAATGCTGTGAACTCTGTTAGGGTACCCAATGGGAGTCATACAAATCATACATTAATGGAGTCCAAACATACATTCAATTCCCAGAGAGGTCAGTGTAGGTTCAGTTAGTCCAAGTTGCATTCACTGTAGGAGGACCGAGGTCGTCAGACACAGGTTAGGAGTTGGTTATGGTAGGAGCACAGCTAGAGCTTGGGGATTCAATTCCCAGAGAGGTCAGTGTAGGTTCAGTTAGTCCCAGTTGAATTCACTGTAGGAGGACCGAGGTCGTCAGACACAGGTTAGGAGTTGGTTATGGTAGGAGTACAGCTAGAGCTTGGGGATTCAATTCCCAGAGAGGTCAGTGTAGGTTCAGTTAGTCCAAGTTGCATTCACTGTAGGAGGACCGAGGTCGTCAGACACAGGTTAGGAGTTGGTTATGGTAGGAGTACAGCTAGAGCTTGGGGATTCAATTCCCAGAGAGGTCAGTGTAGGTTCAGTTAGTCCAAGTTGCATTCACTGTAGGAGGACCGAGGTCGTCAGACACAGGTTAGGAGTTGGTTATGGTAGGAGTACAGCTAGAGCTTGGGGATTCAATTCCCAGAGAGGTCAGTGTAGGTTCAGTTAGTCCAAGTTGCATTCACTGTAGGAGGACCGAGGTCGTCAGACACAGGTTAGGAGTTGGTTATGGTAGGAGTACAGCTAGAGCTTGGGGATTCAATTCCCAGAGAGGTCAGTGTAGGTTCAGTTAGTCCAAGTTGCATTCACTGTAGGAGGACCGAGGTCGTCAGACAAAGGTTAGGAGTTGGTTATGGTAGGAGTACAGCTAGAGCTTTGTGAATTCCTTATGATACAAATCCAACTTATCTAGACTAGTTTTCGAGTAGCAACTGCAAGTCCTTCTTGAAAGGACACACTATACCAGTTCCTACACTGACTTTATCCTATGTTTATTGTGGTCATCGGAAATGTATGAATATCACACTAAGCTAAGGATGAATGGCTATGTAAAAGCCTTAAACAAAGTAGGCCAAAAGGAAAGACCAGTATGTTATCATGGGTCTACAGAAAACATTGAAAGCCCACAGTATTGAAGATCAAATCATCAAGATGAAAGCATTGATAACCTCTCTTCACCGAATGAACGCTTCATGGAATCCATTCCCAAAGTAAGTAACCTGTTGGCCAACAAGGTGGGCTTTGCCCTTATCCCAACTGTAATGCAATCTTGGAGTTATATTTAGTTAGGGGGATGAAGGGGGCACAGCCCCACACATTGGGAGGTGTGGGGGGCATAGTGCCCAATCTACATGGGTTGGGGATGGAATAGCTTCATTTTCCTTAGTTGTGGTATGAATGGTTACTTATCCTGGGAATAGATTTGATGATCGTCATTCACTGAAGTGAGGCTTTGATGCTATTGTCTCAGAAATTTGGTCTTCGATATTGTGGGCTTTCGATGCTATGAAGTAGACCCATTATTATAGCATAGCCCTACTAAACCATCTTCATACCTCTCAAACACTCAGTGCAAGAAATCTGGACAAAGCCAGAAAGAATAGGGGGACAAAGGTCCAAAAATAAGGACAGGTTTTATATATTGCTCTTATAAACTTAGAAAGTTGCTAGAACAACAGAGTTTGTATTATTATGTATTCTCTGAAGGATATGAAGTCTGGAACTTAAATGTCTGTCATTATTTAATATTATTTAGTCACTTCAATCCTCAGTGATTTGCCAGAAAACTACAAATTTTATGAAGAACAAACCAAAAATATGAGGCAAAAATCTGTACATTCTGTGAAAATCTGGATAGTTGAGAGGTATGCTTGTCATACTACTGGCGAATGTGGCTTACTTAAAAGTATGCAAGCAAACTGGATTGCAAGATGGCATGCAGAGTGGTTTCAGACCAAGACATGCACTGTATACTGCTTCATTCAAAAGTCCTGCAGAGCATGCTATCAAAATGGCTGAAAGCAAATTCTGCAGTTCAACATGCCTTTATTGAGAGTAAATTATTTCTACTAGTAACTACTGAGCAACTCATTAAAAGTAATCTATAAAAAATATTTTGTTAAAATAAGAATGTTGACTTAATCAAAAGTAAATGATACTAAATTACAGTGAAATATGGGCTAAAATTTGCATAAGAAATCAAATGAGGCAAAACAGGGCAATGCTAGTGAGATCTTAGGAGAAGTAGTGAGCATTTCCCAAGACAGAGCTGGCTATGAACTTTAAACCAGGAGGCCATATCATAGGTTCATAGGTTCATAGGTAGGTACTAGGCTATTGGCTCAAGGGCCTACGTAAGCCTAGCCAGCAAGGTTCCATGGCTTACACCACCCAAGAATGTTATTTTCCTGTGCCACTGTCGAGCAGAGACACAGAAGTGATCTCTGGGGTGTATTTCCTATTTCCCATCCACTCATCAAGATTTTTCTTGAAGAGTGCTAATGGAGACCTTTGCTTGACATAGATGGGTACCTTGTTTCAGAGTATAGGAAGTCTCTGGGACATGACTCTATCCCTTCAGCGTGTCCTGTTTATTGTAGTGACAAAGTTTAGGTCCCTAAAGCATGTAGCTCAGAGGGATTGGAATTTATTTAGGTGTAGCATGTCCAACAGCTCTGGGTTTGACATAGCTTTATATGTTAGGCAGAGATCACCTCAAAGTAGGAGATATGCTACGGAGTAAAGCTGGAGGTTTTTGAGGCGGTCAGTGTAGGGCATTTGTTTGAGGTCAGTAATCCTCTTTGTGAGGTACTTCTGTGGCCTTTCCAGCTGCTGCAGATGTCTTGTGAATTACATTCCAAAAGGGGCGTTGTACTCTATAATGGGTCGAATGAGTGATGAGTAGAGGGGAACAATGACCTCTTTTTTCCTGGATGAGAACCCTTTTATGATGAGGTGAGCCACATAGAAGGACTTCCTGACTAATGTGGCGATGTGACTATCAAAGGAGAGACTACTGTCCACCTGGGTCCCAAGGTCTCTTATCACGCATTTGGTGTTAAGTAGATTGCTGCCTATGTTGTAGTTCATGGATACAGAGTTTTTACCAAAGGGGATGACACTGCACTTTTTGACATTGAGCTTGAGGCCATGGCTCTGACACCAGGCATCTGTCTCAGTGAGGGTTTTCTGTAGGATGTCCACATTATTTGGGGACTTGACTATGGCTCCTAATTTGCAGTCATCTGCGAACTTCATTAGCCAGAGGCCTTCTGTGTTAGCCTGTACTTTAGAGAAGTAGATATCAAACAGGAGAGGTCCCAGGACGGAACCCGGTGATACTCCACTTGTCACTGCTTTGAGGTCAGATTTGGAGTCTGCAAGTTTTACAGTGTGGGTTCTGTCAGTGAGCCAGTTGGCAACCCATCTTGTGATGTAGGGATTTATACCTAGTTTAGTGAGTTTAGCTATAATTCCAGAATGGGAGATGGTGTCAAAAGCCTTGGTGAGGTCAAGATAGGCTGTGTGAACTGCCTTACCCTCATCCACGGCTTTGGTGACTGCCTCAAAGAAGTCGATCAGGTTCAGGAGGCATGATCTGCCTTTCACAAACCCGAACTGGGTGGGATCCAGAGTTTGGAGGTTACCAATGTCTTTGTTTATGAGTTCCATGATGATACGTTCCATGGCCTTGCAGACCAGGCTCATCAGGCAAATAGGTCGATAGTTCCAGGGATCAGTGGTGGCTTCTCCTTTGTGGAGTGGGATAACTTTTGCTGTGCTCCATTCAGTGGGCACAAAGCCTGATGCAAGGCAATTATTGAACATGGTGCTTAAGTGGGGAGCCAGTTCATTCTGACGTTCATGTAAAACGCAGCCTGGGATGTTGTCTGGTCCCATGGATGCTGTGTTTTTGACTTTAGAGAGTGCAGCTATTACATGCGTAGTTGTGATTACAGGGACTGTGCATTCTTCCTGTATAGATATGGGCCCTTTAGGGGGTGAGAGGTGAGTAAAGTTAGCACTGAACCGATCTGCCAGGATGTTGGCAATATCAGTTGGTTCTGTAATTTTCATGCCTTTGTGCTGTAACTCAGAGCAAATCTGGGTGTTGCCATCTAGATTCTTGACATAGTTATAGAATGCTTTGTGGTTGTTCTTGGATTTAGTGGCGATTTTGTTTTCGTAGCTAGCTTTGGAGGATCTTATAAGGGACCTCAGCTTCTTACTGAGGCTGACCAGGGAGCTCATCCACTCATGGGATTTTACTCTCTTTTGCAACAGTTTCTTCCTTCTGTTGTACAGTTTGTTTATGGGAGGGGACCACCAGATTGGCTTCCATTTTTTGGAGGATAGCATCTTGGTTCTTTTTGGGATAGCATGATCCATGTACTCATGTAAGTAAACTACATAAAAAATTAGCATTTCTCTAGCAACAAAAACAATCCATTACAGAAAGAGTCAAGAACTCCCTTCAGTGAATACTATCAGTCAGTGATATAGTAATTCCATCTATTTAAAAACTTTTTTCTGCAAAGACTGAACATCCCACAACATCAACCATACTTACATCATCCATCATTGCACCTGAAGTCAGCATCAGCTGGATTTTTAGAATAAACAACTTAAACATTACAGAGACCTAGAAAATATACTCATTTCATTAGAAATATCAGATGTACACTTCAGCATATAATCCTAGCTTCTCAGGGGTACCACTTTGCAAAATAACTTCTGCTAGTCTTAACTTTATTGATAAACAATTTGGTACAATAATCCCTAACTTTCAGAATCAGCTATTCCCTCCAATAAAGAAAATGATCTCAAATGACACTTTTATGAAAGGGTTACACTCCTTGCTATGTTTTGGCATGAACTATGGTGTCACTCCATACTAATTTACTCAAATTAGTCTTTGCATTTGGAATTATACATTCTACCAATTTTGCCTTGCAATGGACTGGCACCCCATCCAGAATGAGTTTCTCTGTCTTTCACTCAATGAGTGTTGGGATACTGCTCCAACTTTCCATGACGCTCAATTTGGTTAAGCACGTAAAACAAAATGTATTAATTTACGTGTTTTGTCTATTTATTTATTTATTTATATTTGAAATAGTGTAGAGCACTAGTCTAGACAATTTTCAGGCCATCTCACTGAGAAAATATTCAAGATATATGTCTGTGTATACATTCGCTTATTTGGGTTTGTTAATGGGAGAAGTGCACTGAGTGAAAGGGATCATTTTCAGACTGACCTTAATGGTAAATAGCTAGCATATCAATTAATCACACATTTTACAGTGAATTTGTACAGCATATAAATGTTCTGAAACAATTTTTTGATTTTTTTTTTTTTTTTTTTTTTTTTTTTGCAGAAGGTTTCTTTGCAACCTAGTGGTAGGAGTGTGCAGTTAGAACTTGTCTGATCGAAGACTGCTGGAACAGGGCTCAGTTCTGAGCTTTTTAACTGGTCAATTGGGTAATTTGTTTAAATCAGTTTTGCTCATTTTCTATAAAAAATGCACTTTATTCATCTGCTTTTACTGTATTTGTGTTTCTTCCTACTGTATTACTTTATTTTGCTTTTGCTGCCTGTCCTTAAAAGTACTAAATTGCATTTATTCTGCTGCATTTATTACTGCTTGTTAGTAGCCTGATTAAATTGTAACTGTTATTCTAAGCCTTTAGTTTAAGCACTTGGGCTTCAGACCAGTTATTTTACATTAAGAAGGTTGTGGTCTGCACTGTTGTGGCAGGACAGGTAGCTTACATCCTTCTAAGTTGGGAGTTGCTGATTGAAGGCTTAGTGTCTGTTATTCTAAAAGTGTATTAGTTCTGGTTTAAGCATTTGGGCATCAGGCCAGTTATTTTACATTAAGAATGTGTGGTCTGCACTCTTGTGGGAGGAGAGGGTAGATTCTGTCCTACTGAGCTGGGGGTTTCTGGTTAAAGGCTTATTGTGCCTGCTTGGCTGAATGGTTTCTTTCTGAAATTGGTATGGTTTGTTTTCTGTAGCATAGACTAGATTCAGATCTGCTGAATCTAGCTTTGTTTGTATAACCTGAGCACTAATCCAGGCCATCATTTTTGGAGAAGGTTCCCCTGCACCCTAGTGGCAGGAGTGTGCAGTTAGAACTTGTCAGATCGAAGACTGCTGAAACAGGGCTCAGTTTTTAGCTTTTTGTTGGTTAACTGGTAATTTGTTTAAATCAGTCTGCTCATTTGCTACTGTTATATATAATATATATATATATATATATATATATATATATATATATATATATATATATATATATATATATATATATATATATATATATATATACACTTTATGCATCGCTGCTTAGCTAGGGTTAAACTACTCCCGGTGCCATAAAGTCTGCTCTTCAAATTTTCCGTTAGAACTAGCCAGTTCTTTAGTTTTAGCACTCAAATCTGTTTCTTTAAGCTCAGCACTTGTTCAGAACTCGTTGTAAGCACTAAATAAGCTACAAATTACTACAACACAGAACTTTCCTCACTTGTCTAGAGGAAAACAGTTTTTAGTACTTAATAAATAAGCACCTATCCAGGCATGTCTAAGGGTCAGCTCCAGATGTTTTCTCCTGTCTACCTGATGAATCTGGGAATCTTGGGGCAATGCAGCAATTGCCTCATGTACACAGACAACCCTCTCCTCCTACCACCCAAGACTACAACCTGTGAGAGATGCACTTATATAGCCAAACTGGAAGCAAAGCTCTCTTCACCCAAGATTGGACTAGACAGTCAAGAGGAGAAGGTAAACACTTGCACCACACCACACTCATCACATAGTCCCTCAAAACCTACACCACCAAACCACACACACAGAAACACAAAATGCACACCTACATTCACAGAGGCTCTCAATAAAAATCTGCCCAAGCAACAGAGACCTCCAAAGCAGAAACGCAAGCAACCTCCATCCCCCAACACAACCCAAATGACACATAGCCCACAAACTCAGTGTGCCACTCAACCACAGCCCATAAGGCACAACGTACCCAACACTCTACTCATACGTGACTTTATGGTCAGGCACACTGATGTTCCACTCACCAGGCTGAACAAGGAGAAAGTTACTGTCAGCTGCCTGTCGAGTGCCAGGATCTGCCATATAAAGCACATGCTCAGGTCACTTCACAACAAGCACAAATATGACTCTGTTATTGTCCATGTTGGTGTGAGCGACCTGAGAAGTACCACCCCTGACTACATGAAGAGACATGGTGGAGCTCTCTGATCTTGTAGACCAGGCAAGTATGACCTTACCCCTGAGTAGCATGCTGCTATCACCCAGAATGATTCCACAATACTAAGACAAAATGATTGACTTCAACAATTGGCTAAGCTACTGGTGTCATTCTAAGGAGATTCAGTATCTGTCTGCCTGGGATGACATGATCGACAGACCACGATGCTTTTCCAGAGATGGCCTGCACCTGTCACCCTTGGGATTCCAGATACGGGCTAAGGCTCTTGCCACTCCTACAGTGCCTTTTTTAGGCAAGATTCAAATGATAAATTCACCACAGTAACAGGTACAAGCAAGCAAAATCTGAGGGTAATGCTACTCAATGCTAGGAGTCTAAACCTCAAACTGCACTCACTCAAGGCACTCCTTAAAATGGAGAGCATCGACATCTGAGCAGTGACAGAGATCTGATTCAAGGCTCCAGAGAGCACCCTTGCATTACCAGGCTATACTTCATACAACACCTTTCGGCCACCTAACCTGGATTGAAACTCTAAAGGCGAAGGCGTGTCCATATTCATTAAGGATATCCACACCTCCAGGCTAATTGCTCAACATAATGCATCTGAGATTATCCAAGTGCAACTAACTCTGGGCAAGACTGCAATCCAAATTATAGCCTGCTACAGATCCCCATCATGCCTGAGGATTTCCACTCCTCATTTCTTGATACACTGGAAAATATTAGGTTACAACCCAACACCCTAATAATGGGCAGTTTCAACTACCCCGCCATTAACTGGAGAAACTACTCATGTACCAACTCTTTTGCTCAACATTTTCTGGAATTCATAAATTCCAATGCCTTGGATCAACTTATCCACACCCCCACCAAGGGCAGCAGTATCCTAGACCTGGTCATTACCAACATGGGCGACTGGTCTTCCACATCAGAGATCAGTTCCTCATTGGTCAGATCCGACCACAAGCTAATCACCCTAGACATCCACAACCCACCCCCAAACCCCATTAGGGAAACCACCATAAAAAAATTCTCCAAAGCCAACATCACGCTTCTTAAGACAGAAGTGGCAAACTTCACGACACCCATGCAGATGGACAATAGAGGTATGACTGCTGAATCCTACATAAACGCACTTTATAAGCACTTACACGAGTGCGTGGATCATGCTATTCCGAACAGAACCAAGATGCTATCCCCCAAAAAAAGGAAACCAATCTGGTGGTCCCCTGCCATAAACAAACTCTACAACAGAAGAAAGAAACTGTTGCAAAAAAAGAGTAAAATCCCATGATTGGAGGAACTCCCTGGTCAGCCTCAATAAGAAGCTGAGATCCCTCATAAAATCCTGCAAAGCTAGAAAACAAAATCGCCACTGATTCTAAGGACAACCACAAAGCATTCTATAGCTATGTCAAGAATCTCAATGGCAACACCCAGATCTGCTCTGAGATACAACAGAATAACACTAAATATACAGAACCAACAGATATTGCCAACATCCTGGCAGATAGGTTCAGTGCTAACTTTACCCCCCTCTCACCCCCTAAAGGGCCCATCTCTATACCGGAAGAATGCAAAGTTCCTGTAATCATAGCTGCATAGGTAAAAAACACACTCTCCAAAGCCAAGAACACAGCATCCATGGGACCTGACAACATCCCAGGCTGCATTCTACATGAACTACAGAACAAACTGGCAACCCACCGAAGTACCATGTTCAATCATAGCCTCACCTCAGGCTTTGTGCCCACTGAATGGCACACAGCAATGGTTATCCCTCTCCACAAAGGTGGAGTTACCACGGACCCCGAGAACTATTGCCCCATTAGCCTGACGAGCCTGGTCGGCAAGGCCATGGAAAATATCATCATGGAACTTATAAACAAAGACATTAGCAATCTCCATATTCTGGACCCCACCCAGTTCGGGTTTGTAAAAAGCAGATTATGTTTCTTAAACCTGATAGACTTCTTTGAAGTGGTCAACAAAGCTGTAGAAGAGGGTAAGGTAATTCACACAGCCTATCTAGATCTCGCCAAGGCATTCAACACCATCCCCCACTCTGGAATTATAGATAAACTCATTAAACTAGGAATAAATCCTTATGTCACAAGATGGGTTGCCAACTGGCTCACTGACAGAACCCACACTGTGAAAGTAGCAGACTCTAAATCCGACTTCAGACCAGTGACAAGTGGAGTACCACAGGGTTCAGTCCTGGGTTCTCTCCTGTTTGGTATCTACTTCTCTGAAGTACAGGCTAACAAAGAAGGTCTTTGGCTAACAAAGTTCGCAGATGACTGCAAAGTAGGAGCCATAATCAAAACTCTTAATGATGTAGACATCCTGCAAAAGGGCCTCACTGAGACAGATGCCTGGTGTCAGAGCCATGGCCTCAAGCTCAATGCCAAAAAGTGCATTGTCATCCTTTTTGGTAAAAACTCTGTACCACATAGGCGGTAGTCTACTTAACACCGAATGTGTGATAAGAGACCTTGGGACACAGGTGGAGAGTAGTCTCTCCATTGATAATCACATTGCCACAGTACTCAGGAAATCCTTCTACATGGCACACCTCATCACAAAAGGTTTATCATCCAGGAAAAAAGAGGTCATTGTTCCCCTCTACTCATCACTCATTAGACCTATTATAGAGTACAATGCCCCTTTTGGTACGTACCTCACAAGACATCTACAACAACTGGAAAGGCCGCAGAAATACCTCACAAAGATGATTACCAGCCTCAAACAGATGCCCTACGCAGACCATCTCAAAAAACTCCAGCTTTACTCCGTTGCATATCGCCTACTCAAAGGCAATCTCTGCCTAACATACAAAGCTATGTCAAGCACAGAGCTGTTGGACATGCTCCACTTACAGAAATCCCAATCCCTCCGAGCTACATGCTCTAGGGACCTAAACCTTGTCACCACAATAAACAGAACATGCTGAAGGTATAGATTCCTGCCCTAGAGACTTCCCATATTCTGGAACAAACTACCTATCTGTATCAAACAAAGCTCTTCGTTAGCACTCTTCAAGAAAAATCATGACAATTGGATGGGAAATAGGAAATTCACCACGGGGATCACTTCTGTGGCTCTGCTCGACAGGGGCACAGGAAAATAATTTTCTTGGGTGGCGAAAGCCAGGGTACCTTTTTAGACTGATATTTTTACATTTGAGATTTTGAGTGTCCAGTTATGTGTATAACACACATGTGTGTGTGTGTGTGTATGTGTGTGTGTGTGTGTGTGTGTGTGTGTGTGTGTGTGTGTGTGTGTGTGTGTGTGTGTGTGTGTGTGTGTGTGTGTGTGTGTGTGTGTGTGTGTGTGTGTATACATACATACATATATATTATTTCACTAGATGGTGGGGGTGGGCAAGGCTACAGGGGGTGTTGTATTCTGTAACTGGCCCAATCAGTGCGGAGTACAAGGAGACCGTAAGAGCTTTAGATCAGAATGATATTCCCCTGGGCTTTCAGCTGCTCCATGTAAAAGGATATCCTAACAATTGTTACATAGTGATCAAAAGAGAAAGAATTACCATGCCAGTATTCCAAGTTTAATTATTTTTTTCATTTTGAAAGGGGATGTCTTCAATGCTATATGCTAAGGTAATGACTAGGCTGCCAAATGTGACAATGTTGCATTTTATTAGCATTTCAGGTAAGCCCATTTTCAGTCCTCCAGGTATTTATACGTGTACATTCCTGCTTAAGGGCTTCTGTGTCAGTGGATGATTTGGCAGTGACTCCCATTTTACAGTCACATGAATAGTCCATAGGTTTTGGTTTTCAGTATGTTGGTCAGAAAAGTAAGTACCAAATAAAAGTGGTCCTATCATTTATTCCTGCAAGTGACCTATGATGCTGTCCCTGTCTGCTGCAACATGTGAGTTTTGTCTTTTAGACAATTAGTTGTCTATCTTAACACACAGATATCTATTTATAACTATCAAAAGACTGTGTTACCTTTTATAGATTCATAGGTTCACAGGATTTTTCTAGGCTAAGGACCACAAGGGTTGTTTTAAGCATTGTCCTGCATCCCACATCTCTGACAAGTTCTGCTACCTTTGAAAAGTGTAAGCAGGAGCTTGGGAGGTGAAACATTTACAAGCCGGGGCTTGGGGCATGAACCACTTGCAGGCTGCCTTTATCCATTAGAGACATAGGTGCAAAACCAGGGATGAATTTCCTGTTTCTTATCCAATTGTCCAAGTTACACTTGAATTGGGTTAGGAAGGAACCCTGCTTAACATGGAGGGGGAGCCTGTTCCAGGGATGGGGTAGTGTCTGGGATACATATCTGTTTCTCCAGCAGGTCCTATTTATGTCACAGGCAAGGTTCCAGTCTTTAGAATGGGTAATTCTGGTGCTGTTTGTTTTGCAGATATGTAGGAAGTCCATTAGAGTGGGGTCTGTAATGTCTTGTATGCCAGGCATAAATTTCTCCTCAACACCTATAGGAGACAAAATGTTGAGATAGGTCCTTGAGGTTGTTTGCATAGGACATGTTACTTATGCCCTGTATTCTTTAGTGAGGAATGTTTGTGGGCAATCCAGTTATTGGATATGCCTGGTTATGCACATACAAAGGAGGGCATTGTACTCAACCATAGGTCTGATGAAAGCCAAATATAGTGTAATAATGACTTCCTTGGACCCAGATGCCATACCTTTGTTTATAAGTTCCACAACATAGAATGATTTCCTCACTACTGTAGTCACGTGATGTCCAAAGGCTAGATTACTCTGTATGAAGAAAAGAAGAAATAGATACATTTTGGAGAAGTATCTGTGAAGATCGTGTGGAAAATAACAAAGATGCTAAATGGATAGAAGAAGTAAAAGAAAGAATAAGAATAAAAAGTATAAGGTGCAGGATATGAAATGGGATGAAGTAACAGCAAAAGAGATTGAAACAAAGTTAAGAAAAGCCTCTAATTGGAAACCCCCAGGCCCAGTTCTAGTACCAAACTTTTTGTTAAAAGTATTAACATCTTTGCATGCAGATTTAGTCATGAGTAATATATAATTTATATACGCACCCCAAAGAGACACCAACCTGGCTAACAACAGAAAAAACAATACTCCTACTTAAGAGTGAACCTGCAAGCTATCCTAAAAATTATAGACCAATGACTTGCCTTCTGACAATGTATAAACTACACATGGGAACTGATGCCAACAGTGTTTATTGTTATATAGAAGAAACCTCCATTGTGGCAGTAGAATAAAAGGGCAATAAAAGAAAGGCATATGGAACAATGGATCATTTGTTTTTAAATAAAGTCATAGTAAAGAACTATGAAAAGGGGAAGACTCTACGTATGGCATGGATTGACTACAAAAACGCATTTGATAGTATCAAAATCACCAAATAGACCAGCAAGGCAGAACGGAGTTCAATATTCATTTATTTTTGTACTAAAACAAACTAGTTTCGGCAAAAATAGCCTTCTTCAGTGTAGGACAGTACAGTCAAGTTCCTTGTCCTCATCCATTTAAATACAGACCATCAGCCAATAAGGCAAATAAGCTCATCAATATTAATGAGATGAAAAAAATTTCTATAATCACAATATACAGAGTGTGACACTTCAGTGAAAAACAGTAATAATATAGGACATAACAACCATAGTTAAGGTAAAGGAATAAAATAAACTGAGAATAATGTGGTATAACA
Source organism: Protopterus annectens (assembly GCF_019279795.1). Lineage (NCBI taxonomy): Eukaryota > Metazoa > Chordata > Ceratodontiformes > Protopteridae > Protopterus > Protopterus annectens. The sequence continues at coordinate 1,291,754,476 of NC_056745.1, forward strand.
TATATATGTAAAAACATATATAGTTTTTTGGCCATAAGCAACATCTGTTACACAAATATTTATCCATACAAACAATGGTAATTTCACATATCGACTACCTATATTATATTAATTCAACAGCCCAGACCCCCCATACCAAAATTACTGCTGATTAGCAAAATTTTTTGTAATCACAAAATGCAAGATGTAACACTTCAATGAAGAGCAGTGAGAATAGAGGACCTAACAACCATAAATAGATGTAAGGTAATAAAATAAACTTGGAATAGTGTGGTATAACATATATATGTAAATACATATATGGTTTTATGACCATAAACAACATCCGCTAAACAAATATTTATCCATACAAACAGTAATAATTTCACATGTCGACTACCTATATTATTGATAGTATCCCACATTCATGGATAAAAGAGTGCTTAAAGATGTATAAGATACAACCTAAACTGATTGACTATATTACAATGACCATGAAACAGTGGCAGACCACTTTGCAATTAAGCCATGAAAAAGGACAAATTATAATCCCACGGATAAAAATCCAAAGGGGGGTATTCCAAGGTGACTCTCTGCCACTGCTGCTATTCTGCCCTGCCCTTAACCCATTAAGCTGTCTACTTAACAGCTTAGGCTATGGCTATAATTTGGCACCTAGAAAACAACAAAGTGTATTGACTTCTCATCTTCTCTTTGTCGATGATTTGAAACTGTGTAGCTGATCAGATGAGGAACTGAAAGTACAATTGCAAGCTGTCAAAACATTTTCAGATGATATAAGAATGTAATTTGGTCTTGATAAATGTGCAAAAGCAACCTTTAAAGCAGGAAAACTGCAGCACCGAGAAAACATCAGTTTGGGACAAGAATGTGATATAAAAGAACTTGAGCAAGAGGGATTGTATAAATATTTGGGAACTGATGAAGAATCAACAATAAAACCTGAACAAATGCAAATAAAACTTAGTAAGGAGTACTTTAGAAAACTTAAATTAATCCTGAGAACAGTGTTGACTTATAGGAACAAAATCCAAGCTATAAACCAATTTGCTCTTCCTGTCCTAACTTACAGTTTTGGATTGACTGACTGGCCCCAAAACATATTGGATAGATTAGATAGGAAAACAAGAAGGATGCTTCATGCTCAACAAATGATTTATAAAAATCAGTGCATACCAAGATTATGTATTCCCCATTCTGAAGGAGGGATGGACCTTCTTGAAATTGATTACATGTACAGATCTGCAATCATGGGACTTCACACATATCTGGTGACCTCACAAGACTCAAATGTAGTGAAAGTTTTGAAAAATGAGGAGAATAAATCTAAGATAACTTCCCTGCTGAATCTAGCAGAAGCATATTCGTGTCAAGCAGAAATGGAAATCAAATCACGAGTGGATAAAAATCAGGCAGCAACTGAATATGGCAAAAAACAAAAGAAAGAATATAAGGTGAAGGACCAGATGAGGAGGCAAGAAATGTGGAAACAGCATAAATATAGTTGCAAGTATAGAAAACTTCTTGAAGAATCTCAGGTTGATCAGGAATGAATGCAGGGATGGTTAAAGACAGGTGAATTCAAACTAAGATGAAAGGTTAATATTTGCGGACAACTATAGTGGGCTATGTACACATTGGTTTACAGAATCTAGTGAACATGTGGGAGAAACAGACAAATGTAGGTTTTGCAAAACAGAATTGGAAACAGTTGCACATCTCTTTGCTGGTTGTGACATATTAATGGCAAAAAGACTGTATACTGAAAGGCATGGTAATGCAGCAAGACTGTTGCACTGGAGATTGTGCAAACATTATGGCATTCAAGTGGCTGAAAAACACTGGAAATATGAGCCACAAAGCATCATTGAATACGATGAAGTCTACATCACATGGGATCATCCATTACCAACAGTTCAAAAGACAGATCGTAGAAAACCAGATACACTGGTCCAGGAAAAGAAGAGAAAAGAAGCATTGATCACTGAAATTGCCACACCCAGTGACTATAGTGTCCTGCATACAGAGAGACACAAAGTTATAAAATATCAGGCTTTGCAAGCAGAAACAAGAGCAATGTGGAAGATACCCAAATAGTTCCAATAGTAGTAGGAGCAATGGGTCTTATAAAAAAGAGTCTACAGTCATATTTAGATATGCTACCAATACATGTAATGCCATATGAATTGCAGAAGGAGTCATTACTGGGCACATTGTGGGTGCTGTGAAGATTACTTTTGGCTGACATCAAAGAGTGAAACAATACTAATTTCATGAACTTTAATCGTACTTTGTCTTAGGAATGGGGTCAATTCCCATCACAGTATTAGAAACCCAAAATATCTGGAGAAATTAAAAGTGATAAATTATATATATATATATATATATATATATATATATATATATATATATATATATATATATATATATATATATTATAAAGTACCAGAAAGTATTCTAAGAACTAAGCCAACAGACGAATGGTGAAAGGAGATTCTGCTGATAGGGATGACTGCAATTGTGGGTACAGTGATTAGGCAAGAGGTGGATAGAATTTAATGGAGAGCAACGGCAAAGGAACCAAGGTATTGTAAGCAAGTCAATGGAGAGGGGAAAGTAGACATTTGTTAATACCCTACCATCCATTAACTTGAATTTCCTAAAAAAAGCCTCTCCTTAGATGATGCTGTAAATTAATTTAATACAGCCTTCATAATAATGCAATTTGGATATCCAAAAAGAGAAGAATGATAATGTAGGGTAGAGAAAAAGCATGGAGAGAACGGCAAAAATATAAAACATCGCAATATCTTGAAAACTACAGAATGTTTCACAAGCATGCTAGAAAGCAAATAAAGAAAGACAGAATAATAGTAAACACAACTCTAAAAAATTCTGGGCAGCCATTAAAGAAATATTGTTTCCCAGCCAAAAATTTAACCCTAACCCCTCTCCCAAAACCTCACCACTCAAAACTGCAATACAGTTCAACTCTTAGAGAGTACAGCATCTCTAACCAGGGATTTCCCAACATCTAATCCTAACCCTGCCCAGCAGCCATGTATCATCACATCCACGTTTACCTTCAAACCTGTGCCCAGATCTTATATAAAACTTCTTGTAAAGAAACTCAAACCATGCTCTACCTCAGCTGATGACCATCCAAGTGAGTACATTAAAATAGCAACTAATGGCATTGCCTATCATGTCTCAATCCTTATAAATATGTCAATCTAGAAATCGCACCTTCCTTCTCTCTGGAAAAAGACATATTATTACTCTGCACAAAGGAGGGCATTCAACAGGCCTTACTAAGTTTAGACTTATATTAATCTTATACCCCTCTCCAAAATACTTGAAAAAATGTATTCAAAAGCAATTGCTAAACTATCTCTGGCAGGAAGAACTCCTATCTCCATCACAAGATGGCTCCTGTCCTTCCCATAGTACTAACACTGCACTTCTAACCTATACAGATGCTGTCATTAAAGCTAGAAATAATGGCAAACTCTTCTTCTCCTTATTTCTAGACTTATCTAGAGCCATTCAGAGTTTGTCACAGCAAACCTATACTTTAAATGTCCATATTAGGCCTCTCTCAGCACACCCTTCTATGGTTCAAAAATGACTTACCCAATAGGTATCAATCGGTAAAATGGCACTCCAGCCTCTCTCCATACCTCCCAGCCACAACTGGTGTACTGCAAGGCTGTATCCTTGGTCCCATCCTCTTTAACATTCTCACCAACAACCTCCATGTATCCACACAACAGGCCTCCCTAACACAGTACTCAGATGACTTCACACCAATTTGCACATTTGGCAATATGGCACAGTTCCAACAAATTACTCAGGAACCTTTAACAGTCACCGAAACAAGGCTTTGTAACTAAATCATGCTCAATTCCCCAATTCCCTCTCTCATGTAAAAAAAAAAAAATTTTAAGTCCTCTCTCTTGATCATACAACCATTGAAGTCACTTCTCATATCATATTATTAAGGATGATAGTTTATGGCAATCTTAAAATTGACCTGCATATACAAAATTGCATATCAAAAACTCATCAAAAACTAGCGATGCTTTACAGAGCCAAAAACTTTCTCATCAATCCATCTAAAATTGCACTTGCCACTACTTACATCCTCCCCAAATGTCTTTATGGTGCTCCCATCCTTACTATCCTTCACGCATCATAAAAATCAAAACTTGAACAATGCTATAACAATGTTGCTAAATTTGCAGCAAATACCCCTTTCAGAACTCACCACTGTATAACACTAAAAAGCTTAAATTTGTTAGAACTATACCATCAGCTAGCATTTATACAGCCTCTTATCACCTATAACTTTTTCCAGCATCCATCTGCTTGTCCAGCACTAAATAACATTCTACACAACTATGTTCCCAGTCGGTCATTATGATCCAGTGGCAAAAAAACTCCTGTCTGTTCCACAGACCTATTAAAATCTGCTGGGCATTGTCAATACTCCTACCATGATGCTAAAGCCTGGAGCTCTTTACCTGTATCCATCAGGTCAATGCCCTCCTTCCCATCCTTTAAAGCCATTCTGAAAGACTTCCTAGACCACAGCTGGCTTTGTTCTTGCTCAGCATCAGGATAGAATGTATCCCTAAGTGTGAACAAGCACATGTTCACAACTTACAAATCTTTACTCTCCCTTCCTCATACATTCCTTACTTCTATCAATTTCTCTCCCCTGACTTTCTCTCTAAATATATCATAAGAGGTAGCAACATCCTTGACCTGGTCATTACAAACATGGGCCACCGTTGCTCTACACCAATAGTTAAATCCTCCCTGGTTAGATCTGACCACAAACTAATCACCTTGGAAATCCACATCCCTCCCACCCCCACCCGCAAAGGTAACCACCATGAAAAACTTCTCCAAAGCTAACTTTGGGCTCCTAAAAATAGAGCTGGCTAACTTCACAGCACCGATGCAAATGGAGAATAGTTGCATGACTGCCGAATCATACACCAATCCACTGTACGAACACGTACACAAATGCATGGATCTCACCATACCCAATTGAATCAAGATGTTCTCCTCCAAAAAAAGGAAGCCAATCTGGTGGTCCCCTGCCATAAACAAACTCTACAACAGAAGGAGGAAACTGATGCGGAATAAGGTGACGTCCCAAGACAGAAAAAACTCCCTTATCAGCCTCAACAAAAAGTTGACATCCCTCATTAAATCCTCTAAAGCTAGCTATGAAAACAGAATTGCAGCAGATAGTAAAGACAACCACAAGGCCTTCTATAGTTATGCAAAAAATCTCCATGGCAATACCCAAATTTGCTCTGAGTTACTGCATAATGGTACCTCCTATACTGATCCAGCAGATATTGCCAATTTACTGACTGACAGATTCAGTGCCAGCATTACCCCTCTGTGCCCTCGAAAGGACCAGTCACAATACCAGTAGATTGCCAGGCACCCAGTATTACTGCTGCACAGGTTAAAACAGCACTGTTTAAGGCCAAGAATACAGCTTCTGTGGGAACTGACAATATACCTGGATGTGTTCTGCATGAACTACAGAATGAACTGGCATCTCACCTGTGTGCCCTGTTCAATCACAGCCTCACCTCAGGTGTTGTCCCTACCAAATGGCACACTGCTACAGTCATCCCTCTCCACAAAGGAGGAGCAACTACAGACCCTGGGAACTATTGCCCCATTAGCTTGATGAGTCTGATCCGCAAAGCTGTGGAACACATCATCATGGAACTAATAAACAAGGATATAGGGAATCTCTAAACTCTGGATCCCACACAGTTTGGTTTTGTGAAGAGTAGATCATGCCTGCTCAACTTGGTCATCTTCTTTGAGTCAGTCACCAGGGCTATGGATGAAGACAAGGTGGTTCATACAGCCTACCTTGATCTGGCCAATGCCTTTGATACTATTTCCCACTCAGGAATCAGAGAAAAACACACTAAGCTAATCATCAACCCCTATATCACTAGGTGGGTTGCAAACTGGCTCACGGGTAGAACCCACAGTGTAAAAGTAGCTAACTCCAAGTCAGACTGCTGACCAGTCACGAGTGGTGTCCCACAGGGTTTAGTCCCTGGTCCTCTCCTGTTTGGTATCTACTTCTGAAGTGCATGACAACACAAAAGGACTCTGGCTGACAAAGTTTGCAGACAATTGCAACTTGGGAGCTATTATTAACTCTCCAAGTGATGCTGACATCCTACAGAAAGGCCTCACTGAGACCAACAACTGGTGTCAGAACAATGGCCTTAAGGTCAATGCAAAAAATAAGTCATCATCCCCTTTGGGAAAAACCCAGTTCCCATGAATGACCACATCAATTGTAGTCCACTGAGCACAGGAACACAGAAGGCGTTATAAGAGATCTGGGAACACAGGTTGGCAGCAACCTCTCTTTTAACCACCACTTTGCCACTGTGGTCAGAAAGTCCTTCTGTGTGGCACATCTCATAACTAAGGGTTTTGCACTGAAGAAGAAAGAGGTCATTGTCTCCCTCTACTCTTCCCTCATTAGGCAAATCATTGAGTACAATTCCCCATTTGGCATGTACCTCACTAAACACCTGCAACAACTGGAGAGACCACAAAAGTACCTTACAAAGAAGATCCTAGGCCTTAAACATTTGTCCTATACAGACAGACTTAAAAAACTCCAACTATTCTCTGTCTCATATTGCCTACTTAGAGGCGATCTCTGCTTGATATATAAAGTCATGTCTGACTCAGCTCTGTTAGAAAAGCTACATCTAAAGAAATCCCAGTCCCTCCACACCAGACGCTTCAGAGACCTCAGCCTCATTACCACAATCAACAGAATGTACTGGAGGGACAGGTTCATAACCCAGAGACTGCCCATGGTATGGAATAGACTTCCGATACATGTCAAGCAGAGCATCTTACTGGCCCTCATCAAGAGAAATCTTGATGAGTGGATGGGAAATAGAAAATTCACCCCGTGGATCACTCCAGTGGTATTACTTGACAGAGGTACTGGGAACTAAGGTCGGGTGGCACAATGTTAGGGTAATCCAATGGACTAGGCTTGTAAAGGCTCCAGAGCTATTAACTTAGTACACACCTATGAACCTATGAACCTATAACCCTGCTTTTCACTCACGTTTTATTTCAATTCCTGTTTATATTATACCGACTTACATTTCATTTCTTTATAAACTGCTAAAATTTCATGAAATAAACAACTGCTGTCACATAATTTGTATCAGTTTTTAACCAATGTTTTCATATTATGTGTAATTTGGTATAATTATTTAAACTGTAGATGCATTTTGTATTATTTTTGAAGTTTAAATAATTATTGTTTTTAAAATGTTTTGCAAAACTTTGAAGCTTTTCTACCCCAGCTTCTGTTGAAAATGGGCTCCTAACTAGTCAGACTTTTCTGGCAATCAAATATCAATAGAATTAATACACAAATAATAGAATGGGAAGAGGCTAAGAAAACATTTAGACTGCAGGCAAGAGACTGCCTTTCCTATCAAGGACTGGCATCAGAGTATAGGCTAAGAGAAAGCAATCAGGGAATCCTAACTGAAATATGTGCAATAGTAACGGTTTTAGTTGAATCTGGAACAGAAGCTGCTGTCAAAAAAGGAAAATGAGTAGAACAAATGAAATATTGCATAATAATGATAGGGATCAATCAAAGGAGGTTAAAAAGAGTGGAAGGAGAGACTGAACAAACAATTTGCAAGGAAACAACTGGAAGACATATGTATGGTCCCCACATATGTAACAAAGTCTAGAATATTTAATATTTTTGCTAATAAGGGTTTGCATAGGTATTTTTATACCTCAAGCATACTCCAAAGAATTTCTGCTCAGGCAGATGGCAAATTTTAGAGATATGATAGGGAAGAAAGAGATAAGTAGGAACATGTGTTTTCGGGGTATAATGAATTGGCAGATTTTAAAAATTTAAAAAAAAAAAAAAAAAAAAAACAATAAGAAGCTTCACAGTGTGGAGGGTGTGGTGTTCATTTCCTGATTTATATTATGCACTTAGTTCACTTAATAAAAACTGAACTGTAAAATAGGTGCTAGACAGTAATCAAAGAGAAAATAGTAGGTAGTCCACAGTTGAGTTTGAATATACGTTATTGAAACATACAAAAAAGCGATCCTAGCTGAGTATAATGTACAGAGTAAACATTTTAAAAATTCCCTACAGAGTACTCTGTCAGAAATATTGGGTAAGTAAATTGGTGCAACAAAGGAATTTTTTTTTGAGCTGGGATACAGGATCTGAATTGCCTAAACAGAGTAAAGCCTTGTTAAGTTTAATTCCAGTGACTGACAAAAAGCAATTTCTTGAAAATGGAAATCAAAGTCTAAACCAACTTTATTTGAAGTAGTGAATATTGTAACAGAGATAAAAAAACTGGAAGTGTGATCTTTAGAAAAAGGTAGGAACAAATTACATAGAAAAATGGAAATTGTGAGAACAATACACGTGGAATAACATTTTGGAGGAAGATTGAGGTTTAAGAGAAGGCAGAAATTGAGCAATTTATGTAATATTAGCTTGATGATCGTTGTATAAAAGAATGTAAGTGAAGTATAATGTTTGTAATTATGAAAATATTAGCATGGCTTCTTTTCTTTTATATAACTATATGTGTGCCTTTGTCTTAAGTAATAAACATATTAAAATAAGAATCTGCTTACAAATTTTATTTAACTGCTACATGCTCATTTACTCAGTTCTTTGATTTCTTCCTTTAGACCAACTTGTCATCAGTTTTTCTACTGTCCCCTCCTTCTTGTTAATTGTAGATGGACAATCCTTTTCACTGATGGCAGATCATAAGGCACTAGACACTGTGTACATTTAAACAAGGTCAAAGCCATCAAAATGTGTATAGAGCTGGGCACTGAGGATCTTATCATACTATTTTGTAGTAAATTACAAATAAGGAGAGAACAACATAGAACATTTCCTTTCCAGACATCTACAGCTATCTAAAAAAAGTGCTAAGAATATTCAAAACTAACATAGCATTTTATCAACTTATCAGCATAGCTTTCATTTTCTGCAGTTCTGACTTTAGAGGAAATTTAATAAAATAAAGAGAAAAACAGGATATTGCAGAAAACTGAACAGTTTGTATTTCAAACTGTTGTATATAATTATGTTCTAATTTAAAATTAATTAATTAATGCATTAACCTGTTAAATACTCTGACCCTTCTTTGACCATGTTGGACATAGCTCATATCAAAAACACAAAGTGAATTCAATATGTATAAACAGTTTTTCTTTTATGAATCAGGCAACATGTTTTTGAGAGGTGGAAGCAAATGCAAACACAAGAAAAAAAAAAAAAACGTTCCAGGGAAAACATGTAACCTTCACAACATATACATAAGCCCCAGACCCTGGACCTGTAGGGTAAAGATATTACCACTGAGATAAAAAAAACTTCAGTTTTCCAGATTTTCCTGTTGTAAGGAAAATATTAAAAAAAATTAAGTGTCATCATATTACAACAAATGGTAGTTATTTGGTGCAAGACAGCAAATTGATAATTCTAACTCTTTTGCAAAGATGGTCAAATGAGAGATCTCATGGTCCTTCTTTAGATGTAGAAAATATCAAGGAAGTAACAAGAAAGACAATTTGGTTTCTGAGAATGGATCAGCTAAACGAGTGTTTGTTAGCTGATTTATTTTGTCAGTCAAATATGTATAAACCATGTCAGTATTAATGTCAGACTTACAGGGAAGTCATAAGTCAGAATATGTAACCTGTAAATGCAACAGCTGACAGGCTAGGGCTGTTAATCCTGTATAAAACAAGGTAATTGCTGTACTTGAGATCCCATTGATCTTATTTTTGAAACCTTAGAAATACTTCAATGAAACATTTTGGACACAAAAACAAAGTCAGTGGTGGAGAGCATCATGTCTGTGGTGAATCTGGGGAGGTAGTATCCATTCAAAGGGGCCATCCTATAAGCAACACCTTTTTCTACTGATGAAGGTCTACAAGAGCGGGGTACACCTGATGTTAAGAGTGTTATTTCAAAATGTCTAGTCACAATTTATAATACAGTAATCCTTCCATATCCTACAATGAATGAAAAGCTGGTGAGGTTATCTAGCAAAGAGAGAAGACTGAAAAAAATATATAATATAAGTTGACAGGAATAGACTAATCACAATCCATATTTTAACAAAGGACACCATAAACATTTTCTCATCTGTTGTGTATAATCTTATAAGATTATATGAATAAATGGATCCATGAATACTATTAACTGTAAAATATACTTTTCTAGGCATTACCAGTTTTGGAAAAATATGGTAAAGACAAATGTACACTGTATAGTATTCTCTAACTGGTAAATGTAGCTAGTATAAAAGTTATATAAACAAACGATTATGGGTGGTTGTAAATAAACTGCTAAATAGGAGTATGTCTCTCTGTCTCATACTTCTTCAATGACTTATTGTCCTGATTATGCCTCTACCAATTCAGTCAGGAAGACTGAAAATACCAACCATGAACAATTTGAACTGATTGTGGCATTTTGCCAGACTGTGACATAACGCCTAAAGAAAAATGTGATAAATATAAACTGACTCGTAAAGTGCCAAAAACAATTGGAAAACTCCTACAAATCTTAAGGAGAATATTCCCTATGGGCATGTGTGTATGCAATATGTAAAGTTAGACATCATTATTATTATTATTAGGGAAATACCATTCACCAGTTCATGTCAATGTAATCAAATGTCTAATTTGCCTTTTAAATGCTGGGAATACATGTTGAAATGAAAAAAAGTATCATCACAGAAGTAAAACAGAGACATCATTAATAGCTGTCACATCAAAGTATTAAAAAATAATTTTTGCTATTCAATAAAAGATGTGTTGTAGAATAGTGCAAAGGGCATAACATTTGCTTCATACAAATTAGCTTTCATTCTGATAAACATAAACCACATCCAGAGTAATGAAGGGGGGAGGGGGAGGTTCTGTGTGACAAATTCCAGACTAACCCTCTATTTAGTTTTATCCTGCCTGGACATTAAGGCAAATTTGACTACATCAAGGCATATAAAACTTACAAGGCAAATTGATCAGCTTGAAAGATCTCAGGGCTATCTTATTAGGAAGATTTCTTGACTACACAATATAGGCTACCCCAAAATATTAAACTGCCTATTCCTCATTCTCATAAAGACTATTGATGGATGATCTCTCTTTAGGCTTCTGAGCAAGGAAACTTTCTACCTCTTTTGACCTACTAAACCTGTTGGACATTTTAAAGAGCTAATAATCTGATCTGTCTACTCATGCCAAAGATCTCAAAATCTACTGCAAGAGTGACAACACTCAGTGGCATGACAAATTGCTAAATAAGCACATTCTCTGACTCTATGAAACAAAGTACCACATCATCTGTATTCAAAACTATATATGTATGGGAGACAATGAATTCATGACTGGGCTATGAGGAAATAATCGTTTTGTTAGGGGTACTAACTTAAAATGCTCAGTACCAGGGGGTGTCTTGGCTAAGTTTACTGATAGCTCATTAGCCATACACTTGGTATGAATGAACCTATAAATTCTAAAGTCAAATAGACTAAGATGTATGCTGAAGATGCATAGTAATGCAAGGTAATTTCTATAGTACTGAGCATAACATGTAAACAACTTCATGTGTTTGGTATTACCTATCTAGCACTACATGTGAGTAGCTTAAAATACTAAGTAAAAACACAAAATGGCATTTGAAATGAATTTTTTTAACTGCTATACTGAATTGAGACGTGATTAGAATCACAGCATGGTTACCCTGATAATTCCTGTTTCTATTTTTATGTTTGTTGTGAAAAGTAAAGAAGGAATGAATTTTCTTTCTGGTTAACTGAAAACAGTATTATAAAGCTTTTGTGATAATTAGTCCCCTATGACTTATCTTACTGCCTTTCAGATGAAATATGAACTTTGGCCAAGCAATTACATATTCTCATGTACCTAATTGCTGATACTCAGTACTAGGTTTTATGTTCAGTTTCTAGGATGTGGATGATCTCGTTTCCCTAAGAATAGTAAGAGCTCCACAATTTAGAGAATCATTAAGCTACCAAATGGGCTAATTATTCAGATACAGACCAAAGGGCATACCACTTGTCTTATTCTAACAGAAGCAACCTAAAAAAAAAACTTTTTTGTTCAAAACAAAATTGTAGAAACATACTCTCAAACACAGCACGGCCAGATTTCATTTCACAATTACTGACAAAATAATTGGTGATAGAAGTAATAAATCAGGATGGCACATTAAACTGAATGCAAAAGAAAAGAAATGGATAGTAAAGCTAGGTGCATTATTTCAGCCTGGACTTAATGAATATTTATGAATATTTGTATGTATATTCATGAGCTCACCAATCACATTGTGTTTTCAATTATTATTAACTATATAAAGGACTTCAAATGTTTTATGTGGATTTACACTGATGAAGGCTAGGTAAATATCCAAGCCGAAACCGGTCTGTTTATTGGAAGTTCTATATATGTTTAACTAATCAAATTAGTTTTCATAGCTCACAGTTGCTGGCTTCTTCTTTTTCAAAACAAGGAAAGCAATGTCTTATCCTATGTTACTCATACACATTGTAACTCTTTTGGCCCTCTCACAGTTATGGAGCACATTTAACTGCAAATAAACATTTCCTTCAGCATATAGTTGAAAATGTACCTGTATGAGAGAAGGAACTCTTTTTGTGAAACCTTGAACAGCATATTTTTTTCAATTAATCAACTTGGGGTATATTTAGCTCTCTGTCCCAAGTGATCTGGTACATATGAATGCTCTTATAGCTGGATTACAATGCTGATATTTTGTATGAACTGGTTCTTAATCTGTTTCTCCTACAGTGGCATATTAGCAGGGGTAATGGTAGAACACTTCAGTATTATAAAGACAAGTGTATGTGACAAATACAAGTGGAAGCTTCACTGTGTAATCATTTCTTTCAAACACACTTTCAAAATAAACCTTAATTACCAAAAAAAAAAAAAAAAAAACAAAAAAAAAAAAAAAAAATAAATAAAACAAAAATAGGTGAATGGAACACCCTTAGTGTTATCCATCATGGACCTTTCTGAACAGTTTTATCAGTATACAAAACCAGTGATGCACCAAAGTAAGCAACTAATAGAACTGGAAAGTACAATGACAGCTCTATTAAAAATCATTTCGGAGAACTGGTGTGGTTCTCAGATAGTGAAATCAAAGTATTGCAAAAAATAATATTATATTAGGATAGTCTTTAATCTTCAGGATACTTTTGGTTCAGATATGTGGGACACATCTTATTAAAATTAATCATCCCTTCTATAATATTAACATGTGGGTTAGGATGTTATATATACTGTTGTTCTTCTCATAAAGAACTCTCAGCAATCACAAGCATATCCCATCCTAGCCCAAACACTATGCATTAATGCGGGTCTATATTACATGATAGAAGCTTTAGTTAGTTGAGTAGCTAAAGCTTGATCACTAAATGTTGAAAAAGCAAAACCGCAAATGGCAGTTTCCATGCAGGGAAACAATTTGTTTGGCCATTACGCGGATTTTACCCTTTCTACAATTTGGAGTGATCTTGGAGTTGGTATATTTAGTTAGGGGGGGTGAGGGGCACAGTCCCCACATCGGGGGGTGTGAGAGGCAAAGCCCCCCCCCCAATTAATTTGTGTTTAATGTTTTTTTTTTTTGTTGGGACTACAGCATTGTTTCCCTGCATGGAAACTGTTGTGTACAGTTTTGCGTTTTCGACATTTAGTGATCGAGCTTTAGTTACTCGCCTAACTAAAGATTCGATCACTTAATATAGACGCCATTAATGCTGTCAACAATGGTTAGGGTGTTTGAGGTGCTCATCATTTATGACCCATCTAATTGTTATGATTTTTGCTACTGTTGCTAGTTCACATGTTTGAGATCTGAATTTCTGTCATTTTGAAACTGCTTCTCTAATGTTACCAAACTTTTGTAAAAGTTAAATGAGATTTTTTTCTGTAGCGTCTTTGCATGTTTATGAGGATTTCTTTAAGATAAAGAAAAAAGGAAAGCAATTCCTTTGTACATTAAGTAAACAAACTGCAATTCCTTTGAACAGCTGCTTTATTAAAAAAAATAAATATGTTTATTGACAACAGAAGGCAGGTGTGCTGAGAGTGACAGCTGCGTGTTATATTGTACTTATCTGTGATCACTAGCATTATGGCTCACGCTTCTTCTTGGGTTACTAGAAGTCACACATTGCTGTAGACTATAATGGCATTCATAGATTCTTGATTCCTACAAAGCCTGTACAATACTTAAGCTCATCTACAGACATATACATGCATGATTTTTTTGGGATGAATCGTCTTGAGGACATATTCAGCACCTACAGCATGAGGTGTGTAAAATGAATGGAAAAATATAATCCGTGAATGAAAATCAATGAGGAAAACATTAAAGCACAACACATAAATAGTGAATGAATTACATACTCAAAAAATAAGAAGCACTGAATATAAGATTACCAGTAGCTTACTTGACTTTACAAATGCAGAAATGAAAAGTACCAGGTCGTTTATAAATAATTTTTTCCCTAAGGCTGTACTTGGTGCAGTCATTAGGTAAAATGTACTCATCTATGCTTGTAAGATGTCATGCACTGTACTATATTTTCTGCATTGCACCTTTTATACAAGGACAACTGAAAAGGGGCAGGAGAGTCCAGCTCATTTATGTGTAAAACAAAACTAAATAAATGTATCTGTCTATTCATTTTTGTATTTATATATTTACTTACTCACTTGATTGCTTACTTGCTTACCTATTATTGCTGCTCAAGTAAAACACACTGATCCTAGCAAATTAAGTTGGTATGAAATAAATAAGTAAAATACCCTCACACTGAACTAAAGTCCTACAAATATCCTTAAGCTGAGATCACACATTTTCAATTATGAGTTAATTTTCTATTTTCTTTCCTTCTTTCTTTCCTTTTTTCTTTTTATAAAGCTGGCTGTATAGTTTCACAGTTTTATATATATATATATATATATATATATATATATATATATATATATATATATTTATTTATTTATATATGGCTCCCTATCACATTGTCGAAAGTTCAAATCTCCGAAGATGATATGGCCGAGACCATATCGCCGAAGATTCAAATTACCAACAATTGTGTATTGGGATTGCCATACAGTGCAGAACCTGGGATTTGCCATTTTCCTCACTGTAGCATGATTGAGGAGTTGGTATATTTAAGTTATAGGGAGTGGGGGGGGCAGCAGTTGTTGTGTGTTTTTATCACTTTTTCGGCATTTCAAATCTTTGGCAATATGGTCTAGGCCATATTGTTTTCATAACTTTGAACTGTCGGTGAAGTCATAGTGCTCCATATACATATATAGAGTCACTTCTGAATCTCAAAGTTCCGAAACATCAAATTTCATATGGTCATTTCATATGATCAAGACCATAGGACCCATGTTTCAGAACATCGAAAATCCGAAACAAATCCAAAAAAAAAATAAAAAGCAATTTAAATGTTTCTGCACTGGGAGAAACACCCCTGCACCTCCACGTGAGGGGCTGTGGCCTCCCCACTACTGTATGCAGATCTTCATTCACAATGTCGGGATTCCGAAAGTTCAATCATATAGTCTTGGCCATATGAAATTTGATCTTTCTAGATTTCAGCATTGTGAACTGTTCCTATATGTATATATATATATATATATATCTATATATATATATATATATATATATATATATATATATATATATATATATATATATATATATATATATATATATATATATATATATATATATATATATATATATATATATATATATATATATATATATATATATATATATATATATATATATATATATATATATATATATATATATATATATATATATATATATTATATATATATATATATATATATATATATATATATATATATATATATATGTATGTGTGTCCCCAACAGATGATTGAAATCTTACAACTTCAACATTCATATGGCCAAGAATATATGATTGAAGTTTTAAAACTTTGAATGTTCTGTATGGAGATCTCCGTACAGCACAGAATGGGAAAATTTCCCTTTTCCTCACTGTAGTGTGATCTCAGAGTTGGCATATTTAAATAGCAGGGGGTGAGGGGAAAAACATCCAGGAATTTTTTTTTTCAGGTGTTTGCACTTTTGAAACATCGATCATATGGTCTCGGCCTTATGAAAGTCAATGTTATAAAAGTTGGATAATCTGTAGTAGACCTATATATATATATATATATATATATATATATATATATATATATATATATATATATATATAGATATAGGGATAGAGAGAGAGAGACAAAGAGAGAGAGATAGTTGTTCTATGGAAAGCATAACTCCTCATGCAGAAACTACAAATTTATAATAAAAATTCTATCAATCAATCAAGAAATAAGCAACATATTTTTTAAACTGTAGTTAATTGGAATGCTAAATCAAGTATAGAACTGAAAAAATGGGCAGGTTTGACCTTGAAGTGCAGCATGAAGTGGGATATAAAGTGGTAGCATTCTGTTACAATCATGCACTCGTTATAGTAAACACTATTACAGCTTTACACATGGCCCTCACCACATGGGTAATACCAAATTCTGACTGACTGTCAGAGATGGAAGAGTTCTGTTCACCCAGCAAAAACAAGACCTTGGTCAGGCCATGAGCTTCTTATCACAAAGTAGTGAATTAAATTAAAGAAAACAAAATTATTTACACAAATTATACATGAGTTCAACAATATTGAGGTTTTATGTCATCACCCTACTGATTTATTTGCAATGATGAGGTTGTAATGCAAAATGCTGGGTTATACAAATCAGATGCTGCAACTGGAATTTCATGGAGAAATACTAATTACGTTTATCTAGGCAATATCACTCTGATAGATGAAAGCAAGGAAGAGTTGAATCTATTGATGAAAATGAAAGAAGCACAAAACCTGGCTTGCTGCTCAACTTAACAAAAAAGAAATTAAAATTATTTTATCTAGTACTTTTGATTTGTTGCTGATAGATGGAGAAGTGAAGACAGTGACATACTTTTATTCTTCTCTGAAGATAGTGATTGCAGCCATGAAGTAAAAATGTTTCCTTCTTGGTAGGAAAGATACGGTAAATCTAGATAGTTTAAAGAGTAGAGACCTACTGTTCCAAGTAATAAAAGCTAATGAGTAGTATTCGTAGTCATTGCAGAAATGCATTGAGGCTTTCCATGCTATCTGCACCTGATCATAGCAAGCCTTGATTCACAGAAGACACTTATATTAACAAGAAATGGCTGCCAATAAGCATAAGCAAATAAAGTCATAATGAGATGTAAATGAGAAATTATGTAAAACAGCATATGCTAATGAAGTGTTCTTTCACCCATTTTCCATTCAAACTCAGATTTTCATGCTCTTCCTTGCCATTCGCAGATTCACCATAAAAAGCAGAGTTGTGCCTGTTTTATCTACTTTGCAATCCATGAAGATGCTGTCACTTAATGCTAGCTGAATTGTAGCTTGGCCGTTTCCATTGCTGACCCTGTAAAAAATTATACCAGTTGTTCTTTCTCTACCTTGATCTCTTGTTCTGTATCACTATCGTGTATAAAATACTAGTCATGAATAAGAAAACACTTAGTCAAAAAGCACAAAAATGAAAGTATGCCTGTTATCCTCAAAAAAAAAAATTATGCGATACAACCCCGATAATTTTATACACATGCAGAGTCTAGCCAAGTAAAGTTGTGCTGAAGTAATGTTGCACTGTTAAACCAAAATCTATCTACATAAAAAAAAAATAGTTTTTTCTTTTTTTCACAACTTACAGCATGCCTGGTCAGTATGTTTTTCATATCACCTATGTCTATGACATGCATAAGCTCATAAATTCTGTGGTATAAGTCCCTTGTAATTCTTCCTATATAAAAAGATGAGCATAAAATACAGCAAGCAGCATATACCACATATAACATTTTTCAGTCAAATCTACTGAGAATCTTTAATTTGAAATGTATTAAACTTATTTCTGTACTGCTGATATTAATATATTTACAGTAGTCACAATCCAGATATTTAAACATACAACTAACAGCAGTGGCCAGGCATGGTCTAAGTTGTGGAAAAATGAAAAAAAAATATTTTATTCAGTACTTCTTAATTGAATCACTGCACTTCTAATAGGTATGCACAGTTACTAAAAGACACCAATGTAAATGATTTTCTGACTGATCACTAATCATTTCCATTGCTTCTGTAATGACTTCCCATTTACAAATGACAGCTTATAGTCCTCACTAAAGCTATCATAATATGTCCTTCATATGAATAAAATAAACATTTCTTGAAAGTGAACTCAATAATCTTACCCCATTTTGAACTAGTTTATATTAATTTCCAATATTTCTATTATTGTTTCCTTACTTTAAAAAGTCTGCAGTTTCATAAGTTACTTGCTACCTAACTCCAGTAATCCCAAGGTAATATGGCACTGTTAAACTTATTCATATAAGTTCAGGGTCCTTTACATGTTTTGTATGCAAATGAGGCATTTTTTTTGTTTATCTCTATGAATTGCAGTAGTACATGAACACATTTTGCATCTTATACATGCTAGTATACATGTAACGTAGACCTTCAAATACTTTACTCGTCTTGCTGTAAGCAGGTGTTGAATTCTGGATGTTTCCTAAACACACTATTAGATAACATACTGTATTTGAATGAGAATAAATAGGAGATCCATTTTCCAGTACATCTTGATGTACAAGTTACATTTCAGGAGGATGGTATGTTAGCTAGTAGTGTGTTTAGGAAACACCCACAATTCAACACCCTTTTACATGCCAAAAATATTCCTAAATAACAGTTTCTTAGATTATGAAGGATTTGTTCATCTAAACAGGAAATGGAAAATCAATAAAAGGATTTGGTTGATAGGTTTTGTTGTAGGGGGTATATGTATTCAGAGGCGTTGGATGTTTGTACATCCATAAGTAGTATGAATAGAGTGCGATATAATTTTAAGAGCAACTCAAAAGGTCCACTTAGATTTACTACCAAGTTTGGTAGCAATACTCATTTTTTTTACAGATTTGGTTCAGAAACATCGGGGATCCTGCTATCAGATGATCAACTGAGGAATTTATTGCCTGCAAGATGTCTTTTTTTCATACAAAAGAGGTAAGACATTGGAAGGATGGTTTAATCATTATAACAAATTTAACCAAACCAACTTAGGCTCAAATCAGTTTACATTAGGTCAGGTTTAGCAGGGATGCCAACCTTGTGGTAACTGCAGTTTTTGTGCAATATGTATGTAAAAATAAACAATGTACTTCACAGAATAATACTAGGGCATTTAATATTCATATTTTTGGTAAATGTAAGTCTGATTGGATTGTGTATTTGGCTACATGAACGTGTTTATGTAGGGCAAGCATCATGTCCATTTAAATTTAGGATTTTAGAGCATCTTAGAGATATTAGGTGTGAATGTACATCTAATGCCTTACATAAACATACTATTAAAATAATACAGCTAGATTTAATTTTGTTATTATTGAAAAAGTTATGTTAAAAGGAATAATAAATCAGGATGGCATGGAATATTAAATAAGAAAGAAAAAAGTTAGATAATTAGGTTGGGAGGTTTATTTTCTGTGGGGTTTAATGATTATTTGCAGACAATCAGTCAATATGTTGAGAGACATATCTACTGTGTTTGTTATTGCACTGATGAAGGCAGAAATGCAGAAGTATGCTTTGATTGTTTTTTAATTGGTGTTATTCTGCATCAATTCAGTAGATGGATTTATGGTAGTTATTTGGAACAATGAAAGCCATACAAGAGTAAAATAATTTGAAGAAAGGACACTTATGGTTGTATGTTGGCCATTTTTGGTTTGTTTTATTGGAGTAACAGAATTGAACAGTATCACAACAATGACAGTTTAAATCAGAATAGAAGATGCTTCATAGTGCTGTAGTTAAACAACAAATCTCTAGTCACTGAGATGAATGTCATTTATAATGGGCTGTAGAAAATATTAATTTATCTTGACAGCTGTGTTTGAATGAGTCATCAGATGTTTATTAAAAAGAGACTTGAACTGTGAACAAGCGGTAGGAACTTGAATTTTTTGAAACTGCATTCCGTAGTTTTGATCTCCACCAGGAAATTGCTTTTGTTAACCATGTTAATAAAGTAGTTGTAAACTGATGATGGAAAGAATAGTGTGAACATTTTATTTTCAGAGAAGGATCCTTGTCAGGGGCAGTTGTTAAGGTTAAGGAATTTGTATATCAGTAAAAGGAAGATAATCTGACTCTTATTTTGAGAGATGAAACTTTTGCCTTGGTGAGTATGTAGTCCTACTCAAAGCAGAGCAAGTAACTAATACCTTTACAGATGCTTCTTAGACTTTGGATTGTTATACAACTGATGCAGAATCCTGCAATCATAATGGTGTTTCTTCTCTTGGGTGTTAACAGATAAAAAATATATGGCTGCTAACTATAAGTCTCTGTAGAAATAACAGAAATTAAATGTGAGGAAAAGGTGAACTGTGAATCGATATGAAAATCTAGACATTTAAAATGCTGCACAAAATTTAAGGTACACCATTTGCAACAGAGCAGTTCTAAGTGCTTGAGATTGATGTTAATTTATACCAAACAACATGGCTTCAGTTTCTTACACATTTGGTGTTGAATATCATCAAAGAGTGTTGCTTCACTTTCTTGGATATTTGTAGTTGAACCTAACAAAATAAATCAAGAGTTATTATATGTATAGCTGATACTTGAATGGAATAAACTTGAAGTCTAGATTATCATGTCAGCAGCATAAAATAATGCCTGAATGGTGTTGATCATGTGGTTGAAAGTTTTACTGAAAACAGTAAACAGTAAGGGACCAAGATGAGGGCTCATAATACTGCTATAGTACCCTGCTTAGGATGGGAGACGAAGGGCTTTACTTCAGCTTTAAAGGATAATTAATTGAGATAACCTGGCATTCACTGACTGCATGTTGGTCATAGTTTATAATCTGTTAATTCTTGTTGAACACAAAGGTTGTTGCAAATCTTACTAGTGAGTTTTCCCTTTAGCCATACCAGTAAAAATGTCAATAGTGCAGCAGATTGTAAAGAGTAAACAACTGTTCTGCTTTCTAAAGCCATGTTGTTGGAAGCTAAGAGTATAAAAAAATTCAAGTTCATAAGTGAACTGGTAAGATACTGCTCTTTCTGGAATGTTCTGGAAGTGATGGAGTGATGTGTACTAAGAAGGAGGCTGTTCCTATGGATTGCAACATTGCTGCTATATTTTAGAGTGTTATGCATCCTTAGCTATTCCTTACAAATTGCTAACTTTGTGCCAGAAACCTTTAGTGCTATTAAATAGTCTAGCCTAATGTATACTATTGTACACAACTTTAGCATGGCAACATATTTTATTGCATTTATTCATTCATGCATTTTTATGTGTGTTTGTATATTTATCCTTAGCTTTGCAAAATTCTTACCAGAAAGAATTTTATTTGAAAATTGTAAAATATTTCTAGCGTTACATTCTTTAATATACTAAGTAATATATGAAAATTGTGTACACTATAAAGGCACAAAAATATTTATAAAATGTTCTAGGTTTGAATCATAGTTGGCTGTTTGGTAATTCATTTCCAGGTAAGTAATATTTCAACAAGAGGGGTGATTTCCTGGTTGTGTTTTAAAAGATCTGAAAGTGAAAATGCATCCAGGGGCTTTGATTAATTTGGTGTAGAATTAGAATGCAATTGTGGTAACTGAAAAATGGGATATGTTGGGTGGCACAGTGGTGCAGCAGTTAACATTGCTATCTTACAGCAAACTGTCCTCTGGTTCGATTCTTGGCTGTGGTTCCTTCTGTGCAGAGTCTGCATGCCGTCCGTGTGGGGTTTCTCCAGGTGCTCTGGTTTTCTCCCATGTTACAAGACATGTGCATGGAATGTTTCTCCCTGGGCTTCCCCAGAAAATTGGCTCATTCCAATTCAGACTTTCCCAGTAAACAAATGTAAAAAAAAACAAATACAATTACTGAAGCCAAGAGAACATGTGGCTTATTAATGAAAAGGCAAGTGAGTATCTGCAGCTAATATGGATTGCTGGGTCACATTTAATTACATGAACAAGTTATCATCCAGCTACTTGTTGGTACTGGTACATCTGCATCTGTTGAAATCGCTAAATCTTATAATACTATTACCAATAACATGTTGGCTGATTAATGTTGTAAGTCTCTCAATAGTGGTTGTAGATACATATGAGGCTTACATAAAATGGCAATGCTAAGTTTTAGTTCATCAGCAAAGACTTATAAATTAGTATTCCTTCTAGGTCAAATTATCTAGCACTGATGCGGTGGCAACTGATCTTAGTTTTAAAGTAACTAAACAAGATCAGAAGTGTGCTTATACCTATTCGATCTCCTCATATAGAGCTCTGACAGGGTTGGTTAAGTGAATCGGTGGTTAACGGAAGTATACTTTAAGGTTTCAGCCATGATTATAACATGACTATAATTTCAGAGCTTTGAGTGCTAATTGTGGATACATCCAGCATTAAAGTAAAATACTGACTAGCCCTTGCATGTGCATTGCACCTCTTAGACCTGTTGGGAATCAAAGCTAACTTTGACATCTTTGGCAAACATGAGAAGTATGAGACATATCAAGACACTTCCAGGTGAGCAAGTTACTAGAATGAGTGTCTGCCTTTTCAGATGTAGCTTAATTTTAAAAGGGTACAACATTAGCAATGTGTGAGCTGCTTAAATAAGTACAGTGAAGAGTAACGATCGCTGTGGGAATTGAGGGAACTGGATATTGTTATTTTAAATTGCATATTACATACCTTTAAGAAGTACTTGTTTGGGTATTACTGAGGTGGAACTACTATTTTCATTATGAGCAGGGGTAGCTGGGAATGGGGTGGGTGTGAATTTTAGGACTATAACATGTCTCAGAGGCAAGTCTTTTTAGTCAAAGTACCATGGCACTTAGAAAATGGCCTTATAAAATGTATAGGCATTTTACTGCTTATGAGAAAATCATTAATCAATAGTGCAATCAGATAATTTGTATTGTAATCCACATGTAATAATGTCATAAGTAACCTTATCATTCAACTGGTTTCTAAACAGATATGGCTGTTACGTTTCCATTGCCACTTTAAAATTCCAAACAGTGACTAGAACAAACTTCTAAACATGACAGGAGATGTAACCAGACTATTCATTTTTCATGCAACTACAACCCAAGAGGTAAGCTGCATGCATATTTGGACAAAACTAATTTGATTTTAAATGTTTTCAAATGGACTGAAATCAACAATAAAAGAAAAACAATGGATGTGTTGCTCGTACCCTGTTTATTGTGAGAACCAACCACGATGCAGTACATTGAATACAATGATTATACTACAAAACAGGAAAAATACAAACTTATGAAACACCCTGAAGACATCAGAAAAGGTGAATAAGATAGGTAGCTTGTTAAGCACTCCAAGCGTTGTTAGCATCAGGTGCCACACTAGGAATTAACAGTGGGGAGTGCCAGCCTGCAGCAAAAAGCAGCAGAGACAGAACAGCTTTTAAAGCTGTTAGACACACACTCTGTCATATTTGTAAACAACAAGTATAGTATAGCTATCAATCAAAATGCAAAGCCATTTGTTCTTCATAGGAATGGTTTACTTTTGTATTCTGTCCATTTGGCAGGGCTAAGTGCTTTCCAGGTTTCAAAATATTTGAAAGCTATTAAAATACTTTGAGTTCCTACACTTTTGGTAATACATGGAGCAGATAAAGCTCAATGCACTACAAAGAGAATTATGATAGGATTTCACCGTTTATATCCCTTGTTATATATTCTTGACACTGATGCTAAGATTCTTTACTGAAGGTTTTCTCAAGGTGAATTTCTTGGCATTTATGTCTCAAACGAATCTTAATCTGGTTATGATCAGAGAACTGATTGTTACCTTCTACATTAAAATTTAATGCAGGCCTGTATCCTATTCTGAATGCAATAGACAAGAACATTTTTTAAGCATCTTGACAAATGATGAAGTAAAAAGTGCAGCTGCATCTGTCTGTGTTTCTAAGTGTCTGCAACAAGTACTGAGTTTCTAGTTTAATCATGGGTGTATCATTTCAGTTTAGCTTTGCAAGGGGAAAGGGGATACTATGAGCTATCCTCATAGTCGGCCATGTTTGTAGATACATATGAGGCTTATATAAAATGGCAATGCTAAGTTTTAGTTCATCAGCAAAGACTTATAAATTAGTATTCCTTCTAGGTCAAATTATCTAGCACTGATGCAGTGGCAACTGATCTTAGTTTTAAAGTAACTAAACAAGATCAGAAGTGTGCTTATACCTATTCGATCTCCTCATATAAAGCTCTGACAGGGTTGGTTAAGTGAATCGGTGGTTAACGGAAGTATACTTTAAGGTTTCAGCCATGATTATAACATGACTATAATTTCAGAGCTTTGAGTGCTAATTGTGGATACATCCAGCATTAAAGTAAAATACTGACTAGCCCTTGCATGTGCATTGCACCTCTTAGACCTGTTGGGAATCAAAGCTAACTTTGACATCTTTGGCAAACATGAGAAGTATGAGACATATCAAGACACTTCCAGGTGAGCAAGTTACTAGAATGAGTGTCTGCCTTTTCAGATGTAGCTTAATTTTAAAAGGGTACAACATTAGCAATGTGTGAGCTGCTTAAATAAGTACAGTGAAGAGTAACGATCGCTGTGGGAATTGAGGGAACTGGATATTGTTATTTTAAATTGCATATTACATACCTTTAAGAAGTACTTGTTTGGGTATTACTGAGGTGGAACTACTATTTTCATTATGAGCAGGGGTAGCTGGGAATGGGGTGGGTGTGAATTTTAGGACTATAAAATGTCTCAGAGGCAAGTCTTTTTAGTCAAAGTACCATGGCACTTAGAAAATGGCCTTATAAAATGTATAGGCATTTTACTGCTTATGAGAAAATCATTAATCAATAGTGCAATCAGATAATTTGTATTGTAATCCACATGTAATAATGTCATAAGTAACCTTATCATTCAACTGGTTTCTAAACAGATATGGCTGTTACGTTTCCATTGCCACTTTAAAATTCCAAACAGTGACTAGAACAAACTTCTAAACATGACAGGAGATGTAACCAGACTATTCATTTTTCATGCAACTACAACCCAAGAGGTAAGCTGCATGCATATTTGGACAAAACTAATTTGATTTTAAATGTTTTCAAATGGACTGAAATCAACAATAAAAGAAAAAACAATGGATGTGTTGCTCGTACCCTGTTTATTGTGAGAACCAACCACGATGCAGTACATTGAATACAATGATTATACTACAAAAACAGGAAAAATACAAACTTATGAAACACCCTGAAGACATCAGAAAAGGTGAATAAGATAGGTAGCTTGTTAAGCACTCCAAGTGTTGTTAGCATCAGGTGCCACACTAGGAATTAACAGTGGGGAGTGCCAGCCTGCAGCAAAAAGCAGCAGAGACAGAACAGCTTTTAAAGCTGTTAGACACACACTCTGTCATATTTGTAAACAACACGTATAGTATAGCTATCAATCAAAATGCAAAGCCATTTGTTCTTCATAGGAATGGTTTACTTTAGTATTCTGTCCATTTGGCAGGGCTAAGTGCTTTCCAGGTTTCAAAATATTTGAAAGCTATTAAAATACTTTGAGTTCCTACACTTTTGGTAATACATGGAGCAGATAAAGCTCAATGCACTACAAAGAGAATTATGATAGGGTTTCACCGTTTATATCCCTTGTTATATATTCTTGACACTGATGCTAAGATTCTTTACTGAAGGTTTTCTCAAGGTGAATTTCTTGGCATTTATGTCTCAAACGAATCTTAAGCTGGTTATGATCAGAGAACTGATTGTTACCTTCTACATTAAAATTTAATGCAGGCCTGTATCCTATTCTGAATGCAATAGACAAGAACATCTTTTAAGCATCTTGACAAATGATGAAGTAAAAAGTGCAGCTGCATCTGTCTGTGTTTCTAAGTGTCTGCAACAAGTACTGAGTTTCTAGTTTAATCATGGGTGTATCATTTCAGTTTAGCTTTGCAAGGGGAAAGGGGATACTATGAGCTATCCTCATAGTCGGCCATGTTTGTTTCAGTTTCTGTATATTTGCCATGCTGATGTTTGCTTAGATACTTGGCTTGATGTAATCAATCAAGTACTTTTGAAAGACACACCTAACCTCACAGCTGTCTAGATTTTTGTTGAATATCCAGATTTTTGTCTGTTATATTTGGTTTGTTCTTCATAAAATTTGTGGTTTTCTAGCAAATCACTGAGGGCTGAAGTTAGTACGTTTTGACAATACATTTGAGTTTCAGACTTCATATCCTTCAGAAAATACATTCTGTTATTCTAGCAACTTTATAGGTTTATAATAGCAATATTTAAAATGTATTCCTATTTTTGGGTCTTTTTTTTCTACATTGAGGTTTGTAGGTGATTACTAGGCTAATAACCCCAAGTCTCCTTTTTAAAGTCTAGTCATGCTTTCAAAAATGGGAATCAAACTCTATGCTTGTGAGCTAGACTTATTAACCATTAAGCTAACCCCCAATCCTCTTGTGATAAGAGGTTGAAAGGTATACATAAAACTTTAGTAGTCACATTCTTTGCAAGGTTATACCCCATGGTTATAATGTCACCCTAAATACAAGAATGTAAATCATTCATACAGAATCTGATACAACATTAGAATCAAATGAGAGTTAAAAATAGGTGATCAAGATCAGAAAATGTCATATTTAGGAGAAAGAAATTATACATGCCTGAGGATATAGAATGGACGCCAGCAGCTGTTAAAGGAACTCAGTATAGGTTGTTTACATTTAGTGCCAAACTCTGTTAAAACTATTTACATATTTAATTGCTTCTGTTTTGAGACCCCCGTGAATAAGAAAAGAGTTACTACAACAAAGCACTGAGATGCAGAGGATGAAATGTTGACTATGACCCAGGAGACCCATGTTTGACTTGCATGAATGCTGGAGGAGGTGGGTGGACAAAGATTCTGTAGAGCTGAAAACACCAGCTAAGCAATCCTGAGGAAGGGAGGTGGTTTGCCCAGCTATATTAGTGATGCCTACTAGTGGTTAGACAGTCACTCATTAAAGAGGAATGTGCAGGGTCTTTCTGTTAAGTGGCATATGCACTGTTGAGTTGGGGTGATGTGGGCAGAAACATGTGTGTCATTCATTCTACAACAGGCAGCAACCTGCAATCAGGAGGGGTTAGGAGAGACAGTCTTCTCCCTAACACCTGATTTCTACCTACAGGGGAACAAATGATACATTCAGACTCCTTAAAATCAGAATGAAGGATCAAGAAGGTCTTATCCAGTTTGTGGATACCTAGCTCTAAATCCTGGAGAATTCAGGGTAACAGGTAAGGGAACCATTGCAAAAATGCTACTACAATGCTGACTCACATATCAGAGTCAAAGAGTTCTGGTGCTCTTATCAGAATGTTTGTTGAACAATGTGCAGGATAAACATATGTCTTCATTTGTCATGGCTATTTTAGACAACTAGAGTGAAATTCATACTCTAAACCATTGTGTTTTGGATTAAAATTACAATGTTAGCTAAGCTTTACTTCATTAAATTAACCCTGTGCAAGCTGACATTAATGTGACATCAGGTCATTAGGGCTGATTGCTTACAAGAGATTGTGTTCTTTTCTGAGGCACCACGCTGCCCAGTTAATTATTCATGCGGGATCAATTTTCAACCCAGTTCAGAATTATTATTTATAATTCACCATTTCTTTTGCAGCTCAGTGTAAACCTGAATGTGGCAGATATTTTTGTTGTGTGAAGTGTAGATAACCTCTGATTGCCTTATGTTGGCCATATATGTTATTTCCTAAAAACTGCAGAATTAATACAAAAATAAATAGAAAATATGTTTTGAATGGCCTTTGCATTCATCAAGAATGAAAGGAATTGCAGTTCTATTCAATGAAAAATATAACATTTAAACTGTTGTATATTTATTTGTCTCTTTCAGCTGTACTATATGACAGAGATCAGTATTTTCTTAAGAACCATGCAACTCTCATATTTTTATAGGTTTATATTAGGCTAATCATCGTTGTGGGGCATTTTAAGTCTAACCAGTTATTTAATTTAAGAATCAATCCTTGTACCTTTTGTTTGTAAGGTAAACATCTTAATCATTATGCCAACCCCTAACCCTCAATCCCTATTAGTTGATGTCATATTTATATGCCCCCTCTGACTAAACTGGCAACTGAAGACTGTTAACGGAAAAATTAGGATTTACACGTTGTCTTTGTTTTTCATACATTTTTAATAAAAGCTTAGTTGGGAGTGTGGTGGACACAGGTGGATTAGAAATAGCAGCAAGTACAGTGAGATAAGATACTTGTTGAAACTGTAGAGGCCATAACAGAACCTCCAGCCACAGAAGCTTCAATACCTGACTTGGTTGCATCTTTTATAGCACTCGTCATGGGAAAAAAACTGAAAAGAACAATCTACTGAAAAGTATCGTTTTTTTACTGAGCTGTATCATAGATTTGACTAATGGACGTGCACAAATAGTACACTGAAATGGAGTACATACTCAATGTATCATCTTGGAGAAAGGAAATTAAATGAGCAACAACAGATAACATGACCCAGAATATTATGAGTCTAATTCTTCAGTCCAGCACATTTGTTTGTGATTAATTTCCCTATTACTAGGTAAAAGAACAGCAATAATTTGTTTCTGGGGCTATGTGCAGAATGGTAAGTCCCAAATGAATCAAACACTAAACTGTTAATGTGACAATACCAACAGGATGGAGAAGGGAAAAAACAGAAATGAGTCCAAAACGATGATTTCATTTCTAAGGCAAACATAAATCAAAGTGCAATTTGAACTTATCAGTACCATTTTTATTTAAGTCAGAATATTTGTTTGCAACATCAGAAGCGAA
The DNA here is from genome assembly GCF_019279795.1 of Protopterus annectens. NCBI lineage: Eukaryota > Metazoa > Chordata > Ceratodontiformes > Protopteridae > Protopterus > Protopterus annectens. The sequence continues at coordinate 1,291,783,686 of NC_056745.1, forward strand.
CAGCAGCAACAGAACTGGCAATCTGACCCAAAAATGATCACTAAGTGGAGGAGAGCACAGCATGAGCAGTGCCAAAAACACTGGAGAGTGAAATCTCTGCATGCCCTGTATCTATACAGTTCACACCATCTGAACAAGAACAGTGGAAAAGTCAGTCTGCAAAATACAATTGAGTACAACCTTATTCAATTTCATTTCATTCCATTTCTTGGGCAGCACATTGACTCAGTGGTTAGGATCTCTATCCCGCATTCTAGCCTGATTGCCAGTTACCAACAATGTAGACTTTACACATTCTTCATGTTTCTGCATGGGTCTCAACTGTATATTTCAGTCTTTGCTCATTTCATAAAGGTATGCAGTTAACTTGCACTTTAAACCTTTTATGATTGCCTTCATAAGAAGTGTCATGGCTAGAAATAATTTGAAATAGACCAGTTCACATATCTGGTGAATAAATGAATAGCCTAATACAAATCTACAATAAAAAGTAAATTATCTTGCATCTCTTCTGCAGCACCATGAATACATTTTCCAGTAATGAATACATTTTCCAATAATATGATACAGCCTGGAAAAAGGTATGAATCTCTTAGAATGGGAGAGAAGCAACATGACCTTTGATAAGCCCTATATGCAAAACCTCTAAGAACTTGATTTTCAACCCATGGTGGACTTACGACTGGAACATTTAAGCATGTTAAGGATACAAATAAGGGATCTGTCAACTTGTGGCTAATTTAAAACATTTATCCAACTCCACATACGGAATATTCATCCACTCATCATGAGGTCACACACTGAAGTCTGGAAAGAGAGTGACCCAAGACAACAATGAATATCAGATGCCATTTTAACCAAAGTGTGACTGACCCTTTCAATTTCCTCAACCATGGTTGTCATGTTCATTGAATGGATTTCAGGGGAAGCACTGAAAACATGGAATCAAATTAACAGCATCAGAAATCACAGCTACTACAGTAATGGTCCTCAGCCCACTGGCAAACTACACAGCCTTTTATTTACTTGCCATTTATGAAGCTATCAGTGTTGAACTACTGGAAGCGTGGCTGCATGCATCTGTATTTGGAAGGAGTGAAACGGTAAGAAAAAAGCTAAGCACTCATTAGGCCTGGCAATACAAGCAAATATGCGTAGTTTGATTTGCTCCCTTTTCTTAATTTTAGGTCACTTGCAAGCAATACTATTCCCCACTCAGTAATCATTTTTTTTAATTAAGCAGAGACTCCAAAAACTAAGCACTCAGACTAAGATGGTAATATCAATAAAGTCTAACCTGCAGGGGTCAGTTAGCCCCTAGACATTTTATAATTACTAGATGCCGCGTACTGTTATTTAAAGACAGTAGTGAAATGGAATACCTCGGAAGCTGCTGAGCTTATAACACTAATATCTACTTTCAATTATTCGTCCTCTAAATTTCACTGCACCTAGTGATTTTTTAGTATAGAATGTAATCGGATTTTTTTTTTTTTTGTTAACTAAACTTTGCCTCATCTGTTGGAATGCTTAACAGCATTATTATGAAACATATTATATTACAAGGTAAAATAGAACAGTCTAGAGATTATAGCAGTAAAATATTAGTGAACCAGCTGTATCCAGCTCAGGACTGAGTTTGATTTTCAGTCATCATTTATACAACTTGGAAAACTGAACTTGTATATTAGACTCCAGCCACTGTTGCTGTTCTACATTACTGAAACTTGTGATCACTATGCCTTACATATTCAAAGAACTTTTAGTTTTTATGTTCTTCAAATATAAAAGGCATAGTGATTACACAGAACATTTTATTTTTTTTTTTTATCTGAATGCAGCCTTTATAGCTTTTGCAGTTTAAATAACAATAATATTCACCTTTGCTGTGATTTTTTTCCTGGTCCTAAGGGGTCATAATTCATTTAATGTTTTATTAGACAATTATGAGCATGCAGACAAAAGCAAAATTAGGCAATCACTTACAAAACAGGGATATGAGAAAGAAAGATTAGAAGTCCAAGTTATTGTTTATAATTACCAATGAGATGAAAGACACTGTTGCTACATGTTCCTTCTTATTAAGCCTTGTCTGATGCAACATTGATTTTTATGGTTAAGTAATTGCTTCTGGAGACAAGGACAATCTAAATTATAAATCTGGTTTCAGTGTTCCCTCCATTTAATAAAATCATTGAAATAATTTAATGTATTTAAAGTAAATAAATGAACACTTGTAATTTTAGCCAGAGAATGTATATTCTGTAACATTGTTTATTTGTCTGATGTGGCATTATCAGGTATCTGGCACCATTTTTACAAAGCACTTATCCTAGAGGAAATATTGTTTCAGAAGAAAGAAGCAGGTAACAACGGTGATCAGTCCAGACATAGTGCAATAGAATTCTGACCAATCTCTTTGGTTTTGGTATTCAAACTGGTGTCTGATGCAATTTTAGCACAAAGATAGCTCTTCTATTTGTAGATTCAAACCTTTCTCCACTATTTTCAGCAGCTTTTAGGATATGGTTACAGTGCTGTTCTCATGATAAATAAAAGAAATCTACTTGCATTCTGGTCCCATGCTGACCATTTAAATACAGGAAGCTTTTTCACCAAATTATTCATACTATTTTTGTTGTTGTTTTGCACCAAACATGTTGCTTAGTGCTGCACTACATATGCATCTATTACAGATATAGTGTACCCTAGCAGTTACACAGGCAGACAGATAAATAGACAGACACACACACACATGCACACAAACACAGATAGTGTTAGTAGAGTAGGCTGTCTCTGACTATAGACACAATCCATCTTCTTTCCAAGAAACTTTAACAGTCTGTATAATCCCAACAACAACATTTTAAGTTTGATGTAAAGTAGCATGGACAGAATTCTTTTTGACAGCTATGTAAAGAATGTTGTAAACTTATGTCTGATGCATCAGACATTATAGTGGAGATTCTATAAAACCTATGCACTCTGCCAAAACTGGTTTGTATTCAGTGAGTGGCTCTACATGGCATGTAGAGATGCTTAAACAGGGTAAACATCATGGCATGCTAAATACAAAATAAACAGCTGAACTGTATGCTACTCAACCAATCCAAGATGGAGGAGCTATTCAACAAGCTATAAACCAATAGTGTAGAGTCAGTGCTGGTTTTCTGCAAATTCCAGTACCTATCGGAATACAAACATGGAAACTAGGCTACACTGAAAGAATGTTAGGAGCTGCTGTTGCTCTTATTCACGTGCATCTGCAACAGGCAACAGCCATACTGCCGCTGCTGCTAATAGACCACAACCAAGAAGGAGAAGGGTGTTTAGACCCCATTTAACTTTTCACAATTTGCATGAGGTGGAAACTGTAGAGCACTAGTGGGTGGATAGAGACACACTACAGGAACTCTTCAACCTCTTTCATTCTCCATTGAAGCAAGGGCAAACCAAGGGGAACCAATACTAGGAGAGACTAAGGTATGTATAGCAGTTAGAATTTTAACTACAGGAACCTTCCAAAGATCAACAGGGGGACATGTTTTGAGTGTCACAGGCATCATCATCCAGGATCCTCACTCATATCCTTAATGCCAGGCTACAACATGCCAGGGAGTACATATATTTTCCCTGTACCTGTACACCTGAGGAAAGAGTCAGAAGTTCTACCCTGCAGCACACTACCCTGAAGTCCTCAATGCCATAGGCTGCACACATGTAGACTCAAAGCACCACCTAGGGAACAGTAAAGGATGTACATAAATAGAAAGGTCTACCACTCCATTAACTGCCAGGTTGTATGTAACACTAAAGGAATTGTCCTGAATGTGCATTCTGGCAATCCAGGCAGTTGCCACGACTCACACATCTAGCACAACTCTCAACTTTATGAGATGTTTATTAGGGGAATAACCCACAGGTTCATTTACTGGGGGATGTAGGTTATGCATTGGAATCGTGGCTGATGACACCCATCAAAAATGCACGCACACCAACTGAAGAACACTATAATGAGGCACACAGCTCAAACAAGAAATATCATAGAGAGTGCATTTGTGCTGCTAAAGTCGCATTTCTGGTAGCTAGATACATCTGGGGGTGCCCTACAGTACAATCCCTGCACATGTGCTGAAATACCCACCATCTGTGCCATGTTTTACAACATTATCCTGAGAAACCATCATCAGCAGGAACAGCAAGGGGAACGACTACACATCCCTGCACCATTGACAAGGTCACCACAGCCACACACAAATGAGGATTCAGAGGGGGAACCAGCAGCTGCTGTAGGTGTAGGCAGATATAGGTGTGCACAATATGCCCTTGCACTGCCTAAGAAGCAATTGGATAGCAGATACACTCACCACCTAAGAGGCTAAAAGCCTCATCCTATGCATATACATACAGTGACATTGGTACAAGGCCATGCTCACAACCTTTACTTAGCCATGTATTGTTAGCATCAGACAGAGTCAGCCTTGAACTAAAACTCTTGCAACTGCCAAACTTCCAAAGTAAGTGTTGAACCTGGAATAGAAAAATAAATGATAAATGTCTAAGAATGCAAAGGAATGGCATATCCTTGCATATTGTTACTTGGTAATGCAAGTAAGTATAAGGTGGGTGATTTTTACAGCAATTACATCAAAATGTGACAGCAGTGACTTATGTGAATACATGTTTCTTCTATCAACTAATAGGCCTCATTTATCAAAGATTCACACATTCGGGTTCTGGCGTGTAGCTCACGAGACATTTCTCTGCAAGCTACATCACCAAAACCAGAAGGCTGCAGCAGCAATCTGCCACAGAGCAGTACGGCTGAAAAGCACAGTCACTGTAGATGTATGTTCTGAAAAGAAAAGTGGCGCATTGCTGTGATCCACAGGGACAGCTACCCAGCTGTATCCTAACAGCGACAGCCACACTAGAAGAGTTAAACATTCCCTATTTTCATAGGGAATGTTTAAGAAACGTAATGAAAATAGAGAATGTTTAATGAAGGAGGGAAATGTCTCATGAGTTACATGCCAGAACCCCACACATTCATACCTCTAAAATGTACAGATTTTCACAGAATGTCCACAATTTGGCATTATACTTTTGTACTGGCAAATCATTAAAGAATGAAGTTAGAAAATAATGGCATACATTTCAGTTTCAGACTTCATATCCCACAAAAAATCATAAAAATAGTAATGCAAAACCTGTTATTAAGTTTTTAAGACCACAAATTTTAAAAACTCTCCCCATTTTGGGTCTTTGTCACACTTTTATTTATGGCTTGGTCCAGCTTTGTTGGTTTAAGAGGTTGGGAGGGATTTACACATTACAAAAATCTGAAAGAAGACAGTACAATTTGCAAAACAGCATCACAAAAACAGATATACTAAGCAGTAAGTCAGCTATGCACCCTGAGCATCAGAAAAAAGACTTATGTATCCCTGAATCCAGAACATAGAAAATCAAGGATATGGCACAGTTATCATTATTTGCACAGGGTGTTGTGTGTGTGTGTGTGGGGGGGTGGTTAGGAGGCCAAGGCTGACACAAAAGGTAGTGAGTGTGTGTGAGTAAGAAAGAGAAACAGGCAGAAAGTTGGATAAAATATATAACGGCCACTGAGATAGAATGAGCTGTAAGCCTCACAACTGCCCCATGTAACCGTTATGTGTATGCATCTATATGGACACTCCAGGTGAAATTGGTGTGTGAGTGTCTGCAAGAACACAGCCAGGCCGTGTGCTACCTGCATGTCCTAGTATGTCAGACAGGTGTGAGTCATGCATGGTAGGGGTGACAATTCTTCAGTCATCCCTAACCCTAAGAACTGGCACTGCCAGGAGTTGCACTGACATGTCCTTGCCCACAGTCAGATGCACTGCTGATACCTGAATGTGACTGATGTCTGCTGGACAAGATGTCCACATGAGTATGCCCAGGATCATGACCCCATGGCCTGCCATATCTGGGTGTGGACACCTCAACCACTGACAGAGCAGTGGAAGTAATCCCACTATGGGAGTGTGATCAGGAATGGTCATGTTGGCCAACATCAGATGATGTGGTTGATCTACATCCACATGGACGCTGTCCCCTTCCCAGCAGATGTTCCATTGCAGGCACTGCCCATTCCAATGTGTCAGTCATCTGATCCATTTAATCAACACCATGGTGGAGGTAGTCACACATGTCAGCCTGTGCCACATCTACAATCTTAAGCAGTTCCTTGGAGGCCCTATTGGAACAAGTGGGACGGAAAGACACATCAGGACTGGGTGGGGGTGTACAGCAGGCTTCCTCTGAGCACCCCTAACAACCCTACAGCATGGCACCTTGCCCACAATTTCATTACACTGAGAGTTAACGGCACTGAAGCCACAGTAACCATACTACCATGATTAATTGTCTCACTCTCCACCTGTCCAATATCTCAGGGCTCACTGGAATGGGTTTATGTAGGCCTACTGCTGATGTCCAATAGAATTACAGGGATGGGTGAATGTCAACCTTATTGTCAGATTCAAACTCTGCACCCCACCAACTGTGTCTGTATTTGGCCACCATCATCATCAGAGTCTGCTGATGCTGTGACATCAGGTGGTAAGATTCCTACATTTCCACTGTCAAGATCACCTGTGATAATAACCAACAAACAGAGGAAAGAAGTTAATAACTGCCCTACTACAATTAAAAATATGCTAACAAACTAACACTGGTGCAACTATCACAGATGGTAAAGCAATACACACACAGTCCTGACGCCCACCTCACACATACTGATAAATGCATATTTCTGCCAAATGCTGATCAGCACTGAAATAAAGATGTTTTGCTAGGGAGGACGGTCCGGAAAGATGTTAAGCAAAATGTAATGACAGACACCATCATCACAATAACAATAACACTGGGAACTTTTTTTTGTCTTTATATATCCATTAACAATACATTAACTGAAATTTGGATGACATGTCCACCTCAAGTTCATGTGTAATGAACAGAATGTGTTGTTAACTGTATCAATCTAGAAATAGAGCCCCCCCAAAAAAATATTAAACCAACTTAACAATTGCTTTCACTATTTAACTATACAAGAAATCTTTAAAAATTGACATATGTAAGCCTACCTGGATGCTACTTCTAGGACATACTTATCCTCCCTAAAACAGCAGCCCCAACATCAATCACATGCTGTTGTGCACTTTCCACTGAGCTTTCTGGATCTCTGATAGTGGACAGGAGCTCTTCATTTAGAGTCACCTCTGGTTCTGGAGCAGCCCACCCCAGGTAGCCAGCTGTCCACAGGCCACTGCAGCTGCTCTCGTCCTTGCCGATGACCTCATGTCATTGGCCCTATGATGCGTCTGATCATATGTCCTGCTGTGCCCCCCCAACAGCATTAATGTTTCTTACTATCTGGTTCCAAATTTGCATTCTTCCAGACATATCCCGATGTCCTCTCTCAAGCAGAAAGACACTATTTTGACAAAAGGATTGTACAATCACGTCGTTCTCTGACTCACTGAAAGGGGGTTTGTGGGGATTGGGATGCTTGGGTGCCATAGTCCCAGGTGACATAAAACACAAGACAAGGATACTACACATAAAAATCACATAATTAAAAGTCCTGCTTAGATATAACACATATTATTAGTTTTGCAATATTACCCTCTGGAGAAACAAAAAACTGCAGTTATTCAAATATAAAAAAGGGTTATGCGGTTGTAACATATCACACTCAGACACAAACCAAGGTTTGATCCAAAACATGGACTAATAATAGTAAAGCAAACCTCTGCAAAAACATCTTTTGATTGTGGCAACGCAGACATGGGACTTGGCTACCCCTCCCCTAAACAACAGGCAACTGACAATTGTACCAAACAAAGAATAACACATCAGTCAATTGTATAAGTGCTTTCAAATAAACTGTCCCGAAAATGTGTATGCACTTAGCACAGAGCAGTTATTTTTATGCAGTTGTCAGTCACCTCTACCTGTTCTCCATACTTCCCTAGAGGTGTCTATGGGTCATCTTAGAATAACACCCCTGTAGGACATTTACATTTCACTGAAATAACACAGAATAGTGTAAAGAGACAGAGTTGTAACAGTAGCACTTGTGATGAAATGTAATAAGGCTGTGTATCTGAGAAAGAAAAATGCCCTGGCAGACAGGTTCTGTGACAACTTCACCCCCTGTCCCCCCCAACAGTAAACTAGGAAATCCCCAGAACCTGACCCCCCCCTTCATCACCAGGGAACAGGTCCCTAATACCTTCTCAAAGGCAAAAAATACAGTCTCCATGGGACCCGATAACATCCCTGGCTGTATCCTACATGAACTCAGTCATGAGCTCTCAGCTCCATTAAACATCGTATTCAACCAAAGTCTGAGCACTGGATTCATCCCAGATGAATGGAGGACAGCCACTATCATCCCTCTACACAAAGGTGGAGTGTCCACTGCCCCAGGTAATTATAGGCCCATCAGCCTAACTTGTCTGATTTGCAAGACCATGGAAAGCATTATCATGGACCTTATAAACAAGGACATTGGCAACCTTCAAATGCTTGACCCCACACAGTTTGGTTTTGTCAAAGGGAGATCATGCCTGTTAAACTTGGTCGACTTATTTGAAACAGTCACCAAAGCCATGATCGAGGGGAAGATGGTGCAGACCACCTACCTAGACCTGGCCAAAGCCTTTGACTCTATTCCCCACTTGGGAATAATAGATAAACTCTCCCATGTAGGCAACAACCCATATGTTACCAAATGGGTAGCTAACTGGCTCACTGATAGAACCCATTCAGTCAAAGTAGGGGAAACCACATCTAATAGTAGACCTTTAAAGAGCGGTGTACCCCAAGGATTGGTCTTGGGGCCTCTACTGTTTGGGATATACTTTTCTGAGTTGCAAGCCAAAACCAGTGGTCTGTGGCTGACCTATTTTGCAGATGACTGCAAGCTGGGTGCTGTCTTAAATTTCCCTAGTGATGTGAACATCCTCCAAGAGGGCTTTACCCAAACTAATGACTGGTGCCAGAAGCATGGCCTCAAACTGAATGCCAAGAAATGCATCATTATCCCCTTTGGAGAAAATGTCATCCCCACTAACTGTCACATTAATAACAATGTACTAAGCATGCAATCAGTTGTGAGAGACTTGGCCACCCAGGTTGATAGCCACATGACTTTTGACCACCATGTTGCCTCTGTTGTACGGAAGGCTTTCTACATGGCCCACCTCATAAATAATGGTATTTCATCCAGGAATAAGGTGATCATAACATCCCTATACTCCTCCCTTATCAGACCCATTATCGAGTACAATGCCCCCTTTGGCATGTACCTTGCCAAGCATATACAGTAGTTGGAGAGAGCAAAGAAGTTTCTGACCAGGAAAATCCAGGGTCTCAAACACCTATCCTATACAGATAGGCTAGAAACCCTGTTCCTATACTCAGTCTCATACAGACTGCTCAGAGGTGACCTGTGTCTGGCATATAAGGCCATTTCAGACCCAGCCTTAATGGAGTTGCTGCATATTCGTAAGACAAACTCCAATCATGCAACCTGCATGCAAGGCCTTAACCTGGTCTTTGACATTATTAAAATTTGTTGGCCGGATAGATTTGTGTCCCAAAGACTCTCCTGCCTGTGGAATAGACTCCCTCTCCATGTCAAGCAGAGTACCTCTCTAGCCCTCTTTAAGAGGAACCTGGATGACTGGATGGAAAACAGAAAATATACCCCAGGATCCCACGTGTCCCTGCTGTACAGGCAAAACAAATGCTGACTTTAAGGGAACATGGGTGAATGTCTTGGCTAGGCTTATAAGGGCCTCCTGGTCAATAGGCTAGTATCATCCTATAAACCTATAAACGTATGAACAAATATGCCTATGCCATCAGTAAACTACTAAGAAGTGCAAATAGATAGAAGTTAAATTTGTTACTGTTTATATATTTATATATATGTATATCTATCTATACACACACATGCACACACACACACACACACACACACACACACACATATATATATATATATATATATATATATATATATATATATATATATATATATATATATATATATATATACACATATATATATATATATATATATATATATATATATATACATATATATATATATATATATATATATAGATAGATAGATACAGATAGATACATATATATATATATATATATATATATATATATATATATATATATATATATATATATATAGATATATATATATATATATATATATATATGAAACATATTTTTCTTAGTTACATGTGAGCAAATCAGTATATAATTCAAAAATACAATCATACTTTATCAAGACCAGTAGTCTTCCATGCAGATAAATCCAAAGAAATGTCAGTCTTCTTCTGTGTTATCCATATACACAATTTTCCTCACCTTCAGGTTCCCTAGCTACATGGTTCCCTTTGTATAGTGTAGGTTCAAGCCTGTGAGCATGGTGAAGATGCAGATCAAGTGTAAACACTTTAGAATTGCTGAATCCCAAATACCTGGCTCTGTGTAATGTAAACATAGTGCAGGTACTCCCTCTGTGTTTGTTGATAATGGATTGCAACTGTTGAATGAATACTGGCAGGGGGAAGGAAAACACAACAGCAATTCAGATTCCCTTACCTCCAGTGGGTGTTGAAGCCAGGTTACACTTTCAAGGAGTTTCTGTGGCAAAGAGGGATAAGACATCCTTACTGTTTTTTGTAGGTTCATTGGTGTGACAGTTCAAATTCAAACCTGTGTAAAATAGTTCACATGTACTGACTTATTTTGCAATGTTGTTTATTTAAATATTTTTAATACCACTATTTGAGTGTTGAGCAGATTAGCGCAAACATGGGAAAATAATTAATAAATAAATGTCATATAATGTATGCCTGTGATAAGCAATATATAAAATGCACCTGTGGATCATCTGTGTGTGCAGCACATCATGTGCTAAACACGGTGATCCACACATTATATATTATTTGTAGATCATAGTTCAAGTCCCACATTTGTCTTTTAAAGATAAAACCTAATAAACACTGTTCACAAAGCTAAAACAAGGTGAGCTTTGTTAACATGTTTACATGCCACTTACCGTCATGCAAACCTGGACTAATGGCACACACACGAAACAGACAGAACACCTGCAAACAGGATACAGAAATTCTCAATTTCAAAAAGGATGCATTGTTTCAGTTTTTGCTTTACACCATGCAAACACACTAAGTGGCTTTGTGCAGCAATTAGCACATGTCCCCAACACCTGCAAGTCCAGAAAACCTGCAGACAGTAGACAATTTTAAATAGATACAGTGTATCCTAAGTGGTTTGCTTTTGCACAAACATGCTAAGCAGCATTGCGCCGAGGTTAATATACATACCTAATAAAGAATATGAAAATATACAGCTCTTTCTTTATTGTTCTTGTAGCAGCAGGTGTAAGTGTGGGGCTGCAAAACATCAGGGTCTGGGTTCTAATCCAGCACACTCTAGTTTTATTAATGCTTGCTCACTCAATTAAATAAATAAAACATTAAAACATAATTCAAAATAACAATAAGTATGTATAGCAGTGGAGCTGATATGGATTATACGTGCAAAAGAGAGTGTAATGAATATAATGTTTCTGTAATATCTGTTTCATATCATCTAATAAGAGGCGATCTCTGATTGACTTACAAAGCCATGTCTAACCCAGCTTTGTTAGAAATGCTACATGTAAAGAAATCCCAGTCCCATCACACAACACACTCCAGAGACCTCAACCTCATTACCACATCAACAGAACATGCTGGGGGGACAGGTTCATAACCCAGAGACTGCCCATGCTCTGGAAAAGACTTCCCATACATGTCAAGCAGAACACCTCACTGGCCCTCTTCAAGAGAAATCTTGATGAGTGGATGGGAAATAAAAACAACACCCCAGGAATCACTCCAGTGGCTCTACTTGATAGAGGCAATGGGAATTAATGCCAGGTGGCACGATGCCAGGGCACTTCTATGGGTTAGGCTTGTAAAGACTCCAGGGCTATTAGCCTAGCACACACCTATGAACCTATGTAATTGCTTTAGATGGTCTTCATACCTAATTGATACAGTGATACTCACACACACATATCTGCTTAACCCCTCACTCAGTCATGTGTATGCATAAATATATATATATATATATATATATATATATATATATATATATATATATATATATATATATATATAGAAAGCACTTTTTAAGGAAATAACATATTCTTACACTGTAGCCATGTGTTACCTACACCCATACACTTGAAACTTGGTCTCTCATTACTTGTTCCCAAATATATCAACTACACTACAGAAACAAACAAAAAATGCATTCTTATATGCCATGCACATCTTTATACTAACAATACACATCCAGATTTTAAAATACTTGCAATAATGTGGAGAGATGTTTGCATATAGTTTGCAAAACTGTCTTTGTAAGGTATAACTACACATTGAAAATACAACCGCAAATGCTACACATTGGATACTCATCAGTCTGGTAACATGCAGATCTTTAATATCATGACAGTTGTACATGGCCAGTCATCCATTTCAGACAGGCTTCTCAACATCTTCTCTCAAACATCCACTGCTGATATTATCCACAATAAATTGTCCTGCAGCATTATAAAAGTCAGACTTGTACCATGGTGCTTGTGTTAAATACTGAGTTTATTAGTTGGTGTACTTAGGTAGGGATTCTAATCTCATGGCAGTCAACTAGTGTGTGTGTGTGTGTGTGTGTGTGTGTGTGTGTGTGTGTGTGTGTGTGTGTGTATGGTCTGAAGACTATAACTGTGTATCTTTCAGTCATCAGTACAATCCCATGGAATATCTATATTTTGAACGTTGTACATGTCTACACGTCTATTTAATGCAAACCTTACACCATCTAGCCTCAAACTTCAAATGGTAATGTCATCCACTATGAATTATCCTTCATCATTGTAAAAGTCAGACTTGCTCAATGGCACTTGGGTTAAGTACTGTGCTTTGTAAATAGGAGGGTAGGGGATTTAGCCTCATTTAGTCAATTGGTGTGTGTGTGTGTGTGTGTGTGTGTGTGTGTGTGTGTGTGTGTGTGTGTGTGTGTTCACTTGGTTGGCATTCAACTCACCATTTTACACCAGCATATCAGACAAAGCTACTACAATCTTTTTCTCACCAGACACTAATGATGCCACCAGCTATAAAATGTTGTTAGACACTATAAAAGCCAGACTTGTGCTATGGCCTCTTCTTCAAACTCTCTCCTCAGCTCCCCTCCCTCTACTTCTTTATCTCCTCTCTCTCCCCTGCTTAAACTCTCTCCCCTGCTTAAACTCTCTATTTATTCCTTTAAAATCGTCTCCTCCCCACTGCCTACATGCATGCCTAGTCTCACAAATGTATATTTTACCTTTTTCATAAGATGTACTTTTAGACTCAAACATAAAATTAATCTTAGTCTAACTGTTCTTTTTTTTTCTTCCTCCTGGCATCTCTTCTCCTTTAAATTCTTTGCATCTCCTTCACTTCTCCTCTGTTTTACTTCTCTTGCATTCAAGATCTATGTATAATTTCTTTTTATCTCTCTCTTCTATGCTAACAATACAGTTGTATAAAAATATTAATTTCTTATGTAAACTGCTAAATGTGCTATGTTTTTGGAAATTGTTAAAGGTGTTATGCCATTAGAACACAGAGTGTTATGTGTGTAATGTATTATTATTATTATGGAGCTTTTCTCCCCGGGCCTCCACTGAAAATGAGCTTTCGGGCCCAGTGGACTTCCCCGGTTATCAAACTGGAAATAAATAAATAAATAATGGTGCTCGGGTTAAGTACTGTGTTTTGTAAATGGGTAGGTAGGAGTTCTATCCTAACTACAGTTAACAATCACTATAGTGACAATTTTAGAATTTTCAAACCCTACTCCAAACATCTCATTGTACCATACAATGATGATGTCATCTTATATAACATGCACTCTGCTCTGACAGTATCCCAGGCAAACATGTGCTGCAGCAGTAGCATTAACTATTGTATTTGCAAATTACTTTACCTACACGTATAGGGGCTCTAATCTGACAGCAGGTGACTTGCATGTCTGTATATGCACCTATCACTTTTAAGACATTTTTTTCCCAAGGATGTGACACCACATCTATGTGCCACACACCTCCCTACATGTTCTCCTCAGCATACAAGCATGCTATCATAATCTGTAAACCACACAGACACATCAGTAGACTGGGTCTGAGTTGAATATTTAACCTGTGTAGATATAGAAGATGAATGCCATACAATGTCACAGTAGCAACATCACATATGTCTAACTGTAACACTGTCACATTGCATGGCATTCATATTATATACCAATCAGATCAGGTTTACTGGTGTGTGTGTGTGTGTGTGTGTGTGTGTGTGTGTGTGTGTGTGTGTGTGTGTGTGTGTGTGTGTGTGTGTGTGTGTGTGTGCGTGTGTGTGTGTGTGTGTGTGTGTGTGTGTGTGTGTGGTTGGTGGTAGGTTATAAGCATTGTATGATCTTCGGAGTCATTCTTCATTGCACTACCACTTGGAAAACCTTTTGTGTAGCCCCTTGAATCCACCATCCAACTTTATCCACTGGCCGTATGAAATGCTTCCTACAGCCAAAGTGTACATGCAGACATTACTTAGTTATTATTCTCAGAAGGGCAGCACATCTGAGAGCTTTCTATGGCTAAAAAACAGAGAAGCAATAGGTCCTGACATCATCACAGGTCCCTATGGCATGACTTAAAATCTGACCTACCAAACACAGATGGATCCATATGTCAACATAGCCTACAGACAGCCTATGTTCACATGGAAGGGTGTACAGCAACATACATCCTTCTGACTGAGGGAATCATCACCTGATTTATGGAGTTATAGACACATCCTGACTCTCCTCATCTGTGAGGTAGGCCAAGTAGTCATCATGGGCAATTGTTTTATCTCTTTCAACTTTCTGGTTTAAAAGCCTGCATTTGTGCTTGTTTCCCACCTTTCCTGTTGCTAGTCTAGTCCAGATTCAGATTTGCTCTATCCAGGACTGTTTGTGAGCTTCTCAGCTCCCCAAGCTTATCTGTGTTGGAGGGACGCCTTCTAGCTTATTAGTGGGAGTGGTAAGCACTAGGTAGCCTATCTACCACAAGAGAGGTTTCTGGCTCAGAAATTGTAGTTTATTGGCCATTTGTCAGTTTTTCCATATCTTTCAACTTACTGGTTTAAAAGCCCCACGTTTGCACTTGTTTCCTATCTTTCCTGTAACTAGTCTAGTCCAGATACAGATTTGCTGTATCCAGGACTGTTTGTAAGCTTCTGAGCCCACCAAGTCTTTTTGTGTTGGACGGAAGACTTCTAGCTTATCAGTGGGAGTGGTGAGAACTAGGCAGCCTGTCTACCACAACAGTGGTTTCTGGCCCAGAAATTGTAGTTTATTGGCCATTTGTGCAGTTTTCCATCTCTTTCAACCTTCTGGTTTAAAAGCCTATGTTTGTGCTTGTTTCCCACCTTTCCTGTAACTAGGTCAGTCCGGATACAGATTTTCTGTATCCAGGATTGCTTGTAAGCTTCTGAACCCCCCAAGCTTTTCTGTGTTGGAGGGAAGCCTTCTAGCTTATCAGTGGAAGTGGTAAGCACTAGGTAGCCTATCAACAACAAGAGAGGTTTCTGGCCCAGAAATTGTAGTTCATTGGCCGTTTAGGCAGTTTTTCCATCTCTTTCAACTTTCTGGTTTAAAAGCCCGCGTTTGCACTTGTTTCCCACCTTTCCTGTAACGAGTCTAGTTCAGGTACAGATTTGCTGTATCCAGGACTGCTTGTAAGCTTCTGAGCCTCACAAGCCTTCTGTGTCGGAGGGAAGCCTTATAGCTAATCAGTGGTAGTGGTAAGCACTAGGTAGCCTATCTACCACAGGAGTGGTTTCTGGCCCAGAAATTGTAGTTTATTGGCCGTTTGAGCAGTTTTTCCATCTCTTTCAACTTCCTTGTTTAAAAACCCACATTTGTGCTTGTTTCCCACCTTCCCTGTAACTAGTCTAGTCCATATACAGATTTTCTGTATCCAGGACTGTTTGCAAGCTTCTGAGCCCCCCAAGCCTTCCTGTGTTAGAGGGAAGCATTCTAACTTATCAGGGGAGTGGTAAGCACTAGGCAGCCTATCTACCACAAGATCCAGGTACAGATTCTTAGTTTTAGCACTTGAATTTGCTTATTTGTGCTCAGCACTTGTTCAGAACTTGTTGTTAGCACTAAATAAGCTACAAATTACTACAGCACTCAACCTTCTTCTTTACCTAGAGGAAAACAGTTTTTGCACTTACTTTCCTCACTTGCTTAGAGAAAAACAGCTCTTATACTCACTTTCCTCAGTGTCTAGAGGAAAGTAGTTTTTTATTCAGGCATGTCCAAGGGTCAGCTCCCAGTGTTCTCTCCTGTCTATCTGATGAATCTTGGCATCTTGGAGCAATGTAGCAATTGCCACATGTACAAATACAACCCTCTCCTTCTACCACCCAACACCACAACCTGTGAGAGATACACTTATCTAGCAAAACTGGAGGTAAAGCTCTCTCCCACCAAGACTGAACTTCACAGTCAAGAGGAGAAGGTAAACACTTGCACCACACCACACTGATGACATAGTCCCATTAAACCTACACCACAAAAATCTACACATAAAAACATAAAAACATTCACAGAGGCTCTCAATAATAATCTGCTCAAGCAACAGAGACCTCAAAGCAGAAATGCAAGCAACCTCCATCCCCCCAAAACAGCACAAATAACACATAGCCCACAGACTCAGTATGCCAATAAACCACAGCCTATAAGGCAAAACAACATACCCAACACACTAGTCATAGGGGACTCTGTAGTCAGGCATACTGATGTCCCACTTACCAGGCTAAACAAGGAGAAGGTTACTGTCAGCTGCCTGTCGGGTGCCAGGATCTGCCACATAACCCATGAAGTCAGGTCACTCCACAACAAGTACAAATATGACTCTGTCATTGTCCATGTTGGTGTGAATGACCTGACATGTACCTCCCTGGACTACATGAAAAGAGACATTCTTGTAGCCCAGGCAGTTATGACCCTAGCCCTTAGTAGTATCCTGCTATCACCCAGAATGATACTGCAGTACAAGGACAAAATGATTGACTTCAACAATTGGCTAAGCTTCTGGTGTCATTCTAAGGGGATCCAGTATCTGTCTGCCTGGGATGACATGGTCGACAGACCACGATGCTTTGCCAGAGATGGCCTGCACCTGGTACCCCTAGGATTCTGGATACTGACTAAGGGTCTTGCCGCCCCTATAGTGCCTTTTTTAGGTAAGGTTCAAATGACAAATTCACCACCATAACAAGAACAGGCAAGCAAAAATGGACGGTAATGCCACTCAGTGCTAGAAGTCTAAATCTCAAAATGCACTCACTCGAAGCACTCACTAAAATGGAGAACATCGATATCTGTGGAGTGACTGGGACCTGGTTCTAGGTTCTAGACAGCACCCCTGCATTACCAGGCTATAATTCATACCACACTTTTCAGCCATCTAACTTGAACTAAAACACCAAAGGCGGAGGTGTGTCCATATTCATTAAGGATATCCACACCTCCAGGCTAGTTGCGCAGCATAATGCATCCAAGGTTATCCAAGTGCAACTAACTCTGGGCAAAACTGCAATCCAAATTGTAGCTTGCTACAGATTACCCATCATGCCCCAGGATTCCCACTCCTCTTTTCTTGATATACTGGAAAATATTAGGGTTCAACCAAACACCCTAATAATAGGAAATTTCAACTACCCCACCATTAACTGGTAAAACTACTCATGTACCAACTTCTTCGGTCAACACTTTCTGGAATTCATAAATTCCAATGCCCTGGATAAACTTATCCACACCCCCACCAGGGGCAACAATATCCTAGCCTAGTCATTACCAACATGAGTGACCGGTGTTCCACACTTGAAGTCAACTCCTCGTTGGTCAAATCCAACCATAAGCTATCACCCTAGATATCTGCATCTCGCCCCCAACCACCATTAAGGAAACCATGGTAAAATATTTTTCCAAAGCCAATGCCATGCTTTTTAAGACAGAAGAGGTGAACTTCATGACACCCATGCAGATGGACAATATAGTTACAACTGCTGAATCTTATACAAATGCACTCTACAAGCACTCACATGAGTGCAAGGATCATGCTATTCCAAACAGAGCCAAGACACTATCCTCAAAAAAAAGGAAGCTGATCTGGTGGTCCCCTGCCATAAACAAACTCTACAACAGAAGGAAGAAACTGTTGCAAAAGAGAGTAACATCCCATGAGTGGAGGAGCTCCCTGGTCAGCCTCAGTAAGAAGCTGAGATCACTTATAAGATCCTCCAAAGCTAGCTATGAAAACAAAATCACCACTGATTCTAAGGGCAACCACAAAGCGTTCTATAGCTATGTCAAGATTCTCAATGGCAACACGCATATTTGCTCTGAGTTACAGCACAACAGCACAAAAATTGCAGAACCAACTGATATGGCCAACATCCTGGCAGATAGGTTCAGTGCTAACTTTACCCCCCTCTCACCCCCCTAAAGGGCCCACATCTATACAGGAATAATGCAGAGTCCATGTAATCATATCTATGAAGGTAAAAGCTGCACTCTCTAAAAGCAAAAACACAGCATCCATGGGACCAGACAGCATCCCAGACTGCCTTTTAGATGAACTTCAGAATCAACTGGCTCTTCACCTAAGCACCATGTTCAATCATAGTCTCACGTCAGGCTTTGTGTCCACTGAATGGCACACAGCAAACGTTATCCCACTCCACAAAGGGGGAGCCACCACTGATCTTGGGAACTATCGCTCAATTAGCCTGACGGACCTGGTCTGCAAGGCCATGGAATGTGTCTTCATGGAACTCATAAATAAAGACACTGGTAACCTCCAAACTCTGGATCTCAATGAGTTTGGGTTTGTGAAAGGCAGATCATGCCTTCTGAACCTGATTGACTTCTTTGAGGTAGTCACCAAAGCCGTAGATGAGGGTAGGGTGGTTTACACAGCCTATCTTGACCTCGGCAAGACTTTTGATACCATCCATCATTCTGAAATTATAGCTAATCTCACTAAACTAGGTATAAATCCCTACATCACAAGATGGGTTGCCAACTGGCTCACTGACAGAACCCACACTGTAAATGTTGCAGACTCCAAATCTGACTTCAAACCAGTGACAAGTGGAGTACTACAGGGTTCATTCCTGGGACCTCTCCTGTTTGGTATCTACTTCTCTGAAGTACAGGCTAACACAGAAGGTCTCTGGCTAACAAAGTTCACAGATGACTGCAAACTAGGAGCCATAGTTGAGTGCCCAAATAATGTGGACATCCTACAGAAGGTCCTCACTGAGACAGATGCCTGGTGTCAGAGGCATGGCCTCAAGCTCAATGCCAGAAAGTGCATTCTCATCCCCTTTGGTAAAATCTCTGTACCCAAGAATTACCACATAAATGGCAGTCTACTTAATGCTGAATATGTGATAAGAGACCTTGGGACCCAGGTGGACAGTAGTCTCTATCAATGGCCTCTAACTGAAGCCCTACACTGACCATCTCAAAAAACTCCAGCTTTACTCCTTAGCACATCTCCTACTCTGAGGAGATCTCTGCATAACGTATAAAGCTACATTAAACCCAGAGCTGTTGGATATGCTACACCTAAAGAAATCCTAGTCTCTCCGAGCTACACGCTTTAGGGACCTAAACCTTGTCACCACAATAAACAGGACATGCTGGAGGGATATATTCCTGTCCCAGAGACTTCCTATACTCTGGAACAAGCTACCCATCTATGTCAAGCAAAGTTCCTCATTAGCACTCTTCAAGAAAAATATTGATGAATGGATGGGAAATAGGAAATACACCCCAGGGATCACTTCTGTGGCTCTGCTCAACAGGGGCACAGGAAAGTAACTTTCTTGAGTGGCAAAAGCCAGGGAACCTTGTTGGCTAGGCTTACTTAGGCCCTTGGGCCGATAGCCTAGTACCTACTTCTGAATCTATGACCTTCTTCTGAAAGGACACAGGTAATATCCTGACTGTACTAAACCCATGTTTGATTTCATCGGGTTACATCATGTCTGTTACATCTGTTCACTGTCTTCAAGAAGGTAATCCAGGACATGCATAATGACAGCACTGTCATCCTGTGTAGCATGACCTGAACAAGGCATTTGACACAAATCAACAGTCAAGTATTACACAGAAACTGTCATGAGTGGCCATAGACACCTACGTCACCAAGTGGGTAGACAACTAGAAGACGTACATGTCAGATAAATATGTGGAAGTGTGAGAAATCACATCTATCTAGAGTGCAGTGACCAGGTCCATACCTCAGGGGTTTGTGGTAGGCCCTTTCTAGTGCATTATTTAAGTGTCAGACATCAAAACTTACTTACACATCCTTTCTACAGCCTGCTTTGTGGAGGACTGCAAACTGTGGACAATCATTGTATCCAAGTGCTGTATTGGTATAATGTATGCAGTGTCAACGCGCACAAAGAATTGCTACACAGCCATGTGAACAAGGTAGAAGAATGAAACTCATGGGGGGATTAGTTCCATTATGAACACAAATGCACAAGATAATTACAATATGTATAACACACCCCTATGAGTAGACCAAGTGCTATGCATACCCATTTACCAGCCAGGATTGCTCTTTATTTCTAATACAGGTGTAACAGCATACCTCTGAACACCTCCAGGAGATGTTACATTTTGAGGGTGGTATGCTTGATTGCCCTCAGAGATTGCTGATGAATCATAATAGTCATACAAGTGTGTTCTTGCAGAACCAACTACGATCACTTGCAATCACATATGTTATGTTGAAGACATGTGATTATTGGTGGCATTATTCTGATATTATCTCTGATTGTGCTTGTTTCTGTCTAGACATAGGCCTGTTACTATGTGTCCCATTTGACTGAGACCTCTGCTGACATTGCATTTATATTCAGGTAACTCATTTTACACAGCTTAACAATATGCACATAATCCCTATTGTATATACCATTGTTCATGTAAGGATGCCACTATGTCACCTTGTGTGACAGTCACATAATATACAACAGCTGTGTAATCAATACTGCATAATGTCAATATGTTGTTAGTGTTCATGCTACAACTGCTACAGCTGTCTTTATTGACATGCCCTCATCCGCTGTACATTATCATGTTTCACCTGTTCCCTTCCCCTGTGTTTATTCCTACAATTCACCTGTATGCCCCTTTTCAATGCACACACTTCCCCTGACTATTTATTTATAATGCAGTCTATGTACCCTTACTGATCATTTACACAACTTTTATCCAGTATGCTTATAGCAGGTTTCCACAATACTCTGCACTGAATACACTTTCATATAATGTGTTGGAACTATATTCATTGCTTTATTAATAAACTTGGTAATCTTTGTGGTTTCTGTGCAATCCCACAGACCTAGCTTTCACATGGTACATGGTTTCCTGGCTGGCAATAAAGTTGTTGGCCACAAAACCACACTTGTTTATATCTGAACATGGAACGCGGCATGCGTATGCAATTAGTACTGCTGCTCATCACGCAAACACATAGACTCTGTGTAGGCTTTGCTCTAAGCCTACATGAAGTTTATTGAATTCTCAGGTTTATTTATTTGTTTTTTGGGGTGAATTGAAATTAGGTAGTAGCCAAATAAAAAGTTTAGTAAAAAGTATTCTCTCAGCAATGATGTCTGTGAGAAAAGTGGTTGATATTCACTGCACACTTCCCCATGCCAGTAGATAAAATATTACTTGATCTAGCTGATAAAATATTACTTGAGTTAAGCACACTTTCTGTCAAATACTTTTCACACCATAATAACTTTTCCAGTTCAAAACAAGCGTGAGCTGAATAAGACACTCACATTCCCTATTTTTAATTAAAGAACTAGGAGATTTGAGATAAAATTCACTGTAATATTTACACCCTGTGCCAGAAATGGCTAAAAACATATAGTCCCAGTATACTGTATTGCTTCCAGCTAGGCTTCTTGGAAACAGTGTAACCAGCACAAAACAAAGCATACATTACGTTCCAGAGCACATCATATGCTGTTGAGTTTCCCAAGTGAAAGTAAAATATCATGCACCACATCTATAAAACATGCACAATGTAGCTGACTTAAAACTCTGCTGCACAAAATCTATCTGGATTTAACAATGGTTTAAAAATTGTACTGTTCATTTAGCAATGATTTACATGATAAATTGACTTCTGCAGGTGACTTGATTATTTGCAGCGCAGCTCTCAAGGAAAAGTATTTCTTCATTAGATTTTATAATTTTAAGTAATGGACTATCTGATTTTGACTGTAATGTGGGGCAAGAAATATACATTTGTTAATTGTGTTCTTTTCAAATCATACAGAGGAATACCTAGAAAGATCTTAAGCAACCAATTAGTTGTATTTATTATTTTTGCCTGAAGACACAGGAAAGTCAACTTTTAGTAGTTTTCATCATATTTTGAAATATTTTCTGTATTAAACAAAATGTTATATATCATTTTTATTCAGAGGTGGAAGTGGATGTTATATTACTTTGCCTTAATCAATGAAATATGTTGGTCCTACCATCTTATTCTTGCAAGACAGTTCCAATGATAAGTGAAGGGCTTCATGTGTAACCCTACCAGAAGCACTTCTTGCAAGGAACAATTATTTTCCTACTTTAGCAGCATAAAAATAGAAATGATATGCTGTCTCCTTCTCCCTCCTTTTTAGATTTTAGGGTGTTTCAGAAAAAAAATACGTTTCATTTGCTGCTCTGTCACTAAGTATCATTGGTTGAATATAACATTTAAGTTACATTTAGTAGACTTTTTTAAACCAACTTGACTATACTGACAAAGCTATCTCTTAAGTTCTGCAAAACAGTTGTCTTATAATTAAACTGTAGTCTTATGCTTTAAGCATTTTCAGTACCAGAAAATATGATTTTATGTGCATCTTATTGAAGCAGATTGCTTGATAGACTTGAATATTTTGTGCTTTAATTTTAGATGCTCTGTCATGAAGTGACCATGACACCTTTGAGGACATTAATGCAAACTCTGAATGTTGTAATGTGGTACTTAATCAGCCAAACATAGATATTTAATAACAAAATGTCCACTATTTTTGCCTCAAACTAACAAGGCAATCATTGCTTCACAGAATTTCATGGACATGAAAGTGGGCTTTTCCCTATTAGAACAAAATATTTCTCTTTTTACCTGTAGAAGATTTGGAATGTAAGTGCCTGCATGCTGGTAGCTTGCAATACACTTGCTTGGTACTACTTAATCTAAATGACACGTGCCATAACTCCCACTAGTCCAATTCTGCTTAGTGTCCTAGCATTCCTACCAGCCAACCCTACTAAACTGTATAGGCTTATGAGAACCCTAACTCTAACCATAAAGCTGTCATCTGGTCCCCAACACTAACCTGAATCCTTGCTGCTTAACCCTAAAAGTAAAACAACGTTCACACTCCACAAACCTAAAGTACCTAATCACACTCTAAACCTAAAACTCCAATTCAAATCCTTAAACCTAAAACTACACTTCATCTCCCTGAACCAAAACTGCCCGATTGCTTCATAAATCTAAAACTCCTCTACCCTTCCCTATATCAATACTCCCCTCCAAATCCCTAAACATAAAATCCCTGTGCCACTTCCTAACCCTTAAATTCCTCCCTGTTCATTAACTCCAAGTTCCCTTTCTGATCACTACCTAAAAACCTAAGATACATTCCAAACTCTTATGCTCCTTGAATGTATATACTTTGCTTAAGCATGAATAGTGTGTTTGGTGTTTGGACAAGCTACAGCAGTGCTACTTTCTCTGCACATCTGCCACACCTTATTCAAACAAGTTCAAGTATGAATAAAAATACCAAATGCTGCCTTAATCAGAGGATCACTCCCAAACACTCGTATATGTATAAAAATATAAGTCTATGTCATATAGTCATATAAATATATGTTTAGATAGATATTCTCTAATATATCTGATACCTACATCATTGGGGAACACAGTGAACAATGATTGAATATCAAAGGTGACAAATATTAACTCATCAATGTCCACTATCATATTCACACAATCATATAATTCCAATAGGAATTGCTTGGAATCTCTGAGTATGGTAGAATTGTTATTTAGTACAGGACGTAAGTGCTTTTCAACATACACAGAGATATGTTCAGTGACCCATCCCTGTCCGGATACTACCGGTCTCATGGGTGGATCAGTGACATTCTTGTGTATCTTGGGAAAACCCTGTATCAAAGGAATCAAGGGGTTAATGATTCTGAAGTAGTCAAATAATTCCTTATCAATGGTGCCACCATTGAACATATCTAACAAAGTGTTGCCAACATGTGAAATAATATTGTTCACTATGTCTTCATTGATTTCTAAATAGAATTTATCACTCAATAGGTTCAACATAGCTGTATGATAGAACACAGTGTCCATGATAACAACCTGTCCCCCCTTATCCACTGGCCTTATCACTATTGTTTCTTCCGCCTGTAAACTACTAAGGCTTTCTCTCTCCTTTCTAGTGAGATTGTCCTTATTCTTCCTATATACATTACTACTAAAATATTTGTGTAACTCATCCTCTGTTAATTTTGTTATGTTCAATGGTGGCACCATTGATAAGGAATTATTTGACTACTTCAGAATCATTAACCCCTTGATTCCTTTGATACAGGGTTTTCCCAAGATACACAAGAATGTCACTGATCCACCCATGAGACCAGTAGTATCCGGACAGGGATGGGTCACTGAACATATCTCTGTGTATGTTGAGAAGCACTTACGTCCTGTACTAAATAACATGTCTACCATACTCAGAGATTCCAAGCAATTCCTATTGGAATTATATGATTGTGTGAATATGATAGTGGACATTGATGAGTTAATATTTGTCACCTTTGATATTCAATCATTGTTCACTGTGTTACCCAATTATGTAGGTATCAGATATATTAGAGAATATCTATCTAAACATAGTACATATTCACCTGTTTTGATAGATCTGTTATCTCAATTTATGGATATAGTATTGGGAAACAATGTCTTTATGTTTAATGATATACTATATCAACAACAAGCTGGGGTTGCCATGGGTACACCATGTGCAAACAGCTATGCGAATATGTTTTTGGCCCATTGGGAAAATGAGGTTTTGTTTGGAACTGAGGAATACAAACAATCTGTGATATTTTACAGACGCTTGGTAGATGACGTTTTTATTTTGTGGAGAGGGGATGTTAATACGTTGATGGAATTTTGTAACATGATAAATCATCTAACAAACTATCTGGTGTTTACAATGAGTTATTCCAATGATAGGATAGATTTTTTTTGATTTATTCATTGAAAAATTAGGCAATGGTTTAGTGAATACAGGGGTTTACCGGAAACCCTGTCATCACAATACTATACTGTCATGGAATAGTATGCACCCACACCACATATTTAAGAACATCATTAGAGGACAAGGCATGCGCATATCTAGACTTAATGCTACTGATGCAGGCTTTGAAACAGGGATTAATGACTTGAAAGGTAGATTGGTAGAACGTGGATACAGTGTTAAAGAGATAGACAACCAACTAGGAGACATTGGTGAACTTAGACAAGGCAGAGCGGCTCCATATTTTGGACCAAGACTAGTGAGAGATGAGAGTCCCCATGCTATGAATAAGGAGATCAAAATTTCATTACCATACACCAATGACTGTGTAGTTCTTAAAGATATAATTGGTAAGCATTGGTCAATATTATGTACAGATGATGGAATCAGGGAAGTGGTAGGGGAAGTACCACGCTTCTTATTCAGGAACAAACTGAATCTTAGGAGGCTATTATGCTATTCTAAGAAGGATGGACGATACTTAGAGACCAACTATACTAAGGCATGTGGACACTGCAATCAATGTATATATATGGATAATGATACAGTGTTTATACATCCTGATTCACATATGCAGTTTAAGACTCAGGTAGAAGCTACATGCATGAGTACCAATATTGTGTACTTGGCAGTATGCCAGGTGTGCCATGCATTTTATGTTGGGAAGACCAACCGTCAGTTCAAAGATAGAATACGTGAACATGTGTACCATATGAAAAAGGGTAATATGCATAATGCATTAGCCAAACATGTGGTTGAGCTAGGTAATGAACATCATTTTTTGTTCAGGGCATTAGAACATATAGAACCTAATATCAGGGGTGGAGACATTAGGAACCATACCGAGGATAGAGAAAGTAAGTGGATCATGAGGTTAAGAGCTGATAGGGGCTCTGGCTTGAATGAAAGAGCCTCTATAAAGCCGGCCCTGAAGAAAAGGAGAAATGTTAAAGCTAGATTTAGATGACATAGGTTCACATTCCATCTGAATTTTTTGTTTCCCAATGAATTGAGTTTTAGTAACTGTGAGTTTATCACTATAATGTACATATATGGCAGTGTTGCACAATAGTGTTATACAGTATATTATGTAATAGCTTTAACCTATATGTTTACAAGTATGTATTTTATTTTACACATTTTATCTGATTCCATTTTACACATTTCATCTGATTTTGGTTGTTCCAAACAAATCAGGTTTTTAGTAATTGTGAGTTTGATACTATGATGTGTAGATAGGTTACTGTTATGCACATTAGCATTATATAGTATATTGTGTATTAGGTTTCATGAATATATACTTGGTTTTTATGAATACATATTTTATTTTATATAGTAGCCTTATTTTTGATATGTATAGACAGATTTTAACGTTTGAATTATAATTAATTTAATTGATTGTTTGATTTGATAGGGTGTTGTACAATATATAAGGGAAGCATGGGTAGCAGTGATTTGATCTGATGAAGCTCATTATTGGGTGAAAGCGCTTATCAACTGCATCGTGTAGTGTATTGTACTTGTGCTTATTAAAAGTTTTATATTATTTCTGGATTATTCCTGCTTATTTGGTGTGCTTCACTCCATCACTCATCGTTGGGTTTGGCTTATATAAGTTCAAGTATGAGCTGCAACCCATGCAAAATAGAAGGAACTCAACTTCCTGGCCTTGAGATGATGGCCTTTGAGCATGTGAGACTTGAGAATTTGTTGTAGACCTGAGCAGCTGATATACAAAAT